>NW_027526575.1:0-328928 GCF_052857255.1 Amblyomma americanum | reverse complement strand
AAGAGAAAAAGTTTTGACGCGTATCAGAGGAACACTTGTAAAACCGATGTGTTGTGATTTAGCTCATTTCGGTCTAAAACAGCTTGTTTCGTTGTATTAAGCAAGAATACATGCTTTTCGCGCAGTTATAAGAGAAAAAGTTTTGACGCGTGTCACAGGGACACTTGTAAAACCGATGTGTTCAGATTTAGCTCGTTTCGGTCTAAAACAGCTTGTTTCGTTGCATTAAGCACGAATACATGCTTTTCGCGCAGTTATAAGAGAAAAAGTTTTGACGAGTATCACGTGGAACACTTGTAATACCGATGTGTTGTGATTTGGCTCGTTTCGGTCTAAAACAGCTTGTTTCGTTGTATTAAGCAAGAATACATGCTTTTCGCGCAGTTATAAGAGAAAAAGTTTTGACGCGTATCAGAGGAACACTTGTAAAACCGATGTGTTCAGATTTAACTCTTTTCGGACTAAAACAGCTTGTTTCGTTGTATTAAGCACGAATACATGCTTTTCGCGCAGTTATAAGGGAAAAAGTTTTGACGCGTATCACATGGACACTTGGAAAACCGATGTGTTCAGATTTAGCTCGTTTTGGTCTAAAACAGCTTGTTTCGTTGTATTAAGCACGAATACATGCTTTTCGTGCAGTTATAAGAGAAAAAGTTTTGACGCGTATCAGAGGAACATTTGTAAAACCGATGTGTTGTGATTTAGCTCGTTTCGGTCTAAAACAGCTTGTTTCGCTGTATTAAGCAGAAATACAGCTTTTCGCGCAGTGATAAGAGAAAAAGCTTTAAAGGCGTGTCACAGGGACACTTGTAAAACCGATGTGTTCAGATTTACCTCGTTTCGGTCTAAAACAGCTTGTTTCGCTGTATTAAGCAAGAATACATGCTTTTCGCGCAGTTATAAGAGAAAAAAATTTGACGCGTATCAGAGGATCACTTGTAAAACCGATGTGTTGTGATTTAGCTCGTTTTAGTCTAAAACAGCTTGTTTCGTTGTATTAAGCAAGAATACATGCTTTTCGCGCAGTTATAAGAGAAAAAGTTTTGACGCGTATTAGAGAAACACTTGTAAAACCGATGTGTTGTGATTTAGCTCTTTTCGGTCTAAAACAGCTTGTTTCGTTATTAAGCAAGAATACATGCTTTTCGCGCAGTTATAAGAGAAAAAGTTTTGACGAGTATCACGTGGATACTTGTAAAACCGATGTGTTCAGATTTAGCTCGTTTCGGTCTAAAACAGCTTGTTTCGTTGTATTAAGCACGAATACATGCTTTTCGCGCAGTTATAACAGAAAAAGTTTTGACGAGTATCACGTGGAACACTTGTAATACCGATGTGTTGTGATTTAGCTCGTTTCGGTCTAAAACAGCTTGTTTCGCTGTATTAAGCAAGAATACATGCTTTTCGCGCAGTTATAAGAGAAAAAGTTTTGACGAGTATCACGTGGAACACTTGTAGTAACCGATGTGTTGTGATTTAACTCGTTTCGGTCTAAAACAACTTGATTCGCTGTATTAAGCAAGAATACATGCTTTTCGCGCCGTTATAAGAGAAAAAGTTTTGACGCGTATCAGAGGAACACTTGTAAAACCGATGTGTTGTGATTTAGCTCGTTTCGGTCTAAAACAGCTTGTTTCGCTGTATTAAGCAAGAATACATGCTTTTCGTGCAGTTATAAGAGAAAAAGTTTTGACGCGTATCAGAGGAACACTTGTAAAACCGATGTGTTGTGATTTAGCTCGTTTCGGTCTAAAACAGCTTGTTTCGCTGTATTAAGCAAGAATACATGCTTTTCGCGCAGTTATAAGAGAAAAAGTTTTGACGCGTATCAGAGGAACACTTGTAAAACCGATGTGTTCAGATTTAGCTCGTTTCGGTCTAAAACAGCTTGTTTCGTTGTATTAAGCACGAATACATGCTTTACGCGCAGTTATAGAAGAAAAAGTTTTGACGCGTATCAGAGACACTTGTAAAACCGATGTGTTATGATTTAGCTCGATTCGGTCTAAAACAGCTTGTTTCGTTGTATTAAGCAAGAATACATGCTTTTCGCGCAGTTATAAGAGAGAAAGTTTTGACGAGTATCACGTGGATACTTGTAAAACTGATGCGTTCAGATTTAGCTCGTTTTGGTCTAAAACAGCTTGTTTCGTTGTATTAAGCAAGAATACATGCTTTACGCGCAGTTATAGAAGAAAAAGTTTTGACGCGTATCAGAGAGACACTTGTAAAACCGATGTGTTGTGATTTAGCTCGTTTCGGTCTAAAACAGCTTGTTTCGTTGTATTAAGCAAGAATACATGCTTTTCGCGCAGTTATAAGTGAAAACGTTTTGAGTATTACGTGGATACTTGTACAACCGAAGTGTTCAGATTTAGCTCGTTTCGGTCTAAAACAGCTTGTTTCGTTGTATTAAGCACGAATACATGCTTTTCGCGCAGTTATAAGAGAAAACGTTTTGACGAGTATCACGTGGAACACTTGTAATACCGATGTGTTGTGATTTAGCTCGTTTCGGTCTAAAGCAGCTTGTTTCGCTGTATTAAGCAAGAATACATGCTTTTCGCGCAGTTATAAGAGAAAAAGTTTTGACGCGTATCAGAGGAACACTTGTAAAACCGATGTGTTGTGATTTAGCTCATTTCGGTCTAAAACAGCTTGTTTCGTTGTATTAAGCAAGAATACATGCTTTTCGCGCAGTTATAAGAGAAAAAGTTTTGACGCGTATCAGAGGAACACTTGTAAAACCGATGTGTTGTGATTTAGCTCATTTCGGTCTAAAACAGCTTGTTTCGTTGTATTAAGCAAGAATACATGCTTTTCGCGCAGTTATAAGAGAAAAAGTTTTGACGCGTGTCACAGGGACACTTGTAAAACCGATGTGTTCAGATTTAGCTCGTTTCGGTCTAAAACAGCTTGTTTCGTTGCATTAAGCACGAATACATGCTTTTCGCGCAGTTATAAGAGAAAAAGTTTTGACGAGTATCACGTGGAACACTTGTAATACCGATGTGTTGTGATTTGGCTCGTTTCGGTCTAAAACAGCTTGTTTCGTTGTATTAAGCAAGAATACATGCTTTTCGCGCAGTTATAAGAGAAAAAGTTTTGACGCGTATCAGAGGAACACTTGTAAAACCGATGTGTTCAGATTTAACTCTTTTCGGACTAAAACAGCTTGTTTCGTTGTATTAAGCACGAATACATGCTTTTCGCGCAGTTATAAGGGAAAAAGTTTTGACGCGTATCACATGGACACTTGGAAAACCGATGTGTTCAGATTTAGCTCGTTTTGGTCTAAAACAGCTTGTTTCGTTGTATTAAGCACGAATACATGCTTTTCGTGCAGTTATAAGAGAAAAAGTTTTGACGCGTATCAGAGGAACACTTGTAAAACCGATGTGTTGTGATTTAGCTCGTTTCGGTCTAAAACAGCTTGTTTCGCTGTATTAAGCAGAAATACAGCTTTTCGCGCAGTGATAAGAGAAAAAGCTTTAAAGGCGTGTCACAGGGACACTTGTAAAACCGATGTGTTCAGATTTACCTCGTTTCGGTCTAAAACAGCTTGTTTCGCTGTATTAAGCAAGAATACATGCTTTTCGCGCAGTTATAAGAGAAAAAAATTTGACGCGTATCAGAGGATCACTTGTAAAACCGATGTGTTGTGATTTAGCTCGTTTTAGTCTAAAACAGCTTGTTTCGTTGTATTAAGCAAGAATACATGCTTTTCGCGCAGTTATAAGAGAAAAAGTTTTGACGCGTATTAGAGAAACACTTGTAAAACCGATGTGTTGTGATTTAGCTCTTTTCGGTCTAAAACAGCTTGTTTCGTTGTATTAAGCAAGAATACATGCTTTTCGCGCAGTTATAAGAGAAAAAGTTTTGACGAGTATCACGTGGATACTTGTAAAACCGATGTGTTCAGATTTAGCTCGTTTCGGTCTAAAACAGCTTGTTTCGTTGTATTAAGCACGAATACATGCTTTTCGCGCAGTTATAACAGAAAAAGTTTTGACGAGTATCACGTGGAACACTTGTAATACCGATGTGTTGTGATTTAGCTCGTTTCGGTCTAAAACAGCTTGTTTCGCTGTATTAAGCAAGAATACATGCTTTTCGCGCAGTTATAAGAGAAAAAGTTTTGACGAGTATCACGTGGAACACTTGTAGTACCGATGTGTTGTGATTTAACTCGTTTCGGTCTAAAACAACTTGATTCGCTGTATTAAGCAAGAATACATGCTTTTCGCGCCGTTATAAGAGAAAAAGTTTTGACGCGTATCAGAGGAACACTTGTAAAACCGATGTGTTGTGATTTAGCTCGTTTCGGTCTAAAACAGCTTGTTTCGCTGTATTAAGCAAGAATACATGCTTTTCGTGCAGTTATAAGAGAAAAAGTTTTGACGCGTATCAGAGGAACACTTGTAAAACCGATGTGTTGTGATTTAGCTCGTTTCGGTCTAAAACAGCTTGTTTCGCTGTATTAAGCAAGAATACATGCTTTTCGCGCAGTTATAAGAGAAAAAGTTTTGACGCGTATCAGAGGAACACTTGTAAAACCGATGTGTTCAGATTTAGCTCGTTTCGGTCTAAAACAGCTTGTTTCGTTGTATTAAGCACGAATACATGCTTTACGCGCAGTTATAGAAGAAAAAGTTTTGACGCGTATCAGAGACACTTGTAAAACCGATGTGTTATGATTTAGCTCGATTCGGTCTAAAACAGCTTGTTTCGTTGTATTAAGCAAGAATACATGCTTTTCGCGCAGTTATAAGAGAGAAAGTTTTGACGAGTATCACGTGGATACTTGTAAAACTGATGCGTTCAGATTTAGCTCGTTTTGGTCTAAAACAGCTTGTTTCGTTGTATTAAGCAAGAATACATGCTTTACGCGCAGTTATAGAAGAAAAAGTTTTGACGCGTATCAGAGAGACACTTGTAAAACCGATGTGTTGTGATTTAGCTCGTTTCGGTCTAAAACAGCTTGTTTCGTTGTATTAAGCAAGAATACATGCTTTTCGCGCAGTTATAAGTGAAAACGTTTTGAGTATTACGTGGATACTTGTAAAACCGAAGTGTTCAGATTTAGCTCGTTTCGGTCTAAAACAGCTTGTTTCGTTGTATTAAGCACGAATACATGCTTTTCGCGCAGTTATAAGAGAAAACGTTTTGACGAGTATCACGTGGAACACTTGTAATACCGATGTGTTGTGATTTAGCTCGTTTCGGTCTAAAGCAGCTTGTTTCGCTGTATTAAGCAAGAATACATGCTTTTCGCGCAGTTATAAGAGAAAAAGTTTTGACGCGTATCAGAGGAACACTTGTAAAACCGATGTGTTGTGATTTAGCTCATTTCGGTCTAAAACAGCTTGTTTCGTTGTATTAAGCAAGAATACATGCTTTTCGCGCAGTTATAACAGAAAAAGTTTTGACGCGTATTAGAGAGACACTTGTAAAACCGATGTGTTGTGATTTAGCTCGTTTCGGTCTAAAACAGCTTGTTTCGTTGTATTAAGCAAGAATACAAGCTTTTCGCGCAGTTATAAAAGAAAAAGTTTTGACGCTAATCAGAGGAACACTTGTAAAACCGATGTGTTGTATTTAGCTCATTTCGGTCTAAAACAGCTTGTTTCGCTGTATTAAGCAAGAATACATGCTTTTCGCGCAGTTATAAGAGAAAAAGTTTTGACGCGTATCAGAGGAACACTTGTAAAACCGATGTGTTGTGATTTAGCTCGTTTCGATCTAAAACAGCTTGTTTCGCTGTATTAAGCAAGAATACATGCTTTTCGCGCAGTTATAAAAGAAAAAGTTTTGACGCTAATCAGAGGAACACTTGTAAAACCGATGTGTTGTATTTAGCTCATTTCGGTCTAAAACAGCTTGTTTCGCTGTATTAAGCAAGAATACATGCTTTTCGCGCAGTTATAAGAGAAAAAGTTTTGACGCGTATCAGAGGAACACTTGTAAAACCGATGTGTTGTGATTTAGCTCGTTTCGATCTAAAACAGCTTGTTTCGCTGTATTAAGCAAGAATACATGCTTTTCGCGCAGTTATAAGAGAAAAAGTTTTGACGCGTATCAGAGAGACACTTGTAAAACCGATGTGTTGTGATTTAGCTCGTTTCGGTCTAAAACAGCTTGTTTCGTTGTATTAAGCAAGAATACATGCTTTTCGCGCAGTTATAAGTGAAAAAGTTTTGAGTATTACGTGGATACTTGTAAAACCGAAGTGTTCAGATTTAGCTCGTTTCGGTCTAAAACAGCTTGTTTCGTTGTATTAAGCACGAATACATGCTTTTCGCGCAGTTATAAGAGAAAACGTTTTGACGAGTATCACGTGGAACACTTGTAATACCGATGTGTTGTGATTTAGCTCGTTTCGGTCTAAAGCAGCTTGTTTCGCTGTATTAAGCAAGAATACATGCTTTTCGCGCAGTTAAGAGAGAAAAAGTTTTGACGCGTATCAGAGGAACACTTGTAAAACCGATGTGTTGTGATTTAGCTCATTTCGGTCTAAAACAGCTTGTTTCGTTGTATTAAGCAAGAATACATGCTTTTCGCGCAGTTATAAGAGAAAAAGTTTTGACGCGTGTCACAGGGACACTTGTAAAACCGATGTGTTCAGATTTAGCTCGTTTCGGTCTAAAACAGCTTGTTTCGTTGCATTAAGCACGAATACATGCTTTTCGCGCAGTTATAAGAGAAAAAGTTTTGACGAGTATCACGTGGAACACTTGTAATACCGATGTGTTGTGATTTGGCTCGTTTCGGTCTAAAACAGCTTGTTTCGTTGTATTAAGCAAGAATACATGCTTTTCGCGCAGTTATAAGAGAAAAAGTTTTGACGCGTATCAGAGGAACACTTGTAAAACCGATGTGTTCAGATTTAACTCTTTTCGGACTAAAACAGCTTGTTTCGTTGTATTAAGCACGAATACATGCTTTTCGCGCAGTTATAAGGGAAAAAGTTTTGACGCGTATCACATGGACACTTGGAAAACCGATGTGTTCAGATTTAGCTCGTTTTGGTCTAAAACAGCTTGTTTCGTTGTATTAAGCACGAATACATGCTTTTCGTGCAGTTATAAGAGAAAAAGTTTTGACGCGTATCAGAGGAACATTTGTAAAACCGATGTGTTGTGATTTAGCTCGTTTCGGTCTAAAACAGCTTGTTTCGCTGTATTAAGCAGAAATACAGCTTTTCGCGCAGTGATAAGAGAAAAAGCTTTAAAGGCGTGTCACAGGGACACTTGTAAAACCGATGTGTTCAGATTTACCTCGTTTCGGTCTAAAACAGCTTGTTTCGCTGTATTAAGCAAGAATACATGCTTTTCGCGCAGTTATAAGAGAAAAAAATTTGACGCGTATCAGAGGATCACTTGTAAAACCGATGTGTTGTGATTTAGCTCGTTTTAGTCTAAAACAGCTTGTTTCGTTGTATTAAGCAAGAATACATGCTTTTCGCGCAGTTATAAGAGAAAAAGTTTTGACGCGTATTAGAGAAACACTTGTAAAACCGATGTGTTGTGATTTAGCTCTTTTCGGTCTAAAACAGCTTGTTTCGTTGTATTAAGCAAGAATACATGCTTTTCGCGCAGTTATAAGAGAAAAAGTTTTGACGAGTATCACGTGGATACTTGTAAAACCGATGTGTTCAGATTTAGCTCGTTTCGGTCTAAAACAGCTTGTTTCGTTGTATTAAGCACGAATACATGCTTTTCGCGCAGTTATAACAGAAAAAGTTTTGACGAGTATCACGTGGAACACTTGTAATACCGATGTGTTGTGATTTAGCTCGTTTCGGTCTAAAACAGCTTGTTTCGCTGTATTAAGCAAGAATACATGCTTTTCGCGCAGTTATAAGAGAAAAAGTTTTGACGAGTATCACGTGGAACACTTGTAGTACCGATGTGTTGTGATTTAACTCGTTTCGGTCTAAAACAACTTGATTCGCTGTATTAAGCAAGAATACATGCTTTTCGCGCCGTTATAAGAGAAAAAGTTTTGACGCGTATCAGAGGAACACTTGTAAAACCGATGTGTTGTGATTTAGCTCGTTTCGGTCTAAAACAGCTTGTTTCGCTGTATTAAGCAAGAATACATGCTTTTCGTGCAGTTATAAGAGAAAAAGTTTTGACGCGTATCAGAGGAACACTTGTAAAACCGATGTGTTGTGATTTAGCTCGTTTCGGTCTAAAACAGCTTGTTTCGCTGTATTAAGCAAGAATACATGCTTTTCGCGCAGTTATAAGAGAAAAAGTTTTGACGCGTATCAGAGGAACACTTGTAAAACCGATGTGTTCAGATTTAGCTCGTTTCGGTCTAAAACAGCTTGTTTCGTTGTATTAAGCACGAATACATGCTTTACGCGCAGTTATAGAAGAAAAAGTTTTGACGCGTATCAGAGACACTTGTAAAACCGATGTGTTATGATTTAGCTCGATTCGGTCTAAAACAGCTTGTTTCGTTGTATTAAGCAAGAATACATGCTTTTCGCGCAGTTATAAGAGAGAAAGTTTTGACGAGTATCACGTGGATACTTGTAAAACTGATGCGTTCAGATTTAGCTCGTTTTGGTCTAAAACAGCTTGTTTCGTTGTATTAAGCAAGAATACATGCTTTACGCGCAGTTATAGAAGAAAAAGTTTTGACGCGTATCAGAGAGACACTTGTAAAACCGATGTGTTGTGATTTAGCTCGTTTCGGTCTAAAACAGCTTGTTTCGTTGTATTAAGCAAGAATACATGCTTTTCGCGCAGTTATAAGTGAAAACGTTTTGAGTATTACGTGGATACTTGTACAACCGAAGTGTTCAGATTTAGCTCGTTTCGGTCTAAAACAGCTTGTTTCGTTGTATTAAGCACGAATACATGCTTTTCGCGCAGTTATAAGAGAAAACGTTTTGACGAGTATCACGTGGAACACTTGTAATACCGATGTGTTGTGATTTAGCTCGTTTCGGTCTAAAGCAGCTTGTTTCGCTGTATTAAGCAAGAATACATGCTTTTCGCGCAGTTATAAGAGAAAAAGTTTTGACGCGTATCAGAGGAACACTTGTAAAACCGATGTGTTGTGATTTAGCTCATTTCGGTCTAAAACAGCTTGTTTCGTTGTATTAAGCAAGAATACATGCTTTTCGCGCAGTTATAAGAGAAAAAGTTTTGACGCGTGTCACAGGGACACTTGTAAAACCGATGTGTTCAGATTTAGCTCGTTTCGGTCTAAAACAGCTTGTTTCGTTGCATTAAGCACGAATACATGCTTTTCGCGCAGTTATAAGAGAAAAAGTTTTGACGAGTATCACGTGGAACACTTGTAATACCGATGTGTTGTGATTTGGCTCGTTTCGGTCTAAAACAGCTTGTTTCGTTGTATTAAGCAAGAATACATGCTTTTCGCGCAGTTATAAGAGAAAAAGTTTTGACGAGTATCACGTGGAACACTTGTAATACCGATGTGTTGTGATTTGGCTCGTTTCGGTCTAAAACAGCTTGTTTCGTTGTATTAAGCAAGAATACATGCTTTTCGCGCAGTTATAAGAGAAAAAGTTTTGACGCGTATCAGAGGAACACTTGTAAAACCGATGTGTTCAGATTTAACTCTTTTCGGACTAAAACAGCTTGTTTCGTTGTATTAAGCACGAATACATGCTTTTCGCGCAGTTATAAGGGAAAAAGTTTTGACGCGTATCACATGGACACTTGGAAAACCGATGTGTTCAGATTTAGCTCGTTTTGGTCTAAAACAGCTTGTTTCGTTGTATTAAGCACGAATACATGCTTTTCGTGCAGTTATAAGAGAAAAAGTTTTGACGCGTATCAGAGGAACACTTGTAAAACCGATGTGTTGTGATTTAGCTCGTTTCGGTCTAAAACAGCTTGTTTCGCTGTATTAAGCAGAAATACATGCTTTTCGCGCAGTGATAAGAGAAAAAGCTTTAAAGGCGTGTCACAGGGACACTTGTAAAACCGATGTGTTCAGATTTACCTCGTTTCGGTCTAAAACAGCTTGTTTTGTTGGACTAAGCACGAATACATGCTTTTCGCGCAGCTATAAGAGAAAAAAGAGTTGACGCGTATCAGAGGAACACTTGTAAAACCGATGTGTTGTGATTTAGCTCGTTTCGGTCTAAAACAGCTTGTTTCGCTGTATTAAGCAAGAATACATGCTTTTCGCGCAGTTATAAGAGAAAAAAATTTGACGCGTATCAGAGGAACACTTGTAAAACCGATGTGTTGTGATTTAGCTCGTTTTAGTCTAAAACAGCTTGTTTCGTTGTATTAAGCAAGAATACATGCTTTTCGCGCAGTTATGAGAGAAAAAGTTTTGACGCGTATTAGAGAAACACTTGTAAAACCGATGTGTTGTGATTTAGCTCTTTTCGGTCTAAAACAGCTTGTTTCGTTGTATTAAGCAAGAATACATGCTTTTCGCGCAGTTATAAGAGAAAAAGTTTTGACGAGTATCACGTGGAACACTTGTAATACCGATGTGTTGTGATTTAGCTCGTTTCGGTCTAAAACAGCTTGTTTCGCTGTATTAAGCAAGAATACATGCTTTTCGCGCAGTTATAAGAGAAAAAGTTTTGACGAGTATCACGTGGAACACTTGTAGTACCGATGTGTTGTGATTTAACTCGTTTCGGTCTAAAACAACTTGATTCGCTGTATTAAGCAAGAATACATGCTTTTCGCGCCGTTATAAGAGAAAAAGTTTTGACGCGTATCAGAGGAACACTTGTAAAACCGATGTGTTGTGATTTAGCTTGTTTCGGTCTAAAACAGCTTGTTTCGCTGTATTAAGCAAGAATACATGCTTTTCGTGCAGTTATAAGAGAAAAAGTTTTGACGCGTATCAGAGGAACACTTGTAAAACCGATGTGTTGTGATTTAGCTCGTTTCGGTCTAAAACAGCTTGTTTCGCTGTATTAAGCAAGAATACATGCTTTTCGCGCAGTTATAAGAGAAAAAGTTTTGACGCGTATCAGAGGAACACTTGTAAAACCGATGTGTTCAGATTTAGCTCGTTTCGGTCTAAAACAGCTTGTTTCGTTGTATTAAGCACGAATACATGCTTTACGCGCAGTTATAGAAGAAAAAGTTTTGACGCGTATCAGAGACACTTGTAAAACCGATGTGTTATGATTTAGCTCGATTCGGTCTAAAACAGCTTGTTTCGTTGTATTAAGCAAGAATACATGCTTTTCGCGCAGTTATAAGAGAGAAAGTTTTGACGAGTATCACGTGGATACTTGTAAAACTGATGCGTTCAGATTTAGCTCGTTCTGGTCTAAAACAGCTTGTTTCGTTGTATTAAGCAAGAATACATGCTTTACGCGCAGTTATAGAAGAAAAAGTTTTGACGCGTATCAGAGAGACACTTGTAAAACCGATGTGTTGTGATTTAGCTCGTTTCGGGCTAAAACAGCTTGTTTCGTTGTATTAAGCAAGAATACATGCTTTTCGCGCAGTTATAAGTGAAAAAGTTTTGAGTATTACGTGGATACTTGTAAAACCGAAGTGTTCAGATTTAGCTCGTTTCGGTCTAAAACAGCTTGTTTCGCTGTATTAAGCAAGAATACATGCTTTTCGCGCAGTTATAAGAGAAAAAGTTTTGACGCGTATCAGAGGAACACTTGTAAAACCGATGTGTTCAGATTTAGCTCGTTTCGGTCTAAAACAGCTTGTTTCGTTGTATTAAGCACGAATACATGCTTTTCGCGCAGTTATAACAGAAAAAGTTTTGACGAGTATCACGTGGAACACTTGTAATACCGATGTGTTGTGATTTAGCTCGTTTAGGTCTAAAACAGCTTGTTTCGCTGTATTAAGCAAGAATACATACTTTTCGTGCAGTTATAAGAGAAAAAGTTTTGAAGAGTATCACGTGGAACACTTGTAGTACCGATGTGTTGTGATTTAGCTCGTTTCGGTCTAAAACAACTTGATTCGCTGTATTAAGCAAGAATACATGCTTTTCGCGCAGTTATAAGAGAAAAAGTTTTGACGCGTATCAGAGGAACACTTGTAAAACCGATGTGTTCAGATTTAGCTCGTTTCGGTCTGAAACAGCTTGTTTCGTTGTATTAAGCACGAATACATGCTTTTCGCGCAGTTATAGAAGAAAAAGTTTTGACGCGTATCAGAGGAACACTTGTAAAACCGATGTGTTGTGATTTAGCTCGTTTAGGTCTAAAACAGCTTGTTTCGTTGTATTAAGCAAGAATACATGCTTTTCGCGCAGTTATAAGAGAAAAAGTTTTGACGCGTATTAGAGGAACACTTGTAAAACCTTTGTGTTATGATTTAGCTCGTTTCGGTCTAAAACAGCTTGTTTCGCTGTATTAAGCAAGAATACATGCTTTTCGCGCAGTTATAAGAGAAAAAGTTTTGACGCGTGTCACAGGGACACTTGTAAAACCGATGTGTTCAGATTTAGCTCGTTTCGGTCTAAAACAGCTTGTTTCGTTGTATTAAGCACGAATACATGCTTTTCGCGCAGTTATAGCAGAAAAAGTTTTGACGCCTATTAGAGAGACACTTGTAAAACCGATGTGTTATGATTTAGCTCGTTTCGGTCTAAAACAGCTTGTTTCGTTGTATTAAGCAAGAATACATGCTTTTCGCGCAGTTATAAGAGAGAAAGTTTTGACGAGTATCACGTGGATACTTGTAAAACCGATGTGTTCAGATTTAGCTCGTTTTGGTCTAAAACAGCTTGTTTCGTTGTATTAAGCAAGAATACATGCTTTACGCGCAGTTATAGAAGAAAAAGTTTTGACGCGTATCAGAGAGACACTTGTAAAACCGATGTGTTGTGAATTAGCTCGTTTCGGTCTAAAACAGCTTGTTTCGTTGTATTAAGCAAGAATACATGCTTTTCTCGCAGTTATAAGAGAAAAAGTTTTGACGAGTATTACGTGGAACACTTGTAATACCGATGTGTTGTGATTTAGCTCGTTTCGGTCTAAAACAGCTTGTTTCGCTGTATTAAGCAAGAATACATGCTTTTCTCGCAGTTATAAGAGAAAAAGTTTTGACGCGTGTCACAGGGACACTTGTAAAACCGATGTGTTCAGATTTAGCTCGTTTCGGTCTAAAACAGCTTGTTTCGCTGTATTAAGCACGAATACATGCTTTTCGCGCAGTTATAAGAGAAAAAGTTTAGACGCGTATCAGAGGAACAATTGTAAAACCGATGTGTTGTGATTTAGCTCGTTTCGGTCTAAAACAGCTTGTTTCGCTGTATTAAGCAGAAATACATGCTTTTCGCGCAGTGATAAGAGAAAAAGCTTTAAAGGCGTGTCACAGGGACACTTGTAAAACCGATGTGTTCAGATTTACCTCGTTTCGGTCTAAAACAGCTTGTTTCGTTGGACTAAGCACGAATACATGCTTTTCGCACAGCTATAAGAGAAAAAAGAGTTGACGCGTATCAGATTAACACTTGTAAAACCGATGTGTTGTGATTTAGCTCGTTTCGGTCTAAAACAGCTTGTTTCGCTGTATTAAGCAAGAATACATGCTTTTCGCGCAGTTATAAGAGAAAAAAATTTGACGCGTATCAGAGGAACACTTGTAAAACCGATGTGTTCATATTTAGCTCGTTTCGGTCTAAAACAGCTTGTTTCGTTGTATTAAGCAAGAATACATGCTTTTCGCGCAGTTATAAGAGAAAAAGTTTTGACGCGTATTAGAGAGACACTTGTAAAACCGATGTGTTGTGATTTAGCTCGTTTCGGTCTAAAACAGCTTGTTTCGTTGTATTAAGCAAGAATACATGCTTTTCGCGCAGTTAAAAGAGAAAAAGTTTTGACGAGTATCACGTGGATACTTGTAAAACCGATGTGTTCAG
The DNA here is from genome assembly GCF_052857255.1 of Amblyomma americanum. Lineage (NCBI taxonomy): Eukaryota > Metazoa > Arthropoda > Arachnida > Ixodida > Ixodidae > Amblyomma > Amblyomma americanum. The sequence continues at coordinate 315,071 of NW_027526575.1, read as the reverse complement.
ATTTAGCTCGTTTCGGTCAAAAACAGCTTGTTTCGTTGTATTAAGCACGAATACATGCTTTTCGCGCAGTTAAAAGAGAAAAAGTTTTGACGAGTATCACGTGGAACACTTGTAATACCGATGTGTTGTGATTTAGCTCGTTTCGGTCTAAAACAACTTGATTCGCTGTGATCCATGGAAAGTGAGAGTAGCGCAAAACGGGACAAAGGGACAGAGAAAGACAGACACGTTTTGCGCTACTCTCACTTTCCATGGATCACCGTTACCGACTCGCCCAAGTTTCTACCCTTGTGTTTCGTTGTATTAAGCAAGAATACATGCTTTTCGCGCAGTTATAAGAGAAAAAGTTTTGACGCGTATTAGAGAGACACTTGTAAAACCGATGTGTTGTGATTTAGCTCGTTTCGGTCTAAAACAGCTTGTTTCGTTGTATTAAGCAAGAATACATGCTTTTCGCGCAGTTATAAGAGAAAAAGTTTTGACGCGTATCAGAGGAACACTTGTAAAACCGATGTGTTCAGATTTAACTCTTTTCGGACTAAAACAGCTTGTTTCGTTGTATTAAGCACGAATACATGCTTTTCGCGCAGTTATAAGGGAAAAAGTTTTGACGCGTATCACATGGACACTTGGAAAACCGATGTGTTCAGATTTAGCTCGTTTTGGTCTAAAACAGCTTGTTTCGTTGTATTAAGCACGAATACATGCTTTTCGCGCAGTTATAAGAGAAAACGTTTTGACGCGTATCAGAGGAACACTTGTAAAACCGATGTGTTGTGATTTAGCTCCTTTCGGTCTAAAACAGCTTGTTTCGCTGTATTAAGCACGAATACATGCTTTTCGCGCAGTTATAAGAGAAAAAGTTTAGACGCGTATCAGAGGAACAATTGTAAAACCGATGTGTTGTGATTTAGCTCGTTTCGGTCTAAAACAGCTTGTTTCGCTGTATTAAGCAGAAATACATGCTTTTCGCGCAGTGATAAGAAAAAAAGCTTTAAAGGCGTGTCACAGGGACACTTGTAAAACCGATGTGTTCAGATTTACCTCGTTTCGGTCTAAAACAGCTTGTTTCGTTGGACTAAGCACGAATACATGCTTTTCGCGCAGCTATAAGAGAAAAAAGAGTTGACGCGTATCAGATTAACACTTGTAAAACCGATGTGTTGTGATTTAGCTCGTTTCGGTCTAAAACAGCTTGTTTCGCTGTATTAAGCAAGAATACATGCTTTTCGCGCAGTTATAAGAGAAAAAAATTTGACGCGTATCAGAGGAACACTTGTAAAACCGATGTGTTCAGATTTAGCTCGTTTCGGTCTAAAACAGCTTGTTTCGTTTTTTCTCTTATAACTGCGCGAAAAGCTTGTATTCTTGCTTAATACAACGAAACAAGCTGTTTTAGACCGAAACGAGCTAAATCACAACACATCGGTTTTACAAGTGTCTCTCTAATACGCGTCAAAACTTTTTCTGTTATAACTGCGCGAAAAGCATGTATTCTTGCTTAATAGCAAGAATACATGCTTTTCGCGCAGTTATAACAGAAAAAGTTTTGACGCGTATTAGAGAGACACTTGTAAAACCGATGTGTTGTGATTTAGCTCGTTTCGGTCTAAAACAGCTTGTTTCGTTGTATTAAGCAAGAATACAAGCTTTTTGCGCAGTTATAAGAGAAAAAGTTTTGACGAGTATCACGTGGAACACTTGTAATACCGATGTGTTGTGATTTAGCTCGTTTCGGTCTAAAACAACTTGATTCGCTGTATTAAGCAAGAATACATGCTTTTCGCGCAGTTATAAAAGAAAAAGTTTTGACGCTAATCAGAGGAACACTTGTAAAACCGATGTGTTGTATTTAGCTCATTTCGGTCTAAAACAGCTTGTTTCGCTGTATTAAGCAAGAATACATGCTTTTCGCGCAGTTATAAGAGAAAAAGTTTTGACGCGTATCAGAGGAACACTTGTAAAACCGATGTGTTGTGATTTAGCTCGTTTCGATCTAAAACAGCTTGTTTCGCTGTATTAAGCAAGAATACATGCTTTTCGCGCAGTTATAAGTGAAAAAGTTTTGAGTATTACGTGGATACTTGTAAAACCGAAGTGTTCAGATTTAGCTCGTTTCGGTCTAAAACAGCTTGTTTCGTTGTATTAAGCACGAATACATGCTTTTCGCGCAGTTATAAGAGAAAACGTTTTGACGAGTATCACGTGGAACACTTGTAATACCGATGTGTTGTGATTTAGCTCGTTTCGGTCTAAAGCAGCTTGTTTCGCTGTATTAAGCAAGAATACATGCTTTTCGCGCAGTTATAAGAGAAAAAGTTTTGACGCGTATCAGAGGAACACTTGTAAAACCGATGTGTTGTGATTTAGCTCATTTCGGTCTAAAACAGCTTGTTTCGTTGTATTAAGCAAGAATACATGCTTTTCGCGCAGTTATAAGAGAAAAAGTTTTGACGCGTGTCACAGGGACACTTGTAAAACCGATGTGTTCAGATTTAGCTCGTTTCGGTCTAAAACAGCATGTTTCGTTGTATTAAGCAAGAATACATGCTTTTCGCGCAGTTATAAGAGAAAAAGTTTTGACGAGTATCACGTGGAACACTTGTAATACCGATGTGTTGTGATTTGGCTCGTTTCGGTCTAAAACAGCTTGTTTCGTTGTATTAAGCAAGAATACATGCTTTTCGCGCAGTTATAAGAGAAAAAGTTTTGACGCGTATCAGAGGAACACTTGTAAAACCGATGTGTTCAGATTTAGCTCGTTTCGGTCTAAAACAGCTTGTTTCGTTGTATTAAGCACGAATACATGCTTTACGCGCAGTTATAGAAGAAAAAGTTTTGACGCGTATCAGAGACACTTGTAAAACCGATGTGTTGTGATTTAGCTCGTTTCGGTCTAAAACAGCTTGTTTCGTTGTATTAAGCAAGAATACATGCTTTTCGCGCAGTTATAAGTGAAAAAGTTTTGAGTATTACGTGGATACTTGTAAAACCGAAGTGTTCAGATTTAGCTCGTTTTGGTCTAAAACAGCTTGTTTCGTTGTATTAAGCAAGAATACATGCTTTACGCGCAGTTATAGAAGAAAAAGTTTTGACGCGTATCAGAGAGACACTTGTAAAACCGATGTGTTGTGATTTAGCTCGTTTCGGTCTAAAACAGCTTGTTTCGTTGTATTAAGCAAGAATACATGCTTTTCGCGCAGTTATAAGTGAAAAAGTTTTGAGTATTACGTGGATACTTGTAAAACCGAAGTGTTCAGATTTAGCTCGTTTCGGTCTAAAACAGCTTGTTTCGCTGTATTAAGCAAGAATACATGCTTTTCGCGCAGTTATAAGAGAAAAAGTTTTGACGCGTATCAGAGGAACACTTGTAAAACCGATGTGTTCAGATTTAGCTCGTTTCGGTCTAAAACAGCTTGTTTCGTTGTATTAAGCACGAATACATGCTTTTCGCGCAGTTATAACAGAAAAAGTTTTGACGAGTATCACGTGGAACACTTGTAATACCGATGTGTTGTGATTTAGCTCGTTTAGGTCTAAAACAGCTTGTTTCGCTGTATTAAGCAAGAATACATACTTTTCGTGCAGTTATAAGAGAAAAAGTTTTGAAGAGTATCACGTGGAACACTTGTAGTACCGATGTGTTGTGATTTAGCTCGTTTCGGTCTAAAACAACTTGATTCGCTGTATTAAGCAAGAATACATGCTTTTCGCGCAGTTATAAGAGAAAAAGTTTTGACGCGTATCAGAGGAACACTTGTAAAACCGATGTGTTCAGATTTAGCTCGTTTCGGTCTGAAACAGCTTGTTTCGTTGTATTAAGCACGAATACATGCTTTTCGCGCAGTTATAGAAGAAAAAGTTTTGACGCGTATCAGAGGAACACTTGTAAAACCGATGTGTTGTGATTTAGCTCGTTTAGGTCTAAAACAGCTTGTTTCGTTGTATTAAGCAAGAATACATGCTTTTCGCGCAGTTATAAGAGAAAAAGGTTTGACGCGTATTAGAGGAACACTTGTAAAACCTTTGTGTTATGATTTAGCTCGTTTCGGTCTAAAACAGCTTGTTTCGCTGTATTAAGCAAGAATACATGCTTTTCGCGCAGTTATAAGAGAAAAAGTTTTGACGCGTGTCACAGGGACACTTGTAAAACCGATGTGTTCAGATTTAGCTCGTTTCGGTCTAAAACAGCTTGTTTCGTTGTATTAAGCACGAATACATGCTTTTCGCGCAGTTATAGCAGAAAAAGTTTTGACGCCTATTAGAGAGACACTTGTAAAACCGATGTGTTATGATTTAGCTCGTTTCGGTCTAAAACAGCTTGTTTCGTTGTATTAAGCAAGAATACATGCTTTTCGCGCAGTTATAAGAGAGAAAGTTTTGACGAGTATCACGTGGATACTTGTAAAACCGATGTGTTCAGATTTAGCTCGTTTTGGTCTAAAACAGCTTGTTTCGTTGTATTAAGCAAGAATACATGCTTTACGCGCAGTTATAGAAGAAAAAGTTTTGACGCGTATCAGAGAGACACTTGTAAAACCGATGTGTTGTGAATTAGCTCGTTTCGGTCTAAAACAGCTTGTTTCGTTGTATTAAGCAAGAATACATGCTTTTCGCGCAGTTATAAGAGAAAAAGTTTTGACGAGTATTACGTGGAACACTTGTAATACCGATGTGTTGTGATTTAGCTCGTTTCGGTCTAAAACAGCTTGTTTCGCTGTATTAAGCAAGAATACATGCTTTTCGCGCAGTTATAAGAGAAAAAGTTTTGACGCGTGTCACAGGGACACTTGTAAAACCGATGTGTTCAGATTTAGCTCGTTTCGGTCTAAAACAGCTTGTTTCGCTGTATTAAGCACGAATACATGCTTTTCGCGCAGTTATAAGAGAAAAAGTTTAGACGCGTATCAGAGGAACAATTGTAAAACCGATGTGTTGTGATTTAGCTCGTTTCGGTCTAAAACAGCTTGTTTCGCTGTATTAAGCAGAAATACATGCTTTTCGCGCAGTGATAAGAGAAAAAGCTTTAAAGGCGTGTCACAGGGACACTTGTAAAACCGATGTGTTCAGATTTACCTCGTTTTGGTCTAAAACAGCTTGTTTCGTTGGACTAAGCACGAATACATGCTTTTCGCACAGCTATAAGAGAAAAAAGAGTTGACGCGTATCAGATTAACACTTGTAAAACCGATGTGTTGTGATTTAGCTCGTTTCGGTCTAAAACAGCTTGTTTCGCTGTATTAAGCAAGAATACATGCTTTTCGCGCAGTTATAAGAGAAAAAAATTTGACGCGTATCAGAGGAACACTTGTAAAACCGATGTGTTCAGATTTAGCTCGTTTCGGTCTAAAACAGCTTGTTTCGTTGTATTAAGCAAGAATACATGCTTTTCGCGCAGTTATAAGAGAAAAAGTTTTGACGCGTATTAGAGAGACACTTGTAAAACCGATGTGTTGTGATTTAGCTCTTTTCGGTCTAAAACAGCTTGTTTCGTTGTATTAAGCAAGAATACATGCTTTTCGCGCAGTTAAAAGAGAAAAAGTTTTGACGAGTATCACGTGGATACTTGTAAAACCGATGTGTTCAGATTTAGCTCGTTTCGGTCAAAAACAGCTTGTTTCGTTGTATTAAGCACGAATACATGCTTTTCGCGCAGTTAAAAGAGAAAAAGTTTTGACGAGTATCACGTGGAACACTTGTAATACCGATGTGTTGTGATTTAGCTCGTTTCGGTCTAAAACAACTTGATTCGCTGTGATCCATGGAAAGTGAGAGTAGCGCAAAACGGGACAAAGGGACAGAGAAAGACAGACACGTTTTGCGCTACTCTCACTTTCCATGGATCACCGTTACCGACTCGCCCAAGTTTCTACCCTTGTGTTTCGTTGTATTAAGCAAGAATACATGCTTTTCGCGCAGTTATAAGAGAAAAAGTTTTGACGCGTATTAGAGAGACACTTGTAAAACCGATGTGTTGTGATTTAGCTCGTTTCGGTCTAAAACAGCTTGTTTCGTTGTATTAAGCAAGAATACATGCTTTTCGCGCAGTTATAAGAGAAAAAGTTTTGACGCGTATCAGAGGAACACTTGTAAAACCGATGTGTTCAGATTTAACTCTTTTCGGACTAAAACAGCTTGTTTCGTTGTATTAAGCACGAATACATGCTTTTCGCGCAGTTATAAGGGAAAAAGTTTTGACGCGTATCACATGGACACTTGGAAAACCGATGTGTTCAGATTTAGCTCGTTTTGGTCTAAAACAGCTTGTTTCGTTGTATTAAGCACGAATACATGCTTTTCGCGCAGTTATAAGAGAAAACGTTTTGACGCGTATCAGAGGAACACTTGTAAAACCGATGTGTTGTGATTTAGCTCCTTTCGGTCTAAAACAGCTTGTTTCGCTGTATTAAGCACGAATACATGCTTTTCGCGCAGTTATAAGAGAAAAAGTTTAGACGCGTATCAGAGGAACAATTGTAAAACCGATGTGTTGTGATTTAGCTCGTTTCGGTCTAAAACAGCTTGTTTCGCTGTATTAAGCAGAAATACATGCTTTTCGCGCAGTGATAAGAAAAAAAGCTTTAAAGGCGTGTCACAGGGACACTTGTAAAACCGATGTGTTCAGATTTACCTCGTTTCGGTCTAAAACAGCTTGTTTCGTTGGACTAAGCACGAATACATGCTTTTCGCGCAGCTATAAGAGAAAAAAGAGTTGACGCGTATCAGATTAACACTTGTAAAACCGATGTGTTGTGATTTAGCTCGTTTCGGTCTAAAACAGCTTGTTTCGCTGTATTAAGCAAGAATACATGCTTTTCGCGCAGTTATAAGAGAAAAAAATTTGACGCGTATCAGAGGAACACTTGTAAAACCGATGTGTTCAGATTTAGCTCGTTTCGGTCTAAAACAGCTTGTTTCGTTGTATTAAGCAAGAATACATGCTTTTCGCGCAGTTATAACAGAAAAAGTTTTGACGCGTATTAGAGAGACACTTGTAAAACCGATGTGTTGTGATTTAGCTCGTTTCGGTCTAAAACAGCTTGTTTCGTTGTATTAAGCAAGAATACAAGCTTTTCGCGCAGTTATAAGAGAAAAAGTTTTGACGAGTATCACGTGGAACACTTGTAATACCGATGTGTTGTGATTTAGCTCGTTTCGGTCTAAAACAACTTGATTCGCTGTATTAAGCAAGAATACATGCTTTTCGCGCAGTTATAAAAGAAAAAGTTTTGACGCTAATCAGAGGAACACTTGTAAAACCGATGTGTTGTATTTAGCTCATTTCGGTCTAAAACAGCTTGTTTCACTGTATTAAGCAAGAATACATGCTTTTCGCGCAGTTATAAGAGAAAAAGTTTTGACGCGTATCAGAGGAACACTTGTAAAACCGATGTGTTGTGATTTAGCTCGTTTCGATCTAAAACAGCTTGTGTCGCTGTATTAAGCAAGAATACATGCTTTTCGCGCAGTTATAAGAGAAAAAGTTTTGACGCGTATCAGAGAGACACTTGTAAAACCGATGTGTTGTGATTTAGCTCGTTTCGGTCTAAAACAGCTTGTTTCGTTGTATTAAGCAAGAATACATGCTTTTCGCGCAGTTATAAGTGAAAAAGTTTTGAGTATTACGTGGATACTTGTAAAACCGAAGTGTTCAGATTTAGCTCGTTTCGGTCTAAAACAGCTTGTTTCGTTGTATTAAGCACGAATACATGCTTTTCGCGCAGTTATAAGAGAAAACGTTTTGACGAGTATCACGTGGAACACTTGTAATACCGATGTGTTGTGATTTAGCTCGTTTCGGTCTAAAGCAGCTTGTTTCGCTGTATTAAGCAAGAATACATGCTTTTCGCGCAGTTATAAGAGAAAAAGTTTTGACGCGTATCAGAGGAACACTTGTAAAACCGATGTGTTGTGATTTAGCTCATTTCGGTCTAAAACAGCTTGTTTCGTTGTATTAAGCAAGAATACATGCTTTTCGCGCAGTTATAAGAGAAAAAGTTTTGACGCGTGTCACAGGGACACTTGTAAAACCGATGTGTTCAGATTTAGCTCGTTTCGGTCTAAAACAGCTTGTTTCGTTGCATTAAGCACGAATACATGCTTTTCGCGCAGTTATAAGAGAAAAAGTTTTGACGAGTATCACGTGGAACACTTGTAATACCGATGTGTTGTGATTTGGCTCGTTTCGGTCTAAAACAGCTTGTTTCGTTGTATTAAGCAAGAATACATGCTTTTCGCGCAGTTATAAGAGAAAAAGTTTTGACGCGTATCAGAGGAACACTTGTAAAACCGATGTGTTCAGATTTAACTCTTTTCGGACTAAAACAGCTTGTTTCGTTGTATTAAGCACGAATACATGCTTTTCGCGCAGTTATAAGGGAAAAAGTTTTGACGCGTATCACATGGACACTTGGAAAACCGATGTGTTCAGATTTAGCTCGTTTTGGTCTAAAACAGCTTGTTTCGTTGTATTAAGCACGAATACATGCTTTTCGTGCAGTTATAAGAGAAAAAGTTTTGACGCGTATCAGAGGAACACTTGTAAAACCGATGTGTTGTGATTTAGCTCGTTTCGGTCTAAAACAGCTTGTTTCGCTGTATTAAGCAGAAATACATGCTTTTCGCGCAGTGATCAGAGAAAAAGCTTTAAAGGCGTGTCACAGGGACACTTGTAAAACCGATGTGTTCAGATTTACCTCGTTTTGGTCTAAAACAGCTTGTTTCGTTGGACTAAGCACGAATACATGCTTTTCGCACAGCTATAAGAGAAAAAAGAGTTGACGCGTATCAGATTAACACTTGTAAAACCGATGTGTTGTGATTTAGCTCGTTTCGGTCTAAAACAGCTTGTTTCGCTGTATTAAGCAAGAATACATGCTTTTCGCGCAGTTATAAGAGAAAAAAATTTGACGCGTATCAGAGGAACACTTGTAAAACCGATGTGTTCAGATTTAGCTCGTTTCGGTCTAAAACAGCTTGTTTCGTTGTATTAAGCAAGAATACATGCTTTTCGCGCAGTTATAAGAGAAAAAGTTTTGACGCGTATTAGAGAGACACTTGTAAAACCGATGTGTTGTGATTTAGCTCTTTTCGGTCTAAAACAGCTTGTTTCGTTGTATTAAGCAAGAATACATGCTTTTCGCGCAGTTAAAAGAGAAAAAGTTTTGACGAGTATCACGTGGATACTTGTAAAACCGATGTGTTCAGATTTAGCTCGTTTCGGTCAAAAACAGCTTGTTTCGTTGTATTAAGCACGAATACATGCTTTTCGCGCAGTTAAAAGAGAAAACGTTTTGACGAGTATCACGTGGAACACTTGTAATACCGATGTGTTGTGATTTAGCTCGTTTCGGTCTAAAACAACTTGATTCGCTGTGATCCATGGAAAGTGAGAGTAGCGCAAAACGGGACAAAGGGACAGAGAAAGACAGACACGTTTTGCGCTACTCTCACTTTCCATGGATCACCGTTACCGACTCGCCCAAGTTTCTACCCTTGTGTTTCGTTGTATTAAGCAAGAATACATGCTTTTCGCGCAGTTATAAGAGAAAAAGTTTTGACGCGTATTAGAGAGACACTTGTAAAACCGATGTGTTGTGATTTAGCTCGTTTCGGTCTAAAACAGCTTGTTTCGTTGTATTAAGCACGAATACATGCTTTTCGCGCAGTTATAAGAGAAAACGTTTTGACGCGTATCAGAGGAACACTTGTAAAACCGATGTGTTGTGATTTAGCTCCTTTCGGTCTAAAACAGCTTGTTTCGCTGTATTAAGCACGAATACATGCTTTTCGCGCAGTTATAAGAGAAAAAGTTTAGACGCGTATCAGAGGAACAATTGTAAAACCGATGTGTTGTGATTTAGCTCGTTTCGGTCTAAAACAGCTTGTTTCGCTGTATTAAGCAGAAATACATGCTTTTCGCGCAGTGATAAGAAAAAAAGCTTTAAAGGCGTGTCACAGGGACACTTGTAAAACCGATGTGTTCAGATTTACCTCGTTTCGGTCTAAAACAGCTTGTTTCGTTGGACTAAGCACGAATACATGCTTTTCGCGCAGCTATAAGAGAAAAAAGAGTTGACGCGTATCAGATTAACACTTGTAAAACCGATGTGTTGTGATTTAGCTCGTTTCGGTCTAAAACAGCTTGTTTCGCTGTATTAAGCAAGAATACATGCTTTTCGCGCAGTTATAAGAGAAAAAAATTTGACGCGTATCAGAGGAACACTTGTAAAACCGATGTGTTCAGATTTAGCTCGTTTCGGTCTAAAACAGCTTGTTTCGTTGTATTAAGCAAGAATACATGCTTTTCGCGCAGTTATAACAGAAAAAGTTTTGACGCGTATTAGAGAGACACTTGTAAAACCGATGTGTTGTGATTTAGCTCGTTTCGGTCTAAAACAGCTTGTTTCGTTGTATTAAGCAAGAATACAAGCTTTTCGCGCAGTTATAAGAGAAAAAGTTTTGACGAGTATCACGTGGAACACTTGTAATACCGATGTGTTGTGATTTAGCTCGTTTCGGTCTAAAACAACTTGATTCGCTGTATTAAGCAAGAATACATGCTTTTCGCGCAGTTATAAAAGAAAAAGTTTTGACGCTAATCAGAGGAACACTTGTAAAACCGATGTGTTGTATTTAGCTCATTTCGGTCTAAAACAGCTTGTTTCACTGTATTAAGCAAGAATACATGCTTTTCGCGCAGTTATAAGAGAAAAAGTTTTGACGCGTATCAGAGGAACACTTGTAAAACCGATGTGTTGTGATTTAGCTCGTTTCGATCTAAAACAGCTTGTGTCGCTGTATTAAGCAAGAATACATGCTTTTCGCGCAGTTATAAGAGAAAAAGTTTTGACGCGTATCAGAGAGACACTTGTAAAACCGATGTGTTGTGATTTAGCTCGTTTCGGTCTAAAACAGCTTGTTTCGTTGTATTAAGCAAGAATACATGCTTTTCGCGCAGTTATAAGTGAAAAAGTTTTGAGTATTACGTGGATACTTGTAAAACCGAAGTGTTCAGATTTAGCTCGTTTCGGTCTAAAACAGCTTGTTTCGTTGTATTAAGCACGAATACATGCTTTTCGCGCAGTTATAAGAGAAAACGTTTTGACGAGTATCACGTGGAACACTTGTAATACCGATGTGTTGTGATTTAGCTCGTTTCGGTCTAAAGCAGCTTGTTTCGCTGTATTAAGCAAGAATACATGCTTTTCGCGCAGTTATAAGAGAAAAAGTTTTGACGCGTATCAGAGGAACACTTGTAAAACCGATGTGTTGTGATTTAGCTCATTTCGGTCTAAAACAGCTTGTTTCGTTGTATTAAGCAAGAATACATGCTTTTCGCGCAGTTATAAGAGAAAAAGTTTTGACGCGTGTCACAGGGACACTTGTAAAACCGATGTGTTCAGATTTAGCTCGTTTCGGTCTAAAACAGCTTGTTTCGTTGCATTAAGCACGAATACATGCTTTTCGCGCAGTTATAAGAGAAAAAGTTTTGACGAGTATCACGTGGAACACTTGTAATACCGATGTGTTGTGATTTGGCTCGTTTCGGTCTAAAACAGCTTGTTTCGTTGTATTAAGCAAGAATACATGCTTTTCGCGCAGTTATAAGAGAAAAAGTTTTGACGCGTATCAGAGGAACACTTGTAAAACCGATGTGTTCAGATTTAACTCTTTTCGGACTAAAACAGCTTGTTTCGTTGTATTAAGCACGAATACATGCTTTTCGCGCAGTTATAAGGGAAAAAGTTTTGACGCGTATCACATGGACACTTGGAAAACCGATGTGTTCAGATTTAGCTCGTTTTGGTCTAAAACAGCTTGTTTCGTTGTATTAAGCACGAATACATGCTTTTCGTGCAGTTATAAGAGAAAAAGTTTTGACGCGTATCAGAGGAACACTTGTAAAACCGATGTGTTGTGATTTAGCTCGTTTCGGTCTAAAACAGCTTGTTTCGCTGTATTAAGCAGAAATACATGCTTTTCGCGCAGTGATCAGAGAAAAAGCTTTAAAGGCGTGTCACAGGGACACTTGTAAAACCGATGTGTTCAGATTTACCTCGTTTCGGTCTAAAACAGCTTGTTTTGTTGGACTAAGCACGAATACATGCTTTTCGCGCAGCTATAAGAGAAAAAAGAGTTGACGCGTATCAGAGGAACACTTGTAAAACCGATGTGTTGTGATTTAGCTCGTTTCGGTCTAAAACAGCTTGTTTCGCTGTATTAAGCAAGAATACATGCTTTTCGCGCAGTTATAAGAGAAAAAAATTTGAGGCGTATCAGAGGATCACTTGTAAAACCGATGTGTTGTGATTTAGCTCGTTTTAGTCTAAAACAGCTTGTTTCGTTGTATTAAGCAAGAATACATGCTTTTCGCGCAGTTATAAGAGAAAAAGTTTTGACGCGTATTAGAGAAACACTTGTAAAACCGATGTGTTGTGATTTAGCTCTTTTCGGTCTAAAACAGCTTGTTTCGTTGTATTAAGCAAGAATACATGCTTTTCGCGCAGTTATAAGAGAAAAAGTTTTGACGAGTATCACGTGGATACTTGTAAAACCGATGTGTTCAGATTTAGCTCGTTTCGGTCTAAAACAGCTTGTTTCGTTGTATTAAGCACGAATACATGCTTTACGCGCAGTTATAGAAGAAAAAGTTTTGACGCGTATCAGAGACACTTGTAAAACCGATGTGTTGTGATTTAGCTCGATTCGGTCTAAAACAGCTTGTTTCGTTGTATTAAGCAAGAATACATGCTTTTCGCGCAGTTATAAGAGAGAAAGTTTTGACGAGTATCACGTGGATACTTGTAAAACTGATGCGTTCAGATTTAGCTCGTTTTGGTCTAAAACAGCTTGTTTCGTTGTATTAAGCAAGAATACATGCTTTACGCGCAGTTATAGAAGAAAAAGTTTTGACGCGTATCAGAGAGACACTTGTAAAACCGATGTATTGTGATTTAGCTCGTTTCGGTCTAAAACAGCTTGTTTCGTTGTATTAAGCAAGAATACATGCTTTTCGCGCAGTTATAAGTGAAAACGTTTTGAGTATTACGTGGATACTTGTAAAACCGAAGTGTTCACATTTAGCTCGTTTCGGTCTAAAACAGCTTGTTTCGTTGTATTAAGCACGAATACATGCTTTTCGCGCAGTTATAAGAGAAAACGTTTTGACGAGTATCACGTGGAACACTTGTAATACCGATGTGTTGTGATTTAGCTCGTTTCGGTCTAAAGCAGCTTGTTTCGCTGTATTAAGCAAGAATACATGCTTTTCGCGCAGTTATAAGAGAAAAAGTTTTGACGCGTATCAGAGGAACACTTGTAAAACCGATGTGTTGTGATTTAGCTCATTTCGGTCTAAAACAGCTTGTTTCGTTGTATTAAGCAAGAATACATGCTTTTCGCGCAGTTATAAGAGAAAAAGTTTTGACGCGTGTCACAGGGACACTTGTAAAACCGATGTGTTCAGATTTAGCTCGTTTCGGTCTAAAACAGCTTGTTTCGTTGCATTAAGCACGAATACATGCTTTTCGCGCAGTTATAAGAGAAAAAGTTTTGGCGAGTATCACGTGGAACACTTGTAATACCGATGTGTTGTGATTTGGCTCGTTTCGGTCTAAAACAGCTTGTTTCGTTGTATTAAGCAAGAATACATGCTTTTCGCGCAGTTATAAGAGAAAAAGTTTTGACGAGTATCACGTGGAACACTTGTAATACCGATGTGTTGTGATTTGGCTCGTTTCGGTCTAAAACAGCTTGTTTCGTTGTATTAAGCAAGAATACATGCTTTTCGCGCAGTTATAAGAGAAAAAGTTTTGACGCGTATCAGAGGAACACTTGTAAAACCGATGTGTTGTGATTTAGCTCGTTTCGGTCTAAAACAGCTTGTTTCGCTGTATTAAGCAAGAATACATGCTTTTCGCGCAGTTATAAGAGAAAAAAATTTGAGGCGTATCAGAGGATCACTTGTAAAACCGATGTGTTGTGATTTAGCTCGTTTTAGTCTAAAACAGCTTGTTTCGTTGTATTAAGCAAGAATACATGCTTTTCGCGCAGTTATAAGAGAAAAAGTTTTGACGCGTATTAGAGAAACACTTGTAAAACCGATGTGTTGTGATTTAGCTCTTTTCGGTCTAAAACAGCTTGTTTCGTTGTATTAAGCAAGAATACATGCTTTTCGCGCAGTTATAAGAGAAAAAGTTTTGACGAGTATCACGTGGATACTTGTAAAACCGATGTGTTCAGATTTAGCTCGTTTCGGTCTAAAACAGCTTGTTTCGTTGTATTAAGCACGAATACATGCTTTACGCGCAGTTATAGAAGAAAAAGTTTTGACGCGTATCAGAGACACTTGTAAAACCGATGTGTTGTGATTTAGCTCGATTCGGTCTAAAACAGCTTGTTTCGTTGTATTAAGCAAGAATACATGCTTTTCGCGCAGTTATAAGAGAGAAAGTTTTGACGAGTATCACGTGGATACTTGTAAAACTGATGCGTTCAGATTTAGCTCGTTTTGGTCTAAAACAGCTTGTTTCGTTGTATTAAGCAAGAATACATGCTTTACGCGCAGTTATAGAAGAAAAAGTTTTGACGCGTATCAGAGAGACACTTGTAAAACCGATGTGTTGTGATTTAGCTCGTTTCGGTCTAAAACAGCTTGTTTCGTTGTATTAAGCAAGAATACATGCTTTTCGCGCAGTTATAAGTGAAAACGTTTTGAGTATTACGTGGATACTTGTAAAACCGAAGTGTTCACATTTAGCTCGTTTCGGTCTAAAACAGCTTGTTTCGTTGTATTAAGCACGAATACATGCTTTTCGCGCAGTTATAAGAGAAAACGTTTTGACGAGTATCACGTGGAACACTTGTAATACCGATGTGTTGTGATTTAGCTCGTTTCGGTCTAAAGCAGCTTGTTTCGCTGTATTAAGCAAGAATACATGCTTTTCGCGCAGTTATAAGAGAAAAAGTTTTGACGCGTATCAGAGGAACACTTGTAAAACCGATGTGTTGTGATTTAGCTCATTTCGGTCTAAAACAGCTTGTTTCGTTGTATTAAGCAAGAATACATGCTTTTCGCGCAGTTATAAGAGAAAAAGTTTTGACGCGTGTCACAGGGACACTTGTAAAACCGATGTGTTCAGATTTAGCTCGTTTCGGTCTAAAACAGCTTGTTTCGTTGCATTAAGCACGAATACATGCTTTTCGCGCAGTTATAAGAGAAAAAGTTTTGACGAGTATCACGTGGAACACTTGTAATACCGATGTGTTGTGATTTGGCTCGTTTCGGTCTAAAACAGCTTGTTTCGTTGTATTAAGCAAGAATACATGCTTTTCGCGCAGTTATAAGAGAAAAAGTTTTGACGAGTATCACGTGGAACACTTGTAATACCGATGTGTTGTGATTTGGCTCGTTTCGGTCTAAAACAGCTTGTTTCGTTGTATTAAGCAAGAATACATGCTTTTCGCGCAGTTATAAGAGAAAAAGTTTTGACGCGTATCAGAGGAACACTTGTAAAACCGATGTGTTGTGATTTAGCTCGTTTCGGTCTAAAACAACTTGATTCGCTGTGATCCATGGAAAGTGAGAGTAGCGCAAAACGGGACAAAGGGACAGAGAAAGACAGACACGTTTTGCGCTACTCTCACTTTCCATGGATCACCGTTACCGACTCGCCCAAGTTTCTACCCTTGTGTTTCGTTGTATTAAGCAAGAATACATGCTTTTCGCGCAGTTATAAGAGAAAAAGTTTTGACGCGTATTAGAGAGACACTTGTAAAACCGATGTGTTGTGATTTAGCTCGTTTCGGTCTAAAACAGCTTGTTTCGTTGTATTAAGCAAGAATACATGCTTTTCGCGCAGTTATAAGAGAAAAAGTTTTGACGCGTATCAGAGGAACACTTGTAAAACCGATGTGTTCAGATTTAACTCTTTTCGGACTAAAACAGCTTGTTTCGTTGTATTAAGCACGAATACATGCTTTTCGCGCAGTTATAAGGGAAAAAGTTTTGACGCGTATCACATGGACACTTGGAAAACCGATGTGTTCAGATTTAGCTCGTTTTGGTCTAAAACAGCTTGTTTCGTTGTATTAAGCACGAATACATGCTTTTCGCGCAGTTATAAGAGAAAACGTTTTGACGCGTATCAGAGGAACACTTGTAAAACCGATGTGTTGTGATTTAGCTCCTTTCGGTCTAAAACAGCTTGTTTCGCTGTATTAAGCACGAATACATGCTTTTCGCGCAGTTATAAGAGAAAAAGTTTAGACGCGTATCAGAGGAACAATTGTAAAACCGATGTGTTGTGATTTAGCTCGTTTCGGTCTAAAACAGCTTGTTTCGCTGTATTAAGCAGAAATACATGCTTTTCGCGCAGTGATAAGAAAAAAAGCTTTAAAGGCGTGTCACAGGGACACTTGTAAAACCGATGTGTTCAGATTTACCTCGTTTCGGTCTAAAACAGCTTGTTTCGTTGGACTAAGCACGAATACATGCTTTTCGCGCAGCTATAAGAGAAAAAAGAGTTGACGCGTATCAGATTAACACTTGTAAAACCGATGTGTTGTGATTTAGCTCGTTTCGGTCTAAAACAGCTTGTTTCGCTGTATTAAGCAAGAATACATGCTTTTCGCGCAGTTATAAGAGAAAAAAATTTGACGCGTATCAGAGGAACACTTGTAAAACCGATGTGTTCAGATTTAGCTCGTTTCGGTCTAAAACAGCTTGTTTCGTTGTATTAAGCAAGAATACATGCTTTTCGCGCAGTTATAACAGAAAAAGTTTTGACGCGTATTAGAGAGACACTTGTAAAACCGATGTGTTGTGATTTAGCTCGTTTCGGTCTAAAACAGCTTGTTTCGTTGTATTAAGCAAGAATACAAGCTTTTCGCGCAGTTATAAGAGAAAAAGTTTTGACGAGTATCACGTGGAACACTTGTAATACCGATGTGTTGTGATTTAGCTCGTTTCGGTCTAAAACAACTTGATTCGCTGTATTAAGCAAGAATACATGCTTTTCGCGCAGTTATAAAAGAAAAAGTTTTGACGCTAATCAGAGGAACACTTGTAAAACCGATGTGTTGTATTTAGCTCATTTCGGTCTAAAACAGCTTGTTTCACTGTATTAAGCAAGAATACATGCTTTTCGCGCAGTTATAAGAGAAAAAGTTTTGACGCGTATCAGAGGAACACTTGTAAAACCGATGTGTTGTGATTTAGCTCGTTTCGATCTAAAACAGCTTGTGTCGCTGTATTAAGCAAGAATACATGCTTTTCGCGCAGTTATAAGAGAAAAAGTTTTGACGCGTATCAGAGAGACACTTGTAAAACCGATGTGTTGTGATTTAGCTCGTTTCGGTCTAAAACAGCTTGTTTCGTTGTATTAAGCAAGAATACATGCTTTTCGCGCAGTTATAAGTGAAAAAGTTTTGAGTATTACGTGGATACTTGTAAAACCGAAGTGTTCAGATTTAGCTCGTTTCGGTCTAAAACAGCTTGTTTCGTTGTATTAAGCACGAATACATGCTTTTCGCGCAGTTATAAGAGAAAACGTTTTGACGAGTATCACGTGGAACACTTGTAATACCGATGTGTTGTGATTTAGCTCGTTTCGGTCTAAAGCAGCTTGTTTCGCTGTATTAAGCAAGAATACATGCTTTTCGCGCAGTTATAAGAGAAAAAGTTTTGACGCGTATCAGAGGAACACTTGTAAAACCGATGTGTTGTGATTTAGCTCATTTCGGTCTAAAACAGCTTGTTTCGTTGTATTAAGCAAGAATACATGCTTTTCGCGCAGTTATAAGAGAAAAAGTTTTGACGCGTGTCACAGGGACACTTGTAAAACCGATGTGTTCAGATTTAGCTCGTTTCGGTCTAAAACAGCTTGTTTCGTTGCATTAAGCACGAATACATGCTTTTCGCGCAGTTATAAGAGAAAAAGTTTTGACGAGTATCACGTGGAACACTTGTAATACCGATGTGTTGTGATTTGGCTCGTTTCGGTCTAAAACAGCTTGTTTCGTTGTATTAAGCAAGAATACATGCTTTTCGCGCAGTTATAAGAGAAAAAGTTTTGACGCGTATCAGAGGAACACTTGTAAAACCGATGTGTTCAGATTTAACTCTTTTCGGACTAAAACAGCTTGTTTCGTTGTATTAAGCACGAATACATGCTTTTCGCGCAGTTATAAGGGAAAAAGTTTTGACGCGTATCACATGGACACTTGGAAAACCGATGTGTTCAGATTTAGCTCGTTTTGGTCTAAAACAGCTTGTTTCGTTGTATTAAGCACGAATACATGCTTTTCGTGCAGTTATAAGAGAAAAAGTTTTGACGCGTATCAGAGGAACACTTGTAAAACCGATGTGTTGTGATTTAGCTCGTTTCGGTCTAAAACAGCTTGTTTCGCTGTATTAAGCAGAAATACATGCTTTTCGCGCAGTGATCAGAGAAAAAGCTTTAAAGGCGTGTCACAGGGACACTTGTAAAACCGATGTGTTCAGATTTACCTCGTTTCGGTCTAAAACAGCTTGTTTTGTTGGACTAAGCACGAATACATGCTTTTCGCGCAGCTATAAGAGAAAAAAGAGTTGACGCGTATCAGAGGAACACTTGTAAAACCGATGTGTTGTGATTTAGCTCGTTTCGGTCTAAAACAGCTTGTTTCGCTGTATTAAGCAAGAATACATGCTTTTCGCGCAGTTATAAGAGAAAAAAATTTGAGGCGTATCAGAGGATCACTTGTAAAACCGATGTGTTGTGATTTAGCTCGTTTTAGTCTAAAACAGCTTGTTTCGTTGTATTAAGCAAGAATACATGCTTTTCGCGCAGTTTATAAGAGAAAAAGTTTTGACGCGTATTAGAGAAGCACTTGTAAAACCGATGTGTTGTGATTTAGCTCTTTTCGGTCTAAAACAGCTTGTTTCGTTGTATTAAGCAAGAATACATGCTTTTCGCGCAGTTATAAGAGAAAAAGTTTTGACGAGTATCACGTGGATACTTGTAAAACCGATGTGTTCAGATTTAGCTCGTTTCGGTCTAAAACAGCTTGTTTCGTTGTATTAAGCACGAATACATGCTTTACGCGCAGTTATAGAAGAAAAAGTTTTGACGCGTATCAGAGACACTTGTAAAACCGATGTGTTGTGATTTAGCTCGATTCGGTCTAAAACAGCTTGTTTCGTTGTATTAAGCAAGAATACATGCTTTTCGCGCAGTTATAAGAGAGAAAGTTTTGACGAGTATCACGTGGATACTTGTAAAACTGATGCGTTCAGATTTAGCTCGTTTTGGTCTAAAACAGCTTGTTTCGTTGTATTAAGCAAGAATACATGCTTTACGCGCAGTTATAGAAGAAAAAGTTTTGACGCGTATCAGAGACACTTGTAAAACCGATGTGTTGTGATTTAGCTCGTTTCGGTCTAAAACAGCTTGTTTCGTTGTATTAAGCAAGAATACATGCTTTTCGCGCAGTTATAAGTGAAAACGTTTTGAGTATTACGTGGATACTTGTAAAACCGAAGTGTTCACATTTAGCTCGTTTCGGTCTAAAACAGCTTGTTTCGTTGTATTAAGCACGAATACATGCTTTTCGCGCAGTTATAAGAGAAAACGTTTTGACGAGTATCACGTGGAACACTTGTAATACCGATGTGTTGTGATTTAGCTCGTTTCGGTCTAAAGCAGCTTGTTTCGCTGTATTAAGCAAGAATACATGCTTTTCGCGCAGTTATAAGAGAAAAAGTTTTGACGCGTATCAGAGGAACACTTGTAAAACCGATGTGTTGTGATTTAGCTCATTTCGGTCTAAAACAGCTTGTTTCGTTGTATTAAGCAAGAATACATGCTTTTCGCGCAGTTATAAGAGAAAAAGTTTTGACGCGTGTCACAGGGACACTTGTAAAACCGATGTGTTCAGATTTAGCTCGTTTCGGTCTAAAACAGCTTGTTTCGTTGCATTAAGCACGAATACATGCTTTTCGCGCAGTTATAAGAGAAAAAGTTTTGACGAGTATCACGTGGAACACTTGTAATACCGATGTGTTGTGATTTGGCTCGTTTCGGTCTAAAACAGCTTGTTTCGTTGTATTAAGCAAGAATACATGCTTTTCGCGCAGTTATAAGAGAAAAAGTTTTGACGAGTATCACGTGGAACACTTGTAATACCGATGTGTTGTGATTTGGCTCGTTTCGGTCTAAAACAGCTTGTTTCGTTGTATTAAGCAAGAATACATGCTTTTCGCGCAGTTATAAGAGAAAAAGTTTTGACGCGTATCAGAGGAACACTTGTAAAACCGATGTGTTCAGATTTAACTCTTTTCGGACTAAAACAACTTGTTTCGTTGTATTAAGCACGAATACATGCTTTTCGCGCAGTTATAAGGGAAAAAGTTTTGACGCGTATCACATGGACACTTGGAAAACCGATGTGTTCAGATTTAGCTCGTTTTGGTCTAAAACAGCTTGTTTCGTTGTATTAAGCACGAATACATGCTTTTCGTGCAGTTATAAGAGAAAAAGTTTTGACGCGTATCAGAGGAACACTTGTAAAACCGATGTGTTGTGATTTAGCTCGTTTCGGTCTAAAACAGCTTGTTTCGCTGTATTAAGCAGAAATACATGCTTTTCGCGCAGTGATAAGAGAAAAAGCTTTAAAGGCGTGTCACAGGGACACTTGTAAAACCGATGTGTTCAGATTTACCTCGTTTCGGTCTAAAACAGCTTGTTTTGTTGGACTAAGCACGAATACATGCTTTTCGCGCAGCTATAAGAGAAAAAAGAGTTGACGCGTATCAGAGGAACACTTGTAAAACCGATGTGTTGTGATTTAGCTCGTTTCGGTCTAAAACAGCTTGTTTCGCTGTATTAAGCAAGAATACATGCTTTTCGCGCAGTTATAAGAGAAAAAAATTTGACGCGTATCAGAGGAACACTTGTAAAACCGATGTGTTGTGATTTAGCTCGTTTTAGTCTAAAACAGCTTGTTTCGTTGTATTAAGCAAGAATACATGCTTTTCGCGCAGTTATGAGAGAAAAAGTTTTGACGCGTATTAGAGAAACACTTGTAAAACCGATGTGTTGTGATTTAGCTCGTTTCGGTCTAAAACAGCTTGTTTCGTTGTATTAAGCACGAATACATGCTTTTCGCGCAGTTATAACAGAAAAAGTTTTGACGAGTATCACGTGGAACACTTGTAATACCGATGTGTTGTGATTTAGCTCGTTTCGGTCTAAAACAGCTTGTTTCGCTGTATTAGGCAAGAATACATGCTTTTCGCGCAGTTATAAGAGAAAAAGTTTTGACGAGTATCACGTGGAACACTTGTAGTACCGATGTGTTGTGATTTAACTCGTTTCGGTCTAAAACAACTTGATTCGCTGTATTAAGCAAGAATACATGCTTTTCGCGCCGTTATAAGAGAAAAAGTTTTGACGCGTATCAGAGGAACACTTGTAAAACCGATGTGTTGTGATTTAGCTCGTTTCGGTCTAAAACAGCTTGTTTCGCTGTATTAAGCAAGAATACATGCTTTTCGTGCAGTTATAAGAGAAAAAGTTTTGACGCGTATCAGAGGAACACTTGTAAAACCGATGTGGTGTGATTTAGCTCGTTTCGGTCTAAAACAGCTTGTTTCGCTGTATTAAGCAAGAATACATGCTTTTCGCGCAGTTATAAGAGAAAAAGTTTTGACGCGTATCAGAGGAACACTTGTAAAACCGATGTGTTCAGATTTAGCTCGTTTCGGTCTAAAACAGCTTGTTTCGTTGTATTAAGCACGAATACATGCTTTACGCGCAGTTATAGAAGAAAAAGTTTTGACGCGTATCAGAGACACTTGTAAAACCGATGTGTTATGATTTAGCTCGATTCGGTCTAAAACAGCTTGTTTCGTTGTATTAAGCAAGAATACATGCTTTTCGCGCAGTTATAAGAGAGAAAGTTTTGACGAGTATCACGTGGATACTTGTAAAACTGATGCGTTCAGATTTAGCTCGTTTTGGTCTAAAACAGCTTGTTTCGTTGTATTAAGCAAGAATACATGCTTTACGCGCAGTTATAGAAGAAAAAGTTTTGACGCGTATCAGAGAGACACTTGTAAAACCGATGTGTTGTGATTTAGCTCGTTTAGGTCTAAAACAGCTTGTTTCGTTGTATTAAGCAAGAATACATGCTTTTCGCGCAGTTATAAGTGAAAAAGTTTTGAGTATTACGTGGATACTTGTAAAACCGAAGTGTTCAGATTTAGCTCGTTTCGGTCTAAAACAGCTTGTTTCGTTGTATTAAGCACGAATACATGCTTTTCGCGCAGTTATAAGAGAAAACGTTTTGACGAGTATCACGTGGAACACTTGTAATACCGATGTGTTGTGATTTAGCTCGTTTCGGTCTAAAGCAGCTTGTTTCGCTGTATTAAGCAAGAATACATGCTTTTCGCGCAGTTATAAGAGAAAAAAATTTGACGCGTATCAGAGGAACACTTGTAAAACCGATGTGTTGTGATTTAGCTCGTTTTAGTCTAAAACAGCTTGTTTCGTTGTATTAAGCAAGAATACATGCTTTTCGCGCAGTTATAAGAGAAAAAGTTTTGACGCGTATTAGAGAAACACTTGTAAAACCGATGTGTTGTGATTTAGCTCTTTTCGGTCTAAAACAGCTTGTTTCGTTGTATTAAGCAAGAATACATGCTTTTCGCGCAGTTATAAGAGAAAAAGTTTTGACGAGTATCACGTGGATACTTGTAAAACCGATGTGTTCAGATTTAGCTCGTTTCGGTCTAAAACAGCTTGTTTCGTTGTATTAAGCACGAATACATGCTTTTCGCGCAGTTATAAGAGAAAAAGTTTTGACGAGTATCACGTGGAACACTTGTAATACCGATGTGTTGTGATTTAGCTCGTTTCGGTCTAAAACAGCTTGTTTCGCTGTATTAAGCAAGAATACATGCTTTTCGCGCAGTTATAAGAGAAAAAGTTTTGACGAGTATCACGTGGAACACTTGTAGTACCGATGTGTTGTGATTTAACTCGTTTCGGTCTAAAACAACTTGATTCGCTGTATTAAGCAAGAATACATGCTTTTCTCGCCGTTATAAGAGAAAAAGTTTTGACGCGTATCAGAGGAACACTTGTAAAACCGATGTGTTGTGATTTAGCTCGTTTCGGTCTAAAACAGCTTGTTTCGCTGTATTAAGCAAGAATACATGCTTTTCGTGCAGTTATAAGAGAAAAAGTTTTGACGCGTATCAGAGGAACACTTGTAAAACCGATGTGTTGTGATTTAGCTCGTTTCGGTCTAAAACAGCTTGTTTCGCTGTATTAAGCAAGAATACATGCTTTTCGCGCAGTTATAAGAGAAAAAGTTTTGACGCGTATCAGAGGAACACTTGTAAAACCGATGTGTTCAGATTTAGCTCGTTTCGGTCTAAAACAGCTTGTTTCGTTGTATTAAGCACGAATACATGCTTTACGCGCAGTTATAGAAGAAAAAGTTTTGACGCGTATCAGAGACACTTGTAAAACCGATGTGTTGAGATTTAGCTCGTTTCGGTCTAAAACAGCTTGTTTCGTTGTATTAAGCAAGAATACATGCTTTTCGCGCGGTTATAAGAGAAAAAGTTGACGAGTATCACGTGGATACTTGTAAAACCGATGTGTTCAGATTAAGCTCGTTTCGGTCTAAAACCGCTTGTTTCGTTGTATTAAGCACGAATACATGCTTTACGCGCAGTTATAAGAGAAAAAGTTTTGACGAGTATCACGTGGATACTTGTAAAACCGAAGTGTTCAGATTTAGCTCGTTTCGGTCTAAAACAACTTGTTTCGTTGTATTAAGCACGAATACATGCTTTTCGCGCAGTTATAAGAGAAAACGTTTTGACGAGTATCACGTGGAACACTTGTAATACCGATGTGTTGTGATTTAGCTCGTTTCGGTCTAAAACAGCTTGTTTCGCTGTATTAAGCAAGAATACATGCTTTTCGCGCAGTTATAAGAGAAAAAGTTTTGACGCGTATCAGAGGAACACTTGTAAAACCGATGTGTTGTGATTTAGCTCATTTCGGTCTAAAACAACTTGTTTCGTTGTATTAAGCAAGAATACATGCTTTTCGCGCAGTTATAAGGGAAAAAGTTTTGACGCGTATCACATGGACACTTGGAAAACCGATGTGTTTAGATTTAGCTCGTTTTGGTCTAAAACAGCTTGTTTCGCTGTATTAAGCACGAATACATGCTTTTCGCGCAGTTATAAGAGAAAAAGTTTAGACGCGTATCAGAGGAACAATTGTAAAACCGATGTGTTGTGATTTAGCTCGTTTCGGTCTAAAACAGCTTGTTTCGCTGTATTAAGCAGAACTACATGCTTTTCGCGCAGTGATAAGAGAAAAAGCTTTAAAGGCGTGTCACAGAGACACTTGTAAAACCGATGTGTTCAGATTTACCTCGTTTCGGTCTAAAACAGCTTGTTTCGTTGGACTAAGCACGAATACATGCTTTTCGCGCAGCTATAAGAGAAAAAAAGAGTTGATGCGTATCAGATTAACACTTGTAAAACCGATGTGTTGTGATTTAGCTCGTTTCGGTCTAAAACAGCTTGTTTCGCTGTATTAAGCAAGAATACATGCTTTTCGCGCAGTTATAAGAGAAAAAAATTTGACGCGTATCAGAGGAACACTTGTAAAACCGATGTGTTGTGATTTAGCTCGTTTTAGTCTAAAACAGCTTGTTTCGCTGTATTAAGCAAGAATACATGCTTTTCGCGCAGTTATAAGAGAAAAAGTTTTGACGAGTATCACGTGGAACACTCGTAATACCGATGTGTTGTGATTTAGCTCGTTTCGGTTTAAAACAGCTTGTTTCGCTGTATTAAGCAAGAATACATGCTTTTCGCGCAGTTATAAGAGAAAAAGTTTTGACGCGTATCAGAGGAACACTTGTAAAACCGATGTGTTCAGATTTAGCTCGTTTCGGTCTAAAACAGCTTGTTTCGTTGTATTAAGCACGAATACATGCTTTTCGCGCAGTTATAACAGAAAAAGTTTTGACGAGTATCACGTGGAACACTTGTAATACCGATGTGTTGTGATTTAGCTCGTTTAGGTCTAAAACAGCTTGTTTCGCTGTATTAAGCAAGAATACATACTTTTCGTGCAGTTATAAGAGAAAAAGTTTTGAAGAGTATCACGTGGAACACTTGTAGTACCGATGTGTTGTGATTTAGCTCGTTTCGGTCTAAAACAACTTGATTCGCTGTATTAAGCAAGAATACATGCTTTTCGCGCAGTTATAAGAGAAAAAGTTTTGACGCGTATCAGAGGAACACTTGTAAAACCGATGTGTTCAGATTTAGCTCGTTTCGGTCTGAAACAGCTTGTTTCGTTGTATTAAGCACGAATACATGCTTTTCGCGCAGTTATAGAAGAAAATGTTTTGACGCGTATCAGAGGAACACTTGTAAAACCGATGTGTTGTGATTTAGCTCGTTTAGGTCTAAAACAGCTTGTTTCGTTGTATTAAGCAAGAATACATGCTTTTCGCGCAGTTATAAGAGAAAAAGTTTTGACGCGTATTAGAGGAACACTTGTAAAACCTTTGTGTTATGATTTAGCTCGTTTCGGTCTAAAACAGCTTGTTTCGCTGTATTAAGCAAGAATACATGCTTTTCGCGCAGTTATAAGAGAAAAAGTTTTGACGCGTATCACATGGACACTTGGAAAACCGATGTGTTTAGATTTAGCTCGTTTTGGTCTAAAACAGCTTGTTTCGCTGTATTAAGCACGAATACATGCTTTTCGCGCAGTTATAAGAGAAAAAGTTTAGACGCGTATCAGAGGAACAATTGTAAAACCGATGTGTTGTGATTTAGCTCGTTTCGGTCTAAAACAGCTTGTTTCGCTGTATTAAGCAGAACTACATGCTTTTCGCGCAGTGATAAGAGAAAAAGCTTTAAAGGCGTGTCACAGAGACACTTGTAAAACCGATGTGTTCAGATTTACCTCGTTTCGGTCTAAAACAGCTTGTTTCGTTGGACTAAGCACGAATACATGCTTTTCGCGCAGCTATAAGAGAAAAAAAGAGTTGATGCGTATCAGATTAACACTTGTAAAACCGATGTGTTGTGATTTAGCTCGTTTCGGTCTAAAACAGCTTGTTTCGCTGTATTAAGCAAGAATACATGCTTTTCGCGCAGTTATAAGAGAAAAAAATTTGACGCGTATCAGAGGAACACTTGTAAAACCGATGTGTTGTGATTTAGCTCGTTTTAGTCTAAAACAGCTTGTTTCGCTGTATTAAGCAAGAATACATGCTTTTCGCGCAGTTATAAGAGAAAAAGTTTTGACGAGTATCACGTGGAACACTCGTAATACCGATGTGTTGTGATTTAGCTCGTTTCGGTTTAAAACAGCTTGTTTCGCTGTATTAAGCAAGAATACATGCTTTTCGCGCAGTTATAAGAGAAAAAGTTTTGACGCGTATCAGAGGAACACTTGTAAAACCGATGTGTTCAGATTTAGCTCGTTTCGGTCTAAAACAGCTTGTTTCGTTGTATTAAGCACGAATACATGCTTTTCGCGCAGTTATAACAGAAAAAGTTTTGACGAGTATCACGTGGAACACTTGTAATACCGATGTGTTGTGATTTAGCTCGTTTAGGTCTAAAACAGCTTGTTTCGCTGTATTAAGCAAGAATACATACTTTTCGTGCAGTTATAAGAGAAAAAGTTTTGAAGAGTATCACGTGGAACACTTGTAGTACCGATGTGTTGTGATTTAGCTCGTTTCGGTCTAAAACAACTTGATTCGCTGTATTAAGCAAGAATACATGCTTTTCGCGCAGTTATAAGAGAAAAAGTTTTGACGCGTATCAGAGGAACACTTGTAAAACCGATGTGTTCAGATTTAGCTCGTTTCGGTCTGAAACAGCTTGTTTCGTTGTATTAAGCACGAATACATGCTTTTCGCGCAGTTATAGAAGAAAATGTTTTGACGCGTATCAGAGGAACACTTGTAAAACCGATGTGTTGTGATTTAGCTCGTTTAGGTCTAAAACAGCTTGTTTCGTTGTATTAAGCAAGAATACATGCTTTTCGCGCAGTTATAAGAGAAAAAGTTTTGACGCGTATTAGAGGAACACTTGTAAAACCTTTGTGTTATGATTTAGCTCGTTTCGGTCTAAAACAGCTTGTTTCGCTGTATTAAGCAAGAATACATGCTTTTCGCGCAGTTATAAGAGAAAAAGTTTTGACGCGTGTCACAGGGACACTTGTAAAACCGATGTGTTCAGATTTAGCTCGTTTCGGTCTAAAACAGCTTGTTTCGTTGTATTAAGCACGAATACATGCTTTTCGCGCAGTTATAGCAGAAAAAGTTTTGACGCCTATTAGAGAGACACTTGTAAAACCGATGTGTTATGATTTAGCTCGTTTCGGTCTAAAACAGCTTGTTTCGTTGTATTAAGCAAGAATACATGCTTTTCGCGCAGTTATAAGAGAGAAAGTTTTGACGAGTATCACGTGGATACTTGTAAAACCGATGTGTTCAGATTTAGCTCGTTTTGGTCTAAAACAGCTTGTTTCGTTGTATTAAGCAAGAATACATGCTTTACGCGCAGTTATAGAAGAAAAAGTTTTGACGCGTATCAGAGAGACACTTGTAAAACCGATGTGTTGTGAATTAGCTCGTTTCGGTCTAAAACAGCTTGTTTCGTTGTATTAAGCAAGAATACATGCTTTTCGCGCAGTTATAAGAGAAAAAGTTTTGACGAGTATTACGTGGAACACTTGTAATACCGATGTGTTGTGATTTAGCTCGTTTCGGTCTAAAACAGCTTGTTTCGTTGTATTAAGCACGAATACATGCTTTTCGCGCAGTTATAAGAGAAAACGTTTTGACGAGTATCACGTGGAACACTTGTAATACCGATGTGTTGTGATTTAGCTCGTTTCGGTCTAAAACAGCTTGTTTCGCTGTATTAAGCAAGAATACATGCTTTTCGCGCAGTTATAAGAGAAAAAGTTTTGACGCGTGTCACAGGGACACTTGTAAAACCGATGTGTTCAGATTTAGCTCGTTTCGGTCTAAAACAGCTTGTTTCGCTGTATTAAGCACGAATACATGCTTTTCGCGCAGTTATAAGAGAAAAAGTTTAGACGCGTATCAGAGGAACAATTGTAAAACCGATGTGTTGTGATTTAGCTCGTTTCGGTCTAAAACAGCTTGTTTCGCTGTATTAAGCAGAAATACATGCTTTTCGCGCAGTGATAAGAGAAAAAGCTTTAAAGGCGTGTCACAGGGACACTTGTAAAACCGATGTGTTCAGATTTACCTCGTTTCGGTCTAAAACAGCTTGTTTCGTTGGACTAAGCACGAATACATGCTTTTCGCGCAGCTATAAGAGAAAAAAGAGTTGACGCGTATCAGATTAACACTTGTAAAACCGATGTGTTGTGATTTAGCTCGTTTCGGTCTAAAACAGCTTGTTTCGCTGTATTAAGCAAGAATACATGCTTTTCGCGCAGTTATAAGAGAAAAAAATTTGACGCGTATCAGAGGAACACTTGTAAAACCGATGTGTTCAGATTTAGCTCGTTTCGGTCTAAAACAGCTTGTTTCGTTGTATTAAGCAAGAATACATGCTTTTCGCGCAGTTATAAGAGAAAAAGTTTTGACGCGTATTAGAGAGACACTTGTAAAACCGATGTGTTGTGATTTAGCTCGTTTCGGTCTAAAACAGCTTGTTTCGTTGTATTAAGCAAGAATACATGCTTTTCGCGCAGTTAAAAGAGAAAAAGTTTTGACGAGTATCACGTGGATACTTGTAAAACCGATGTGTTCAGATTTAGCTCGTTTCGGTCAAAAACAGCTTGTTTCGTTGTATTAAGCACGAATACATGCTTTTCGCGCAGTTAAAAGAGAAAAAGTTTTGACGAGTATCACGTGGAACACTTGTAATACCGATGTGTTGTGATTTAGCTCGTTTCGGTCTAAAACAACTTGATTCGCTGTGATCCATGGAAAGTGAGAGTAGCGCAAAACGGGACAAAGGGACAGAGAAAGACAGACACGTTTTGCGCTACTCTCACTTTCCATGGATCACCGTTACCGACTCGCCGAAGTTTCTACCCTTGTGTTTCGTTGTATTAAGCAAGAATACATGCTTTTCGCGCAGTTATAAGAGAAAAAGTTTTGACGCGTATTAGAGAGACACTTGTAAAACCGATGTGTTCAGATTTAACTCTTTTCGGACTAAAACAGCTTGTTTCGTTGTATTAAGCACGAATACATGCTTTTCGCGCAGTTATAAGGGAAAAAGTTTTGACGCGTATCACATGGACACTTGGAAAACCGATGTGTTCAGATTTAACTCGTTTTGGTCTAAAACAGCTTGTTTCGTTGTATTAAGCACGAATACATGCTTTTCGCGCAGTTATAAGAGAAAACGTTTTGACGCGTATCAGAGGAACACTTGTAAAACCGATGTGTTGTGATTTAGCTCGTTTCGGTCTAAAACAGCTTGTTTCGCTGTATTAAGCACGAATACATGCTTTTCGCGCAGTTATAAGAGAAAAAGTTTAGAGGCGTATCAGAGGAACAATTGTAAAACCGATGTGTTGTGATTTAGCTCGTTTCGGTCTAAAACAGCTTGTTTCGCTGTATTAAGCAGAAATACATGCTCTTCGCGCAGTGATAAGAGAAAAAGCTTTAAAGGCGTGTCACAGGGACACTTGTAAAACCGATGTGTTCAGATTTACCTCGTTTCGGTCTAAAACAGCTTGTTTCGTTGGACTAAGCACGAATACATGCTTTTCGCGCAGCTATAAGAGAAAAAAGAGTTGACGCGTATCAGATTAACACTTGTAAAACCGATGTGTTGTGATTTAGCTCGTTTCGGTCTAAAACAGCTTGTTTCGCTGTATTAAGCAAGAATACATGCTTTTCGCGCAGTTATAAGAGAAAAAAATTTGACGCGTATCAGAGGAACACTTGTAAAACCGATGTGTTCAGATTTAGCTCGTTTCGGTCTAAAACAGCTTGTTTCGTTGTATTAAGCAAGAATACATGCTTTTCGCGCAGTTATAAGAGAAAAAGTTTTGACGCGTATTAGAGAGACACTTGTAAAACCGATGTGTTGTGATTTAGCTCGTTTCGGTCTAAAACAGCTTGTTTCGTTGTATTAAGCAAGAATACAAGCTTTTCGCGCAGTTATAAGAGAAAAAGTTTTTACGAGTATCACGTGGAACACTTGTAATACCGATGTGTTGTGATTTAGCTCGTTTCGGTCTAAAACAACTTGATTCGCTGTATTAAGCAAGAATACATGCTTTTCGCGCAGTTATAAAAGAAAAAGTTTTGACGCTAATCAGAGGAACACTTGTAAAACCGATGTGTTGTATTTAGCTCATTTCGGTCTAAAACAGCTTGTTTCGCTGTATTAAGCAAGAATACATGCTTTTCGCGCAGTTATAAGAGAAAAAGTTATGACGAGTATCACGTGGATACTTGTAAAACCGATGTGTTCAGATTTAGCTCGTTTCGGTCTAATACAGCTTGTTTCGTTGTATTAAGCAAGAATACATGCTTTTCGCGCAGTTATAAGAGAAAAAGTTTTGACGCGTATTAGAGAGACACTTGTAAAACCTATGTGTTGTGATTTAGCTCATTTCGGTCTAAAACAGCTTGTTTCGCTGTATTAAGCAAGAATACATGCTTTTCGCGCAGTTATAAGAGAAAAAGTTTTGACGCGTATCAGAGGAACACTTGTAAAACCGATGTGTTGTGATTTAGCTCGTTTCGATCTAAAACAGCTTGTTTCGCTGTATTAAGCAAGAATACATGCTTTTCGCGCAGTTATAAGAGAAAAAGTTTTGACGCGTATCAGAGGAACACTTGTAAAACCGATGTGTTGTGATTTAGCTCGTTTCGGTCTAAAACAGCTCGTTTCGCTGTATTAAGCAAGAATACATGCTTTTCGCGCAGGTATAAGAGAAAAAGTTTTGACGAGTATCACGTGGAACACTTGTAGTACCGATGTGTTGTGATTTAACTCGTTTCGGTCTAAAACAACTTGATTCGCTGTATTAAGCAAGAATACCTGCTTTTCGCGCCGTTATAAGAGAAAAAGTTTTGACGCGTATCAGAGGAACACTTGTAAAACCGATGTGTTGTGATTTAGCTCGTTTCGGTCTAAAACAGCTTGTTTCGCTGTATTAAGCAAGAATACATGCTTTTCGTGCAGTTATAAGAGAAAAAGTTTTGACGCGTCTCAGAGGAACACTTGTAAAACCGATGTGTTGTGATTTAGCTCGTTTCGGTCTAAAACAGCTTGTTTCGCTGTATTAAGCAAGAATACATGCTTTTCGCGCAGTTATAAGAGAAAAAGTTTTGACGCGTATCAGAGGAACACTTGTAAAACCGATGTGTTCAGATTTAGCTCGTTTCGGTCTAAAACAGCTTGTTTCGTTGTATTAAGCACGAATACATGCTTTACGCGCAGTTATAGAAGAAAAAGTTTTGACGCGTATCAGAGACACTTGTAAAACCGATGTGTTATGATTTAGCTCGATTCGGTCTAAAACAGCTTGTTTCGCTCTATTAAGCAAGAATACATGCTTTTCGTGCAGTTATAAGAGAAAAAGTTTTGACGCGTCTCAGAGGAACACTTGTAAAACCGATGTGTTGTGATTTAGCTCGTTTCGGTCTAAAACAGCTTGTTTCGCTGTATTAAGCAAGAATACATGCTTTTCGCGCAGTTATAAGAGAAAAAGTTTTGACGCGTATCAGAGGAACACTTGTAAAACCGATGTGTTCAGATTTAGCTCGTTTCGGTCTAAAACAGCTTGTTTCGTTGTATTAAGCACGAATACATGCTTTACGCGCAGTTATAGAAGAAAAAGTTTTGACGCGTATCAGAGACACTTGTAAAACCGCTGTGTTCAGATTTAGCTCGTTTGGGTCTAAAACAGCTTGTTTCGTTGTATTAAGCAAGAATACATGCTTTTCGCGCGGTTATAAGAGAAAAAGTTGACGAGTATCACGTGGATACTTGTAAAACCGATGTGTTCAGATTTAGCTCGTTTCGGTCTAAAACAGCTTGTTTCGTTGTATTAAGCACGAATACATGCTTTTCGCGCAGTTATAAGAGAAAAAGTTTTGACGAGTATCACGTGGAACACTTGTAATACCGATGTGTTGTGATTTAGCTCGTTTCGGTTTAAAACAGCTTGTTTCGTTGTATTAAGCAAGAATACATGCTTTTCGCGCAGTTATAAGAGAAAAAGTTTTGACGCGTATCAGAGGAACACTTGTAAAACCGATGTGTTCAGATTTAGCTCGTTTCGGTCTGAAACAGCTTGTTTCGTTGTATTAGGCACGAATACATGCTTTTCGCGCAGTTATAAGAGAAAAAGTTTAGACGCGTATCAGAGGAACACTTGTAAAACCGATGTGTTCAGATTTAGCTCGTTTCGGTCTGAAACAGCTTGTTTCGTTGTATTAAGCACGAATACATGCTTTTCGCGCAGTTATAAGAGAAAAAGTTTAGACGCGTATCAGAGGAACACTTGTAAAACCGATGTGTTGTGATTTAGCTCGTTTCGGTGTAAAACAGCTTGTTTCGTAGTATTAAGCAAGAATACATGCTTTTCGCGCAGTTATAAGAGAAAAAGTTTTGACGCGTATTAGAGGAACACTTGTAAAACCTTTGTGTTGTGATTTAGCTCGTTTCGGTCTAAAACAGCTTGTTTCGCTGTATTAAGCAAGAATACATGCTTTTCGCGCAGTTATAAGAGAAAAAGTTTTGACGCGTGTCACAGAGACACTTGTAAAACCGATGTGTTCAGATTTAGCTCGTTTCGGTCTGAAACAGCTTGTTCGTTCCGATGTGTTGTGATTTAGCTCGTTTCGGTCTAAAACAGCTTGTTTCGTTGTATTAAGCAAGAATACATGCTTTTCGCGCAGTTAAAAGAGAAAAAGTTTTGACGAGTATCACGTGGATACTTGTAAAACCGATGTGTTCAGATTTAGCTCGTTTCGGTCAAAAACAGCTTGTTTCGTTGTATTAAGCACGAATACATGCTTTTCGCGCAGTTAAAAGAGAAAAAGTTTTGACGAGTATCACGTGGAACACTTGTAATACCGATGTGTTGTGATTTAGCTCGTTTCGGTCTAAAACAACTTGATTCGCTGTGATCCATGGAAAGTGAGAGTAGCGCAAAACGGGACAAAGGGACAGAGAAAGACACGTTTTGCGCTACTCTCACTTTCCATGGATCACCGTTACCGACTCGCCCAAGTTTCTACCCTTGTGTTTCGTTGTATTAAGCAAGAATACATGCTTTTCGCGCAGTTATAAGAGAAAAAGTTTTGACGCGTATTAGAGAGACACTTGTAAAACCGATGTGTTGTGATTTAGCTCGTTTCGGTCTAAAACAGCTTGTTTCGTTGTATTAAGCAAGAATACATGCTTTTCGCGCAGTTATAAGAGAAAAAGTTTTGACGCGTATCAGAGGAACACTTGTAAAACCGATGTGTTCAGATTTAACTCTTTTCGGACTAAAACAGCTTGTTTCGTTGTATTAAGCACGAATACATGCTTTTCGCGCAGTTATAAGGGAAAAAGTTTTGACGCGTATCACATGGACACTTGGAAAACCGATGTGTTCAGATTTAGCTCGCTTTGGTCTAAAACAGCTTGTTTCGTTGTATTAAGCACGAATACATGCTTTTCGCGCAGTTATAAGAGAAAACGTTTTGACGCGTATCAGAGGAACACTTGTAAAACCGATGTGTTGTGATTTAGCTCGTTTCGGTCTAAAACAGCTTGTTTCGCTGTATTAAGCAAGAATACATGCTTTTCGCGCAGTTATAAGAGAAAAAGTTTAGACGCGTATCAGAGGAACAATTGTAAAACCGATGTGTTGTGATTTAGCTCGTTTCGGTCTAAAACAGCTTGTTTCGCTGTATTAAGCAGAAATACATGCTTTTCGCGCAGTGATAAGAGAAAAAGTTTTGACGAGTATCACGTGGATACTTGTAAAACCGATGTGTTCAGATTTAGCTCGTTTCGGTCTAAAACAGCTTGTTGCGTTGTATTAAGCAAGAATACATGCTTTTCGCGCAGTTATAAGAGAAAAAGTTTTGACGCGTATTAGAGAGACACTTGTAAAACCGATGTGTTGTGATTTAGCTCGTTTCGGTATAAAACAGCTTGTTTCGTTGTATTAAGCAAGAATACATGCTTTTCGCGCTGTTATAAGAGAAAAATTTTTGACGAGTATCACGTGGATACTTGTAAAACCGATGTGTTCAGATTTAGCTCGTTTCGGTCTAAAACAGCTTCTTTCGTTGTATTAAGCACGAATACATGCTTTTCGCGCCGTTAAAAGAGAAAAAGTTTTGACGCGTATCAGAGGAACACTTGTAAAACCGATGTGTTCAGATTTAGCTTGTTTCGGTCTAAAACAGCTTGTTTCGTTGTATTAAGCACGAATACATGCTTTACGCGCAGTTATAGAAGAAAAAGTTTTGACGCGTATCAGAGACACTTGTAAAACCGATGTGTTGTGATTTAGCTCGTTTCGGTCTAAAACAACTTGTTTCGTTGTATTAAGCAAGAATACATGCTTTTCGCGCGGTTATAAGAGAAAAAGTTGACGAGTATCACGTGGATGCTTGTAAAACCGATGTGTTCAGATTTAGCTCGTTTCGGTCTAAAACAGCTTGTTTCGTTGTATTAAGCACGAATACATGCTTCACGCGCAGTTATAAGAGAAAAAGTTTTGACGAGTATCACGTGGATACTTGTAAAACCGAAGTGTTCAGATTTAGCTCGTTTCGGTCTAAAACAACTTGTTTCGTTGTATTAAGCACGAATACATGCTTTTCGCGCAGTTATAAGAGAAAACGTTTTGACGAGTATCACGTGGAACACTTGTAATACCGATGTGTTCAGATTTAGCTCGTTTCGGTCTAAAACAGCTTGTTTCGTTGTATTAAGCACGAATACATGCTTCACGCGCAGTTATAAGAGAAAAAGTTTTGACGAGTATCACGTGGATACTTGTAAAACCGAAGTGTTCAGATTTAGCTCGTTTCGGTCTAAAACAACTTGTTTCGTTGTATTAAGCACGAATACATGCTTTTCGCGCAGTTATAAGAGAAAACGTTTTGACGAGTATCACGTGGAACACTTGTAATACCGATGTGTTGTGATTTAGCTCGTTTCTGTCTAAAACAGCTTGTTTCGCTGTATTAAGCAAGAATACATGCTTTTCGCGCAGTTATAAGAGAAAAAGTTTTGACGCGTATCAGAGGAACACTTGTAAAACCGATGTGTTGTGATTTAGCTCATTTCGGTCTAAAACAGCTTGTTTCGTTGTATTAAGCAAGAATACATGCTTTTCGCGCAGTTATAAGAGAAAAACTTTTTACGCGTGTCACAGGGACACTTGTAAAACCGATGTGTTCAGATTTAGCTCGTTTCGTTCTAAAACAGCTTGTTTCGTTGCATTAAGCACGAATACATGCTTTTCGCGCAGTTATAAGAGAAAAAGTTTTGACGAGTATCACGTGGAACACTTGTAATACCGATGTGTTGTGATTTGGCTCGTTTCGGTCTAAAACAGCTTGTTTCGTTGTATTAAGCAAGAATACATGCTTTTCGCGCAGTTATAAGAGAAAAAGTTTTGACGCGTATCAGAGGAACACTTGTAAAACCGATGTGTTCAGATTTAGCTCGTTTCGGTCTGAAACAGCTTGTTTCGTTGTATTAAGCACGAATACATGCTTTTCGCGCAGTTATAGAAGAAAAAGTTTTGACGCGTATCAGAGGAACACTTGTAAAACCGATGTGTTGTGATTTAGCTCGTTTAGGTCTAAAACAGCTTGTTTCGTTGTATTAAGCAAGAATACATGCTTTTCGCGCAGTTATAAGAGAAAACGTTTTGACGCGTATTAGAGGAACACTTGTAAAACCTTTGTGTTATGATTTAGCTCGTTTCGGTCTAAAACAGCTTGTTTCGCTGTATTAAGCAAGAATACATGCTTTTCGCGCAGTTATAAGAGAAAAAGTTTTGACGCGTGTCACAGGGACACTTCTAAAACCGATGTGTTCAGATTTAGCTCGTTTCGGTCTAAAACAGCTTGTTTCGTTGTATTAAGCACGAATACATGCTTTTCGCGCAGTTATAGCAGAAAAAGTTTTGACGCCTATTAGAGAGACACTTGTAAAACCGGTGTGTTATGATTTAGCTCGTTTCGGTCTAAAACAGCTTGTTTCGTTGTATTAAGCAAGAATACATGCTTTTCGCGCAGTTATAAGAGATAAAGTTTTGACGAGTATCACGTGGATACTTGTAAAACCGATGTGTTCAGATTTAGCTCGTTTTGGTCTAAAACAGCTTGTTTCGTTGTATTAAGCAAGAATACATGCTTTACGCGCAGTTATAGAAGAAAAAGTTTTGACGCGTATCAGAGAGACACTTGTAAAACCGATGTGTTGTGAATTAGCTCGTTTCGGTCTAAAACAGCTTGTTTCGTTGTATTAAGCAAGAATACATGCTTTTCGCGCAGTTATAAGAGAAAAAGTTTTGACGAGTATTACGTGGAACACTTGTAATACCGATGTGTTGTGATTTAGCTCGTTTCGGTCTAAAACAGCTTGTTTCGTTGTATTAGGCACGAATACATGCTTTTCGCGCAGTTATAAGAGAAAACGTTTTGACGAGTATCACGTGGAACACTTGTAATACCGATGTGTTGTGATTTAGCTCGTTTCGGTCTAAAACAGCTTGTTTCGCTGTATTAAGCAAGAATACATGCTTTTCGCGCAGTTATAAGAGAAAAAGTTTTGACGCGTGTCACAGGGACACTTGTAAAACCGGTGTTCAGATTTAGCTCGTTTCGGTCTAAAACAGCTTGTTTCGCTGTATTAAGCACGAATACATGCTTTTCGCGCAGTTATAAGAGAAAAAGTTTAGACGCGTATTAGAGGAACAATTGTAAAACCGATGTGTTGTGATTTAGCTCGTTTGGGTCTAAAACAGCTTGTTTCGCTGTATTAAGCAGAAATACATGCTTTTCGCGCAGTGATAAGAGAAAAAGCTTTAAAGGCGTGTCACAGGGACACTTGTAAAACCGATGTGTTCAGATTTACCTCGTTTCGGTCTAAAACAGCTTGTTTCGTTGGACTAAGCACATGCTTTTCGCGCAGCTATAAGAGAAAAAAGAGTTGACGCGTATCAGATTAACACTTGTAAAACCGATGTGTTGTGATTTAGCTCGTTTCGGTCTAAAACAGCTTGTTTCGCTGTATTAAGCAAGAATACATGCTTTTCGCGCAGTTATAAGAGAAAAAAATTTGACGCGTATCAGAGGAACACTTGTAAAACCGATGTGTTCAGATTTAGCTCGTTTCGGTCTAAAACAGCTTGTTTCGTTGTATTAAGCAAGAATACATGCTTTTCGCGCAGTTAAAAGAGAAAAAGTTTTGACGAGTATCACGTGGATACTTGTAAAACCGATGTGTTCAGATTTAGCTCGTTTCGGTCAAAAACAGCTTGTTTCGTTGTATTAAGCACGAATACATGCTTTTCGCGCAGTTAAAAGAGAAAAAGTTTTGACGAGTATCACGTGGAACACTTGTAATACCGATGTGTTGTGATTTAGCTCGTTTCGGTCTAAAACAACTTGATTCGCTGTGATCCATGGAAAGTGAGAGTAGCGCAAAACGGGACAAAGGGCCAGAGAAAGACAGACACGTTTTGCGCTACTCTCACTTTCCATGGATCACCGTTACCGACTCGCCCAAGTTTCTACCCTTGTGTTTCGTTGTATTAAGCAAGAATACATGCTTTTCGCGCAGTTATAAGAGAAAAAGTTTTGACGCGTATTAGAGAGACACTTGTAAAACCGATGTGTTCAGATTTAACTCTTTTCGGACTAAAACAGCTTGTTTCGTTGTATTAAGCACGAATACGTGCTTTTCGCGCAGTTATAAGGGAAAAAGTTTTGACGCGTATCACATGGACACTTGGAAAACCGATGTGTTCAGATTTAACTCGTTTTGGTCTAAAAGAGCTTGTTTCGTTGTATTAAGCACGAATACATGCTTTTCGCGCAGTTATAAGAGAAAACGTTTTGACGCGTATCAGAGGAACACTTGCAAAACCGATGTGTTGTGATTTAGCTCGTTTCGGTCTAAAACAGCTTGTTTCGCTGTATTAAGCACGAATACATGCTTTTCGCGCAGTTATAAGAGAAAAAGTTTAGACGCGTATCAGAGGAACAATTGTAAAACCGATGTGTTGTGATTTAGCTCGTTTCGGTCTAAAACAGCTTGTTTCGCTGTATTAAGCAGAAATACATGCTCTTCGCGCAGTGATAAGAGAAAAAGCTTTAAAGGCGTGTCACAGGGACACTTGTAAAACCGATGTGTTCAGATTTACCTCGTTTCGGTCTAAAACAGCTTGTTTCGTTGGACTAAGCACGAATACATGCTTTTCGCGCAGCTATAAGAGAAAAAAGAGTTGACGCGTATCAGATTAACACTTGTAAAACCGATGTGTTGTGATTTAGCTCGTTTCGGTCTAAAACAGCTTGTTTCGCTGTATTAAGCAAGAATACATGCTTTTCGCGCAGTTATAAGAGAAAAAAATTTGACGCGTATCAGAGGAACACTTGTAAAACCGATGTGTTCAGATTTAGCTCGTTTCGGTCTAAAACAGCTTGTTTCGTTGTATTAAGCAAGAATACATGCTTTTCGCGCAGTTATAAGAGAAAAAGTTTTGACGCGTATTAGAGAGACACTTGTAAAACCGATGTGTTGTGATTTAGCTCGTTTCGGTCTAAAACAGCTTGTTTCGTTGTATTAAGCAAGAATACAAGCTTTTCGCGCAGTTATAAGAGAAAAAGTTTTTACGAGTATCACGTGGAACACTTGTAATACCGATGTGTTGTGATTTAGCTCGTTTCGGTCTAAAACAACTTGATTCGCTGTATTAAGCAAGAATACATGCTTTTCGCGCAGTTATAAAAGAAAAAGTTTTGACGCTAATCAGAGGAACACTTGTAAAACCGATGTGTTGTATTTAGCTCATTTCGGTCTAAAACAGCTTGTTTCGCTGTATTAAGCAAGAATACATGCTTTTCGCGCAGTTATAAAAGAAAAAGTTATGACGAGTATCACGTGGATACTTGTAAAACCGATGTGTTCAGATTTAGCTCGTTTCGGTCTAATACAGCTTGTTTCGTTGTATTAAGCAAGAATACATGCTTTTCGCGCAGTTATAAGAGAAAAAGTTTTGACGCGTATTAGAGAGACACTTGTAAAACCTATGTGTTGTGATTTAGCTCATTTCGGTCTAAAACAGCTTGTTTCGCTGTATTAAGCAAGAATACATGCTTTTCGCGCAGTTATAAGAGAAAAAGTTTTGACGCGTATCAGAGGAACACTTGTAAAACCGATGTGTTGTGATTTAGCTCGTTTCGATCTAAAACAGCTTGTTTCGCTGTATTAAGCAAGAATACATGCTTTTCGCGCAGTTATAAGAGAAAAAGTTTTGACGCGTATCAGAGGAACACTTGTAAAACCGATGTGTTGTGATTTAGCTCGTTTCGGTCTAAAACAGCTCGTTTCGCTGTATTAAGCAAGAATACATGCTTTTCGCGCAGTTATAAGAGAAAAAGTTTTGACGCGTATCAGAGGAACACTTGTAAAACCGCTGTGTTCAGATTTAGCTCGTTTGGGTCTAAAACAGCTTGTTTCGTTGTATTAAGCAAGAATACATGCTTTTCGCGCGGTTATAAGAGAAAAAGTTTAGACGCGTATCAGAGACGTGTAAAACCGATGTGTTGTGATTTAGCTCGTTTCGGTCTAAAACAGCTTGCTTCGTTGTATTAAGCAAGAATACATGCTTTTCGCGCGGTTATAAGAGAAAAAGTTGACGAGTATCACGTGGATACTTGTAAAACCGATGTGTTCAGATTTAGCTCGTTTCGGTCTAAAACAGCTCGTTTCGCTGTATTAAGCAAGAATACATGCTTTTCGCGCAGTTATAAGAGAAAAAGTTTTGACGCGTATCAGAGGAACACTTGTAAAACCGCTGTGTTCAGATTTAGCTCGTTTGGGTCTAAAACAGCTTGTTTCGTTGTATTAAGCAAGAATACATGCTTTTCGCGCGGTTATAAGAGAAAAAGTTTAGACGCGTATCAGAGACGTGTAAAACCGATGTGTTGTGATTTAGCTCGTTTCGGTCTAAAACAGCTTGCTTCGTTGTATTAAGCAAGAATACATGCTTTTCGCGCGGTTATAAGAGAAAAAGTTGACGAGTATCACGTGGATACTTGTAAAACCGATGTGTTCAGATTTAGCTCGTTTCGGTCTAAAACAGCTTGTTTCGTTGCATTAAGCACGAATACATGCTTTTCGCGCAGTTATAAGAGAAAAAGTTTTGACGAGTATCACGTGGAACACTTGTAATACCGATGTGTTGTGATTTGGCTCGTTTCGGTCTAAAACAGCTTGTTTCGATGTATTAAGCAAGAATACATGCTTTTCGCGCAGTTATGAGAAAAAGTTTTGACGCGTATCACATGAACACTTGGAAAACCGATGTGTTCAGATTTAGCTCGTTTTGGTCTAAAACAGCTTGTTTCGTTGTATTAAGCACGAATACATGCTTTTCGCGCAGTTATAAGAGAAAAAGTTTTGACGCGTATCAGAGGAACACTTGTAAAACCGATGTGTTGTGATTTAGCTCGTTTCGGTCTAAAACAGCTTGTTTCGCTGTATTAAGCCCGAATACATGCTTTTCGCGCAGTTATAAGAGAAAAAGTTTAAACGCGTATCAGAGGAACAATTGTAAAACCGATGTGTTGTGATTTAGCTCGTTTCGGTCTAAAACAGCTTGTTTCGCTGTATTAAGCAGAAATACATGCTTTTCGCGCAGTGATAAGAGAAAAAGCTTTAAAGGCGTGTCACAGGGACACTTGTAAAACCGATGTGTTCAGATTTACCTCGCTTCGGTCTAAAACAGCTTGTTTCGCTGTATTAAGCAAGAATATATGCTTTTCGCGCAGTTATAAGAGAAAAAAATTTGACGCGTATCAGAGGAACACTTGTAAAACCGATGTGTTCAGATATAGCTCGTTTCGGTCTAAAACAGCTTGTTTCGTTGTATTAAGCAAGAATACATGCTTTTCGCGCAGTTATAAGAGAAAAAGTTTTGACGCGTATTAGAGAGACACTTGTAAAACCGATGTGTTGTGATTTAGCTCGTTTCGGTCTAAAACAGCTTGTTTCGTTGTATTAAGCAAGAATACATGCTTTTCGCGCAGTTATAAGAGAAAAAGTTTTGACGAGTATCACGTGGAACACTTGTAATACCGATGTGTTGTGATTTAGCTCGTTTCGGTCTAAAACAGCTTGTTTCGCTGTATTAAGCAAGAATACATGCTTTCCGCGCAGTTATAAGAGAAAAAGAAAAAGTTTTGACGAGTATCACGTGGAACACTTGTAATACCGATGTGTTGTGATTTAGCTCGTTTCGGTCTAAAACAACTTGATTCGCTGTATTAAGCAAGAATACATGCTTTTCGCGCAGTTATAAAAGAAAAAGTTTTGACGCGTATCAGAGGAACACTTGTAAAACCGATGTGTTGTGATTTAGCTCATTTTGGTCTAAAACAGCTTGTTTCGCTGTATTAAGCAAGAATACATGCTTTTCGCGCAGTTATAAGAGAAAAAGTTTTGACGAGTATCACGTGGATACTTGTAAAACCGATGTGTTCAGATTTAGCTCGTTTCGGTCTAAAACAGCTTGTTTCGTTGTATTAAGCACGAATACATGCTTTTCGCGCAGTTATAAGAGAAAAAGTTTTGACGAGTATCACGTGGAACACTTGTAATACCGATGTGTTGTGATTTAGCTCGTTTCGGTTTAAAACAGCTTGTTTCGTTGTATTAAGCAAGAATACATGCTTTTCGCGCAGTTATAAGAGAAAAAGTTTTGACGCGTATCAGAGGAACACTTGTAAAACCGATGTGTTCAGATTTAGCTCGTTTCGGTCTGAAACAGCTTGTTTCGTTGTATTAGGCACGAATACATGCTTTTCGCGCAGTTATAAGAGAAAAAGTTTAGACGCGTATCAGAGGAACACTTGTAAAACCGATGTGTTCAGATTTAGCTCGTTTCGGTCTGAAACAGCTTGTTTCGTTGTATTAAGCACGAATACATGCTTTTCGCGCAGTTATAAGAGAAAAAGTTTAGACGCGTATCAGAGGAACACTTGTAAAACCGATGTGTTGTGATTTAGCTCGTTTCGGTGTAAAACAGCTTGTTTCGTAGTATTAAGCAAGAATACATGCTTTTCGCGCAGTTATAAGAGAAAAAGTTTTGACGCGTATTAGAGGAACACTTGTAAAACCTTTGTGTTGTGATTTAGCTCGTTTCGGTCTAAAACAGCTTGTTTCGCTGTATTAAGCAAGAATACATGCTTTTCGCGCAGTTATAAGAGAAAAAGTTTTGACGCGTGTCACAGAGACACTTGTAAAACCGATGTGTTCAGATTTAGCTCGTTTCGGTCTGAAACAGCTTGTTCGTTCCGATGTGTTGTG
This sequence comes from Amblyomma americanum, assembly GCF_052857255.1. Taxonomy (NCBI): domain Eukaryota; kingdom Metazoa; phylum Arthropoda; class Arachnida; order Ixodida; family Ixodidae; genus Amblyomma; species Amblyomma americanum. Next base: position 272,458 of record NW_027526575.1, on the reverse strand, counting down.
ATTTAGCTCGTTTCGGTCTAAAACAGCTTGTTTCGTTGTATTAAGCAAGAATACATGCTTTTCGCGCAGTTAAAAGAGAAAAAGTTTTGACGAGTATCACGTGGATACTTGTAAAACCGATGTGTTCAGATTTAGCTCGTTTCGGTCAAAAACAGCTTGTTTCGTTGTATTAAGCACGAATACATGCTTTTCGCGCAGTTAAAAGAGAAAAAGTTTTGACGAGTATCACGTGGAACACTTGTAATACCGATGTGTTGTGATTTAGCTCGTTTCGGTCTAAAACAACTTGATTCGCTGTGATCCATGGAAAGTGAGAGTAGCGCAAAACGGGACAAAGGGACAGAGAAAGACAGACACGTTTTGCGCTACTCTCACTTTCCATGGATCACCGTTACCGACTCGCCCAAGTTTCTACCCTTGTGTTTCGTTGTATTAAGCAAGAATACATGCTTTTCGCGCAGTTATAAGAGAAAAAGTTTTGACGCGTATTAGAGAGACACTTGTAAAACCGATGTGTTGTGATTTAGCTCGTTTCGGTCTAAAACAGCTTGTTTCGTTGTATTAAGCAAGAAACATGCTTTTCGCGCAGTTATAAGAGAAAAAGTTTTGACGCGTATCAGAGGAACACTTGTAAAACCGATGTGTTCAGATTTAACTCTTTTCGGACTAAAACAGCTTGTTTCGTTGTATTAAGCACGAATACATGCTTTTCGCGCAGTTATAAGGGAAAAAGTTTTGACGCGTATCACATGGACACTTGGAAAACCGATGTGTTCAGATTTAGCTCGTTTTGGTCTAAAACAGCTTGTTTCGTTGTATTAAGCACGAATACATGCTTTTCGCGCAGTTATAAGAGAAAACGTTTTGACGCGTATCAGAGGAACACTTGTAAAACCGATGTGTTGTGATTTAGCTCGTTTCGGTCTAAAACAGCTTGTTTCGCTGTATTAAGCACGAATACATGCTTTTCGCGCAGTTATAAGAGAAAAAGTTTAGACGCGTATCAGAGGAACAATTGTAAAACCGATGTGTTGTGATTTAGCTCGTTTCGGTCTAAAACAGCTTGTTTCGCTGTATTAAGCAGAAATACATGCTTTTCGCGCAGTGATAAGAGAAAAAGCTTTAAAGGCGTGTCACAGGGACACTTGTAAAACCGATGTGTTCAGATTTACCTCGTTTCGGTCTAAAACAGCTTGTTTCGTTGGACTAAGCACGAATACATGCTTTTCGCGCAGCTATATGAGAAAAAAGAGTTGACGCGTATCAGATTAACACTTGTAAAACCGATGTGTTGTGATTTAGCTCGTTTCGGTCTAAAACAGCTTGTTTCGCTGTATTAAGCAAGAATACATGCTTTTCGCGCAGTTATAAGAGAAAAAAATTTGACGCGTATCAGAGGAACACTTGTAAAACCGATGTGTTCAGATTTAGCTCGTTTCGGTCTAAAACAGCTTGTTTCGTTGTATTAAGCAAGAATACATGCTTTTCGCGCAGTTATAAGAGAAAAAGTTTTGACGCGTATTAGAGAGACACTTGTAAAACCGATGTTTTGTGATTTAGCTCGTTCGGTCTAAAACAGCTTGTTTCGTTGTATTAAGCAAGAATACATGCTTTTCGCGCAGTTATAAGAGAAAAAGTTTTGACGAGTATCACGTGGAACACTTGTAATACCGATGTGTTGTGATTTAGCTCGTTTCGGTCTAAAACAACTTGATTCGCTGTATTAAGCAAGAATACATGCTTTTCGCGCAGTTATAAAAGAAAAAGTTTTGACGCGTATCAGAGGAATACTTGTAAAACCGATGTGTTGTGATTTAGCTCATTTCGGTCTAAAACAGCTTGTTTCGCTGTATTAAGCAAGAATACATGCTTTTCGCGCAGTTATAAGAGAAAAAGTTTTGAGGAGTATCACGTGGATACTTGTAAAACCGATGTGTTCAGATTTAGCTCGTTTCGGTCTAAAACAGCTTGTTTCGTTGTATTAAGCAAGAATACATGCTTTTCGCGCAGTTATAAGAGAAAAAGTTTTGACGCGTATTAGAGAGACACTTGTAAAACCTATGTGTTGTGATTTAGCTCATTTCGGTCTAAAACAGCTTGTTTCGCTGTATTAAGCAAGAATACATGCTTTTCGCGCAGTTATAAGAGAAAAAGTTTTGACGCGTGTCACAGGGACACTTGTAAAACCGATGTGTTCAGATTTAGCTCTTTTCGGTCTGAAACAGCTTGTTTCGTTGTATTAAGCACGAATACATGCTTTTCGCGCAGTTATAAGAGAAAAAGTTTAGACGCGTATCAGAGGAACACTTGTAAAACCAATGTGTTGTGATTTAGCTCGTTTCGGTGTAAAACAGCTTGTTTCGTAGTATTAAGCAAGAATACATGCTTTTCGCGCAGTTATAAAAGAAAAAGTTTTGACGCGTATTAGAGGAACACTTGTAAAACCTTTGTGTTGTGATTAACCTCATTTCGGTTTAAAACAGCTTGTTTCGTTGTATTAAGCACGAATACATGCTTTTCGCGCAGTTTTAAGAGAAAAAGTTTAGACGCGTATCAGAGGAACACTTGTAAAACCGATGTGTTCAGATTTAGCTCGTTTCGGTCTAAAACAACTTGTTTCGTTGTATTAAGCACGAATACATGCTTTACGCGCAGTTATAGAAGAAAAAGTTGTGACGCCTATTAGAGAGACACTTGTAAAACCGATGTGTTATGATTTAGCTCGTTTCGGTCTAAAACAGCTTGTTTCGTTGTATTAGGCAAGAATACATGCTTTTCGCGCAGTTATAAGAGAGAAAGTTTTGACGAGTATCACGTGGATACTTGTAAAACCGATGTGTTCAGATTTAGCTCGTTTTGGTCTAAAACAGCTTGTTTCGTTGTATTAAGCAAGAATACATGCTTTACGCGCAGTTATAGAAGAAAAAGTTTTGACGCGTATCAGAGAGACACTTGTAAAACCGATGTGTTGTGATTTAGCTCGTTGCGGTCTAAAACAGCTTGTTTCGTTGTATTAAGCAAGAATACATGCTTTTCGCGCAGTTATAAGAGAAAAAGTTTTGACGCGTATCAGAGGAACACTTGTAAAACCGATGTGTTCAGATTTAACTCTTTTCGGACTAAAACAGCTTGTTTCGTTGTATTAAGCACGAATACATGCTTTTCGCGCAGTTATAAGGGAAAAAGTTTTGACGCGTATCACATGGACACTTGGAAAACCGATGTGTTCAGATTTAGCTCGTTTTGGTCTAAAACAGCTTGTTTCGTTGTATTAAGCACGAATACATGCTTTTCGCGCAGTTATAAGAGAAAACGTTTTGACGCGTATCAGAGGAACACTTGTAAAACCGATGTGTTGTGATTTAGCTCGTTTCGGTCTAAAACAGCTTGTTTCGCTGTATTAAGCACGAATACATGCTTTTCGCGCAGTTATAAGAGAAAAAGTTTAGACGCGTATCAGAGGAACAATTGTAAAACCGATGTGTTGTGATTTAGCTCGTTTCGGTCTAAAACAGCTTGTTTCGCTGTATTAAGCAGAAATACATGCTTTTCGCGCAGTGATAAGAGAAAAAGCTTTAAAGGCGTGTCACAGGGACACTTGTAAAACCGATGTGTTCAGATTTACCTCGTTTCGGTCTAAAACAGCTTGTTTCGTTGGACTAAGCACGAATACATGCTTTTCGCGCAGCTATATGAGAAAAAAGAGTTGACGCGTATCAGATTAACACTTGTAAAACCGATGTGTTGTGATTTAGCTCGTTTCGGTCTAAAACAGCTTGTTTCGCTGTATTAAGCAAGAATACATGCTTTTCGCGCAGTTATAAGAGAAAAAAATTTGACGCGTATCAGAGGAACACTTGTAAAACCGATGTGTTCAGATTTAGCTCGTTTCGGTCTAAAACAGCTTGTTTCGTTGTATTAAGCAAGAATACATGCTTTTCGCGCAGTTATAAGAGAAAAAGTTTTGACGCGTATTAGAGAGACACTTGTAAAACCGATGTTTTGTGATTTAGCTCGTTCGGTCTAAAACAGCTTGTTTCGTTGTATTAAGCAAGAATACATGCTTTTCGCGCAGTTATAAGAGAAAAAGTTTTGACGAGTATCACGTGGAACACTTGTAATACCGATGTGTTGTGATTTAGCTCGTTTCGGTCTAAAACAACTTGATTCGCTGTATTAAGCAAGAATACATGCTTTTCGCGCAGTTATAAAAGAAAAAGTTTTGACGCGTATCAGAGGAATACTTGTAAAACCGATGTGTTGTGATTTAGCTCATTTCGGTCTAAAACAGCTTGTTTCGCTGTATTAAGCAAGAATACATGCTTTTCGCGCAGTTATAAGAGAAAAAGTTTTGAGGAGTATCACGTGGATACTTGTAAAACCGATGTGTTCAGATTTAGCTCGTTTCGGTCTAAAACAGCTTGTTTCGTTGTATTAAGCAAGAATACATGCTTTTCGCGCAGTTATAAGAGAAAAAGTTTTGACGCGTATTAGAGAGACACTTGTAAAACCTATGTGTTGTGATTTAGCTCATTTCGGTCTAAAACAGCTTGTTTCGCTGTATTAAGCAAGAATACATGCTTTTCGCGCAGTTATAAGAGAAAAAGTTTTGACGCGTGTCACAGGGACACTTGTAAAACCGATGTGTTCAGATTTAGCTCGTTTCGGTCTGAAACAGCTTGTTTCGTTGTATTAAGCACGAATACATGCTTTTCGCGCAGTTATAAGAGAAAAAGTTTAGACGCGTATCAGAGGAACACTTGTAAAACCAATGTGTTGTGATTTAGCTCGTTTCGGTGTAAAACAGCTTGTTTCGTAGTATTAAGCAAGAATACATGCTTTTCGCGCAGTTATAAAAGAAAAAGTTTTGACGCGTATTAGAGGAACACTTGTAAAACCTTTGTGTTGTGATTAACCTCATTTCGGTTTAAAACAGCTTGTTTCGTTGTATTAAGCACGAATACATGCTTTTCGCGCAGTTATAAGAGAAAAAGTTTAGACGCGTATCAGAGGAACACTTGTAAAACCGATGTGTTCAGATTTAGCTCGTTTCGGTCTAAAACAACTTGTTTCGTTGTATTAAGCACGAATACATGCTTTACGCGCAGTTATAGAAGAAAAAGTTGTGACGCCTATTAGAGAGACACTTGTAAAACCGATGTGTTATGATTTAGCTCGTTTCGGTCTAAAACAGCTTGTTTCGTTGTATTAGGCAAGAATACATGCTTTTCGCGCAGTTATAAGAGAGAAAGTTTTGACGAGTATCACGTGGATACTTGTAAAACCGATGTGTTCAGATTTAGCTCGTTTTGGTCTAAAACAGCTTGTTTCGTTGTATTAAGCAAGAATACATGCTTTACGCGCAGTTATAGAAGAAAAAGTTTTCACGCGTATCAGAGAGACACTTGTAAAACCGATGTGTTGTGATTTAGCTCGTTGCGGTCTAAAACAGCTTGTTTCGTTGTATTAAGCAAGAATACATGCTTTTCGCGCAGTTATAAGAGAAAAAGTTTTGACGCGTATCAGAGGAACACTTGTAAAACCGATGTGTTCAGATTTACCTCTTTTCGGACTAAAACAGCTTGTTTCGTTGTATTAAGCACGAATACATGCTTTTCGCGCAGTTATAAGGGAAAAAGTTTTGACGCGTATCACATGGACACTTGGAAAACCGATGTGTTCAGATTTAGCTCGTTTTGGTCTAAAACAGCTTGTTTCGTTGTATTAAGCACGAATACATGCTTTTCGCGCAGTTATAAGAGAAAAAGTTTTGACGCGTTTCAGAGGAACACTTGTAAAACCGATGTGTTGTGATTTAGCTCGTTTCGGTCTAAAACAGCTTGTTTCGCTGTATTAAGCACGAATACATGCTTTTCGCGCAGTTATAAGAGAAAAAGTTTAGACGCATATCAGAGGAACAATTGTAAAACCGATGTGTTGTGATTTAGCTCGTTTCGGTCTAAAACAGCTTGTTTCGCTGTATTAAGCAGAAATACATGCTTTTCGCGCAGTGATAAGAGAAAAAGTAAAACCGATGTGTTCAGATTTACCTCGTTTCGGTCTAAAACAGCTTGTTTCGTTGGACTAAGCACGAATACATGCTTTTCGCGCAGCTATAAGAGAGAAAGGAGATGAGGCGTATCATATTAACACTTGTAAAACCGATGTGTTGTGATTTAGCTCGCTTCGGTCTAAAACAGCTTGTTTCGCTGTATTAAGCAAAAATACATGCTTTTCGCGCAGTTATAAGAGAAAAGTTTAGACGCGTATCAGAGGAACACTTGTAAAACCGATGTGTTCAGATTTAGCTCATTTCGGTCTAAAACAGCTTGTTTCGCTGTATTAAGCAAGAATACATGCTTTTCGCGCAGTTATAAGAGAAAAAGTTTTGACGCGTGTCACAGGGACACTTGTAAAACCGATGTGTTCAGATTTAGCTCGTTTCGGTCTGAAACAGCTTGTTTCGTTGTATTAAGCACGAATACATGCTTTTCGCGCAGTTATAAGAGAAAAAGTTTAGACGCGTATCAGAGGAACACTTGTAAAACCAATGTGTTGTGATTTAGCTCGTTTCGGTGTAAAACAGCTTGTTTCGTAGTATTAAGCAAGAATACATGCTTTTCGCGGAGTTATAAGAGAAAAAGTTTTGACGCGTATTAGAGGAACACTTGTAAAACCTTTGTGTTGTGATTAACCTCATTTCGGTTTAAAACAGCTTGTTTCGTTGTATTAAGCACGAATACATGCTTTTCGCGCAGTTATAAGAGAAAAAGTTTAGACGCGTATCAGAGGAACACTTGTAAAACCGATGTGTTCAGATTTAGCTCGTTTCGGCCTAAAACAACTTGTTTCGTTGTATTAAGCACGAATACATGCTTTACGCGCAGTTATAGAAGAAAAAGTTGTGACGCCTATTAGAGAGACACTTGTAAAACCGATGTGTTATGATTTAGCTCGTTTCGGTCTAAAACAGCTTGTTTCGTTGTATTAGGCAAGAATACATGCTTTTCGCGCAGTTATAAGAGAGAAAGTTTTGACGAGTATCACGTGGATACTTGTAAAACCGATGTGTTCAGATTTAGCTCGTTTTGGTCTAAAACAGCTTGTTTCGTTGTATTAAGCAAGAATACATGCTTTACGCGCAGTTATAGAAGAAAAAGTTTTGACGCGTATCAGAGAGACACTTGTAAAACCGATGTGTTGTGATTTAGCTCGTTGCGGTCTAAAACAGCTTGTTTCGTTGTATTAAGCAAGAATACATGCTTTTCGCGCAGTTATAAGAGAAAAAGTTTTGACGCGTATCAGAGGAACACTTGTAAAACCGATGTGTTCAGATTTACCTCTTTTCGGTCTAAAACAGCTTGTTTCGTTGGACTAAACACGAATACATGCTTTTCGCGCAGCTATAAGAGAGAAAGGAGATGAGGCGTATCATATTAACACTTGTAAAACCGATGTGTTGTGATTTAGCTCGCTTCGGTCTAAAACAGCTTGTTTCGCTGTATTAAGCAAGAATACATGCTTTTCGCGCAGTTATAAGAGAAAAGTTTAGACGCGTATCAGAGGAACACTTGTAAAACCGATGTGTTCAGATTTAGCTCGTTTCGGTCTGAAACAGCTTGTTTCGTTGTATTAAGCACGAATACATGCTTTTCGCGCAGTTATAAGAGAAAAAGTTTAGACGCGTATCAGAGGAACACTTGTAAAACCGATGTGTTGTGATTTAGCTCGTTTCGGTGTAAAACAGCTTGTTTCGTAGTATTAGGCAAGAATACATGCTTTTCGCGCAGTTATAAGAGAGAAAGTTTTGACGCGTGTCACAGGGACACTTGTAAAACCGATGTGTTCAGATTTAGCTCGTTTCGGTCTAAAACAACTTGTTTCGTTGTATTAAGCACGAATACATGCTTTACGCGCAGGTATAGAAGAAAAAGTTTTGACGCCTATTAGAGAGACACTTGTAAAACCGATGTGTTATGATTTAGCTCGTTTCGCTCTAAAACAGCTTGTTTCGTTGTATTAAGCAAGAATACATGCTTTTCGCGCAGTTATAAGAGAGAAAGTTTTGACGAGTATCACGTGGATACTTGTAAAACCGATGTGTTCAGATTTAGCTCGTTTTGGTCTAAAACAGCTTGTTTCGTTGTATTAAGCAAGAATACATGCTTTACGCGCAGTTATAGAAGAAAAAGTTTTGACGCGTATCAGAGAGACACTTGTAAAACCGATGTGTTGTGATTTAGCTCGTTTCGGTCTAAAACAGCTTGTTTCGTTGTATTAAGCACGAATACATGCTTTTCGCGCAGTTATAAGAGAAAACGTTTTGACGAGTATCACGTGGAACACTTGTAATACCGATGTGTTGTGATTTAGCTCGTTTCGGTCTAAAACAGCTTGTTTCGCTGTATTAAGCTAGAATACATGCTTTTCGCGCAATTATAAGAGAAAAAGTTTTGACGCGTATCAGAGGAACACTTGTAAAACCGATGTGTTGTGATTTAAATCATTTCGGTCTAAAACAGCTTGTTTCGTTGTATTAAGCAAGAATACATGCTTTTCGCGCAGTTATAAGAGAAAAAGTTTTGACGCGTGTCACAGGGACACTTGTAAAACCGATGTGTTCAGATTTAGCTCGTTTCGGTCTAAAACAGCTTGTTTCGTTGCATTAAGCACGAATACATGCTTTTCGCGCAGTTATAAGAGAAAAAGTTTTGACGAGTATCACGTGGAACACTTGTAATACCGATGTGTTGTGATTTGGCTCGTTTCGGTCTAAAACAGCTTGTTTCGATGTATTAAGCAAGAATACATGCTTTTCGCGCAGTTATAAGAGAAAAAGTTTTGACGCGTATCAGAGGAACACTTGTAAAACCGATATGTTCAGATTTAACTCTTTTCGGACTAAAACAGCTTGTTTCGTTGTATTAAGCACGAATACATGCTTTTCGCGCAGTTATAAGGGAAAAAGTTTTGACGCCTATCACATGGACACTTGGAAAACCGATGTGTTCAGATTTAGCTCGTTTTGGTCTAAAACAGCTTGTTTCGTTGTATTAAGCACGAATACATGCTTTTCGCGCAGTTATAAGAGAAAAAGTTTTGACGCGTATCAGAGGAACACTTGTAAAACCGATGTGTTGTGATTTAGCTCGTTTCGGTCTAAAACAGCTTGTTTCGCTGTATTAAGCACGAATACATGCTTTTCGCGCAGTTATAAGAGAAAAAGTTTAGACGCGTATCAGAGGAACAATTGTAAAACCGATGTGTTGTGATTTAGCTCGTTTCGGTCTAAAACAGCTTGTTTCGCTGTATTAAGCAGAAATACATGCTTTTCGCGCAGTGATAAGAGAAAAAGCTTTAAAGGCGTGTCACAGGGACACTTGTAAAACCGATGTGTTCAGATTTACCTCGTTTCGGTCTAAAACAGCTTGTTTCGTTGGACTAAGCACGAATACATGCTTTTCGCGCAGCTATAAGAGAAAAAAGAGTTGACGCGTATCAGATTAACACTTGTAAAACCGATGTGTTGTGATTTAGCTCGCTTCGGTCTAAAACAGCTTGTTTCGCTGTATTAAGCAAGAATACATGCTTTTCGCGCAGTTATAGGAGAAAAAAATTTGACGCGTATCAGAGGAACACTTGTAAAACCGATGTGTTCAGATTTAGCTCGTTTCGGTCTAAAACAGCTTGTTTCGTTGTATTAAGCAAGAATACATGCTTTTCGCGCAGTTATAAGAGAAAAAGTTTTGACGAGTATCACGTGGATACTTGTAAAACCGATGTGTTCAGATTTAGCTCGTTTCGGTCAAAAACAGCTTGTTTCGTTGTATTAAGCACGAATACATGCTTTTCGCGCAGTTAAAAGAGAAAAAGTTTTGACGAGTATCACGTGGAACACTTGTAATACCGATGTGTTGTGATTTAGCTCGTTTCGGTCTAAAACAGCTTGTTTCGTTGTATTAAGCACGAATACATGCTTTACGCGCAGTTATAGAAGAAAAAGTTTTGACGCCTATTAGAGAGACACTTGTAAAACCGATGTGTTATGATTTAGCTCGTTTCGGTCTAAAACAGCTTGTTTCGTTGTATTAAGCAAGAATACATGCTTTTCGCGCAGTTATAGAAGAAAAAGTTTTGACGCGTATCAGAGAGACACTTGTAAAACCGATGTGTTGTGATTTAGCTCGTTTCGGTCTAAAACAGCTTGTTTCGTTGTATTAAGCAAGAATACATGCTTTTCGCGCAGTTATAAGAGAAAAAGTTTTGACGAGTATTACGTGGATACTTGTAAAACCGAAGTGTTCAGATTTAGCTCGTTTCGGTCTAAAACAGCTTGTTTCGTTGTATTAAGCACGAATACATGCTTTTCGCGCAGTTATAAGAGAAAACGTTTTGACGAGTATCACGTGGAACACTTGTAATACCGATGTGTTGTGATTTAGCTCGTTTCGGTCTAAAACAGCTTGTTTCGCTGTATTAAGCAAGAATACATGCTTTTCGCGCAGTTATAAGAGAAAAAGTTTTGACGCGTATCAGAGGAACACTTGTAAAACCGATGTGTTCAGATTTACCTCGTTTCGGTCTAAAACAGCTTGTTTCGTTGGACTAAGCACGAATACATGCTTTTCGCGCAGCTATAAGAGAAAAAAGAGTTGACGCGTATCAGATTAACACTTGTAAAACCGATGTGTTGTGATTTAGCTCGCTTCGGTCTAAAACAGCTTGTTTCGCTGTATTAAGCAAGAATACATGCTTTTCGCGCAGTTATAAGAGAAAAAAATTTGACGCGTATCAGAGGAACACTTGTAAAACCGATGTGTTCAGATTTAGCTCGTTTCGGTCTGAAACAGCTTGTTTCGTTGTATTAAGCACGAATACATGCTTTTCGCGCAGTTATAAGAGAAAAAGTTTAGACGCGTATCAGAGGAAAACTTGTAAAACCGATGTGTTGTGATTTAAATCATTTCGGTCTAAAACAGCTTGTTTCGTTGTATTAAGCAAGAATACATGCTTTTCGCGCAGTTATAAGAGAAAAAGTTTTGACGCGTGTCACAGGGACACTTGTAAAACCGATGTGTTCAGATTTAGCTCGTTTCGGTCTAAAACAGCTTGTTTCGTTGCATTAAGCACGAATACATGCTTTTCGCGCAGTTATAAGAGAAAAAGTTTTGACGAGTATCAGAGGAACACTTGTAAAACCGATATGTTCAGATTTAACTCTTTTCGGACTAAAACAGCTTGTTTCGTTGTATTAAGCACGAATACATGCTTTTCGCGCAGTTATAAGGGAAAAAGTTTTGACGCCTATCACATGGACACTTGGAAAACCGATGTGTTCAGATTTAGCTCGTTTTGGTCTAAAACAGCTTGTTTCGTTGTATTAAGCACGAATACATGCTTTTCGCGCAGTTATAAGAGAAAAAGTTTTGACGCGTATCAGAGGAACACTTGTAAAACCGATGTGTTGTGATTTAGCTCGTTTCGGTCTAAAACAGCTTGTTTCGCTGTATTAAGCACGAATACATGCTTTTCGCGCAGTTATAAGAGAAAAAGTTTAGACGCGTATCAGAGGAACAATTGTAAAACCGATGTGTTGTGATTTAGCTCGTTTCGGTCTAAAACAGCTTGTTTCGCTGTATTAAGCAGAAATACATGCTTTTCGCGCAGTGATAAGAGAAAAAGCTTTAAAGGCGTGTCACAGGGACACTTGTAAAACCGATGTGTTCAGATTTACCTCGTTTCGGTCTAAAACAGCTTGTTTCGTTGGACTAAGCACGAATACATGCTTTTCGCGCAGCTATAAGAGAAAAAAGAGTTGACGCGTATCAGATTAACACTTGTAAAACCGATGTGTTGTGATTTAGCTCGCTTCGGTCTAAAACAGCTTGTTTCGCTGTATTAAGCAAGAATACATGCTTTTCGCGCAGTTACAGGAGAAAAAAATTTGACGCGTATCAGAGGAACACTTGTAAAACCGATGTGTTCAGATTTAGCTCGTTTCGGTCTAAAACAGCTTGTTTCGTTGTATTAAGCAAGAATACATGCTTTTCGCGCAGTTATAAGAGAAAAAGTTTTGACGAGTATCACGTGGATACTTGTAAAACCGATGTGTTCAGATTTAGCTCGTTTCGGTCAAAAACAGCTTGTTTCGTTGTATTAAGCACGAATACATGCTTTTCGCGCAGTTAAAAGAGAAAAAGTTTTGACGAGTATCACGTGGAACACTTGTAATACCGATGTGTTGTGATTTAGCTCGTTTCGGTCTAAAACAGCTTGTTTCGTTGTATTAAGCACGAATACATGCTTTACGCGCAGTTATAGAAGAAAAAGTTTTGACGCCTATTAGAGAGACACTTGTAAAACCGATGTGTTATGATTTAGCTCGTTTCGGTCTAAAACAGCTTGTTTCGTTGTATTAAGCAAGAATACATGCTTTTCGCGCAGTTATAAGAGAGAAAGTTTTGACGAGTATCACGTGGATACTTGTAAAACCGATGTGTTCAGATTTAGCTCGTTTTGGTCTAAAACAGCTTGTTTCGTTGTATTAAGCAAGAATACATGCTTTACGCGCAGTTATAGAAGAAAAAGTTTTGACGCGTATCAGAGAGACACTTGTAAAACCGATGTGTTGTGATTTAGCTCGTTTCGGTCTAAAACAGCTTGTTTCGTTGTATTAAGCAAGAATACATGCTTTTCGCGCAGTTATAAGAGAAAACGTTTTGACGAGTATCACGTGGAACACTTGTAATACCGATGTGTTGTGATTTAGCTCGTTTCGGTCTAAAACAGCTTGTTTCGCTGTATTAAGCAAGAATACATGCTTTTCGCGCAGTTATAAGAGAAAAAGTTTTGACGTGTATCAGAGGAACACTTGTAAAACCGATGTGTTCAGATTTACCTCGCTTCGGTCTAAAACAGCTTGTTTCGCTGTATTAAGCAAGAATATATGCTTTTCGCGCAGTTATAAGAGAAAAAAATTTGACGCGTATCAGAGGAACACTTGTAAAACCGATGTGTTCAGATATAGCTCGTTTCGGTCTAAAACAGCTTGTTTCGTTGTATTAAGCAAGAATACATGCTTTTCGCGCAGTTATAAGAGAAAAAGTTTTGACGCGTATTAGAGAGACACTTGTAAAACCGATGTGTTGTGATTTAGCTCGTTTCGGTCTAAAACAGCTTGTTTCGTTGTATTAAGCAAGAATACATGCTTTTCGCGCAGTTATAAGAGAAAAAGTTTTGACGAGTATCACGTGGAACACTTGTAATACCGATGTGTTGTGATTTAGCTCGTTTCGGTCTAAAACAGCTTGTTTCGCTGTATTAAGCAAGAATACATGCTTTCCGCGCAGTTATAAGAGAAAAAGAAAAAGTTTTGACGAGTATCACGTGGAACACTTGTAATACCGATGTGTTGTGATTTAGCTCGTTTCGGTCTAAAACAACTTGATTCGCTGTATTAAGCAAGAATACATGCTTTTCGCGCAGTTATAAAAGAAAAAGTTTTGACGCGTATCAGAGGAACACTTGTAAAACCGATGTGTTGTGATTTAGCTCATTTTGGTCTAAAACAGCTTGTTTCGCTGTATTAAGCAAGAATACATGCTTTTCGCGCAGTTATAAGAGAAAAAGTTTTGACGAGTATCACGTGGAACACTTGTAATACCGATGTGTTGTGATTTAGCTCGTTTCGGTTTAAAACAGCTTGTTTCGTTGTATTAAGCAAGAATACATGCTTTTCGCGCAGTTATAAGAGAAAAAGTTTTGACGCGTATCAGAGGAACACTTGTAAAACCGATGTGTTCAGATTTAGCTCGTTTCGGTCTGAAACAGCTTGTTTCGTTGTATTAGGCACGAATACATGCTTTTCGCGCAGTTATAAGAGAAAAAGTTTAGACGCGTATCAGAGGAACACTTGTAAAACCGATGTGTTCAGATTTAGCTCGTTTCGGTCTGAAACAGCTTGTTTCGTTGTATTAAGCACGAATACATGCTTTTCGCGCAGTTATAAGAGAAAAAGTTTAGACGCGTATCAGAGGAACACTTGTAAAACCGATGTGTTGTGATTTAGCTCGTTTCGGTGTAAAACAGCTTGTTTCGTAGTATTAAGCAAGAATACATGCTTTTCGCGCAGTTATAAGAGAAAAAGTTTTGACGCGTATTAGAGGAACACTTGTAAAACCTTTGTGTTGTGATTTAGCTCGTTTCGGTCTAAAACAGCTTGTTTCGCTGTATTAAGCAAGAATACATGCTTTTCGCGCAGTTATAAGAGAAAACGTTTTGACGCGTGTCACAGAGACACTTGTAAAACCGATGTGTTCAGATTTAGCTCGTTTCGGTCTGAAACAGCTTGTTCGTTCCGATGTGTTGTGATTTAGCTCGTTTCGGTCTAAAACAGCTTGTTTCGTTGTATTAAGCAAGAATACATGCTTTTCGCGCAGTTAAAAGAGAAAAAGTTTTGACGAGTATCACGTGGATACTTGTAAAACCGATGTGTTCAGATTTAGCTCGTTTCGGTCAAAAACAGCTTGTTTCGTTGTATTAAGCACGAATACATGCTTTTCGCGCAGTTAAAAGAGAAAAAGTTTTGACGAGTATCACGTGGAACACTTGTAATACCGATGTGTTGTGATTTAGCTCGTTTCGGTCTAAAACAACTTGATTCGCTGTGATCCATGGAAAGTGAGAGTAGCGCAAAACGGGACAAAGGGACAGAGAAAGACAGACACGTTTTGCGCTACTCTCACTTTCCATGGATCACCGTTACCGACTCGCCCAAGTTTCTACCCTTGTGTTTCGTTGTATTAAGCAAGAATACATGCTTTTCGCGCAGTTATAAGAGAAAAAGTTTTGACGCGTATTAGAGAGACACTTGTAAAACCGATGTGTTGTGATTTAGCTCGTTTCGGTCTAAAACAGCTTGTTTCGTTGTATTAAGCAAGAATACATGCTTTTCGCGCAGTTATAAGAGAAAAAGTTTTGACGCGTATCAGAGGAACACTTGTAAAACCGATGTGTTCAGATTTAACTCTTTTCGGACTAAAACAGCTTGTTTCGTTGTATTAAGCACGAATACATGCTTTTCGCGCAGTTATAAGGGAAAAAGTTTTGACGCGTATCACATGGACACTTGGAAAACCGATGTGTTCAGATTTAGCTCGTTTTGGTCTAAAACAGCTTGTTTCGTTGTATTAAGCACGAATACATGCTTTTCGCGCAGTTATAAGAGAAAACGTTTTGACGCGTATCAGAGGAACACTTGTAAAACCGATGTGTTGTGATTTAGCTCGTTTCGGTCTAAAACAGCTTGTTTCGCTGTATTAAGCACGAATACATGCTTTTCGCGCAGTTATAAGAGAAAAAGTTTAGACGCGTATCAGAGGAACAATTGTAAAACCGATGTGTTGTGATTTAGCTCGTTTCGGTCTAAAACAGCTTGTTTCGCTGTATTAAGCAGAAATACATGCTTTTCGCGCAGTGATAAGAGAAAAAGCTTTAAAGGCGTGTCACAGGGACACTTGTAAAACCGATGTGTTCAGATTTACCTCGTTTCGGTCTAAAACAGCTTGTTTCGTTGGACTAAGCACGAATACATGCTTTTCGCGCAGCTATATGAGAAAAAAGAGTTGACGCGTATCAGATTAACACTTGTAAAACCGATGTGTTGTGATTTAGCTCGTTTCGGTCTAAAACAGCTTGTTTCGCTGTATTAAGCAAGAATACATGCTTTTCGCGCAGTTATAAGAGAAAAAAATTTGACGCGTATCAGAGGAACACTTGTAAAACCGATGTGTTCAGATTTAGCTCGTTTCGGTCTAAAACAGCTTGTTTCGTTGTATTAAGCAAGAATACATGCTTTTCGCGCAGTTATAAGAGAAAAAGTTTTGACGCGTATTAGAGAGACACTTGTAAAACCGATGTTTTGTGATTTAGCTCGTTCGGTCTAAAACAGCTTGTTTCGTTGTATTAAGCAAGAATACATGCTTTTCGCGCAGTTATAAGAGAAAAAGTTTTGACGAGTATCACGTGGAACACTTGTAATACCGATGTGTTGTGATTTAGCTCGTTTCGGTCTAAAACAACTTGATTCGCTGTATTAAGCAAGAATACATGCTTTTCGCGCAGTTATAAAAGAAAAAGTTTTGACGCGTATCAGAGGAATACTTGTAAAACCGATGTGTTGTGATTTAGCTCATTTCGGTCTAAAACAGCTTGTTTCGCTGTATTAAGCAAGAATACATGCTTTTCGCGCAGTTATAAGAGAAAAAGTTTTGAGGAGTATCACGTGGATACTTGTAAAACCGATGTGTTCAGATTTAGCTCGTTTCGGTCTAAAACAGCTTGTTTCGTTGTATTAAGCAAGAATACATGCTTTTCGCGCAGTTATAAGAGAAAAAGTTTTGACGCGTATTAGAGAGACACTTGTAAAACCTATGTGTTGTGATTTAGCTCATTTCGGTCTAAAACAGCTTGTTTCGCTGTATTAAGCAAGAATACATGCTTTTCGCGCAGTTATAAGAGAAAAAGTTTTGACGCGTGTCACAGGGACACTTGTAAAACCGATGTGTTCAGATTTAGCTCGTTTCGGTCTGAAACAGCTTGTTTCGTTGTATTAAGCACGAATACATGCTTTTCGCGCAGTTATAAGAGAAAAAGTTTAGACGCGTATCAGAGGAACACTTGTAAAACCAATGTGTTGTGATTTAGCTCGTTTCGGTGTAAAACAGCTTGTTTCGTAGTATTAAGCAAGAATACATGCTTTTCGCGCAGTTATAAGAGAAAAAGTTTTGACGCGTATTAGAGGAACACTTGTAAAACCTTTGTGTTGTGATTAGCCTCATTTCGGTTTAAAACAGCTTGTTTCGTTGTATTAAGCACGAATACATGCTTTTCGCGCAGTTATAAGAGAAAAAGTTTAGACGCGTATCAGAGGAACACTTGTAAAACCGATGTGTTCAGATTTAGCTCGTTTCGGTCTAAAACAACTTGTTTCGTTGTATTAAGCACGAATACATGCTTTACGCGCAGTTATAGAAGAAAAAGTTGTGACGCCTATTAGAGAGACACTTGTAAAACCGATGTGTTATGATTTAGCTCGTTTCGGTCTAAAACAGCTTGTTTCGTTGTATTAGGCAAGAATACATGCTTTTCGCGCAGTTATAAGAGAGAAAGTTTTGACGAGTATCACGTGGATACTTGTAAAACCGATGTGTTCAGATTTAGCTCGTTTTGGTCTAAAACAGCTTGTTTCGTTGTATTAAGCAAGAATACATGCTTTACGCGCAGTTATAGAAGAAAAAGTTTTGACGCGTATCAGAGAGACACTTGTAAAACCGATGTGTTGTGATTTAGCTCGTTGCGGTCTAAAACAGCTTGTTTCGTTGTATTAAGCAAGAATACATGCTTTTCGCGCAGTTATAAGAGAAAAAGTTTTGACGCGTATCAGAGGAACACTTGTAAAACCGATGTGTTCAGATTTACCTCTTTTCGGACTAAAACAGCTTGTTTCGTTGTATTAAGCACGAATACATGCTTTTCGCGCAGTTATAAGGGAAAAAGTTTTGACGCGTATCACATGGACACTTGGAAAACCGATGTTTTCAGATTTAGCTCGTTTTGGTCTAAAACAGCTTGTTTCGTTGTATTAAGCACGAATACATGCTTTTCGCGCAGTTATAAGAGAAAAAGTTTTGACGCGTTTCAGAGGAACACTTGTAAAACCGATGTGTTGTGATTTAGCTCGTTTCGGTCTAAAACAGCTTGTTTCGCTGTATTAAGCACGAATACATGCTTTTCGCGCAGTTATAAGAGAAAAAGTTTAGACGCATATCAGAGGAACAATTGTAAAACCGATGTGTTGTGATTTAGCTCGTTTCGGTCTAAAACAGCTTGTTTCGCTGTATTAAGCAGAAATACATGCTTTTCGCGCAGTGATAAGAGAAAAAGTTTTAAAGGCGTGTCACAGGGACACTTGTAAAACCGATGTGTTCAGATTTACCTCGTTTCGGTCTAAAACAGCTTGTTTCGTTGGACTAAGCACGAATACATGCTTTTCGCGCAGCTATAAGAGAGAAAGGAGATGAGGCGTATCATATTAACACTTGTAAAACCGATGTGTTGTGATTTAGCTCGCTTCGGTCTAAAACAGCTTGTTTCGCTGTATTAAGCAAAAATACATGCTTTTCGCGCAGTTATAAGAGAAAAGTTTAGACGCGTATCAGAGGAACACTTGTAAAACCGATGTGTTCAGATTTAGCTCATTTCGGTCTAAAACAGCTTGTTTCGCTGTATTAAGCAAGAATACATGCTTTTCGCGCAGTTATAAGAGAAAAAGTTTTGACGCGTGTCACAGGGACACTTGTAAAACCGATGTGTTCAGATTTAGCTCGTTTCGGTCTGAAACAGCTTGTTTCGTTGTATTAAGCACGAATACATGCTTTTCGCGCAGTTATAAGAGAAAAAGTTTAGACGCGTATCAGAGGAACACTTGTAAAACCAATGTGTTGTGATTTAGCTCGTTTCGGTGTAAAACAGCTTGTTTCGTAGTATTAAGCAAGAATACATGCTTTTCGCGGAGTTATAAGAGAAAAAGTTTTGACGCGTATTAGAGGAACACTTGTAAAACCTTTGTGTTGTGATTAACCTCATTTCGGTTTAAAACAGCTTGTTTCGTTGTATTAAGCACGAATACATGCTTTTCGCGCAGTTATAAGAGAAAAAGTTTAGACGCGTATCAGAGGAACACTTGTAAAACCGATGTGTTCAGATTTAGCTCGTTTCGGTCTAAAACAACTTGTTTCGTTGTATTAAGCACGAATACATGCTTTACGCGCAGTTATAGAAGAAAAAGTTGTGACGCCTATTAGAGAGACACTTGTAAAACCGATGTGTTATGATTTAGCTCGTTTCGGTCTAAAACAGCTTGTTTCGTTGTATTAGGCAAGAATACATGCTTTTCGCGCAGTTATAAGAGAGAAAGTTTTGACGAGTATCACGTGGATACTTGTAAAACCGATGTGTTCAGATTTAGCTCGTTTTGGTCTAAAACAGCTTGTTTCGTTGTATTAAGCAAGAATACATGCTTTACGCGCAGTTATAGAAGAAAAAGTTTTGACGCGTATCAGAGAGACACTTGTAAAACCGATGTGTTGTGATTTAGCTCGTTGCGGTCTAAAACAGCTTGTTTCGTTGTATTAAGCAAGAATACATGCTTTTCGCGCAGTTATAAGAGAAAAAGTTTTGACGCGTATCAGAGGAACACTTGTAAAACCGATGTGTTCAGATTTACCTCTTTTCGGACTAAAACAGCTTGTTTCGTTGTATTAAGCACGAATACATGCTTTTCGCGCAGTTATAAGGGAAAAAGTTTTGACGCGTATCACATGGACACTTGGAAAACCGATGTGTTCAGATTTAGCTCGTTTTGGTCTAAAACAGCTTGTTTCGTTGTATTAAGCACGAATACATGCTTTTCGCGCAGTTATAAGAGAAAAAGTTTTGACGCGTTTCAGAGGAACACTTGTAAAACCGATGTGTTGTGATTTAGCTCGTTTCGGTCTAAAACAGCTTGTTTCGCTGTATTAAGCACGAATACATGCTTTTCGCGCAGTTATAAGAGAAAAAGTTTAGACGCATATCAGAGGAACAATTGTAAAACCGATGTGTTGTGATTTAGCTCGTTTCGGTCTAAAACAGCTTGTTTCGCTGTATTAAGCAGAAATACATGCTTTTCGCGCAGTGATAAGAGAAAAAGTTTTAAAGGCGTGTCACAGGGACACTTGTAAAACCGATGTGTTCAGATTTACCTCGTTTCGGTCTAAAACAGCTTGTTTCGTTGGACTAAGCACGAATACATGCTTTTCGCGCAGCTATAAGAGAGAAAGGAGATGAGGCGTATCATATTAACACTTGTAAAACCGATGTGTTGTGATTTAGCTCGCTTCGGTCTAAAACAGCTTGTTTCGCTGTATTAAGCAAGAATACATGCTTTTCGCGCAGTTATAAGAGAAAAGTTTAGACGCGTATCAGAGGAACACTTGTAAAACCGATGTGTTCAGATTTAGCTCGTTTCGGTCTGAAACAGCTTGTTTCGTTGTATTAAGCACGAATACATGCTTTTCGCGCAGTTATAAGAGAAAAAGTTTAGACGCGTATCAGAGGAACACTTGTAAAACCGATGTGTTGTGATTTAGCTCGTTTCGGTGTAAAACAGCTTGTTTCGTAGTATTAGGCAAGAATACATGCTTTTCGCGCAGTTATAAGAGAGAAAGTTTTGACGCGTGTCACAGGGACACTTGTAAAACCGATGTGTTCAGATTTAGCTCGTTTCGGTCTAAAACAACTTGTTTCGTTGTATTAAGCACGAATACATGCTTTACGCGCAGGTATAGAAGAAAAAGTTTTGACGCCTATTAGAGAGACACTTGTAAAACCGATGTGTTATGATTTAGCTCGTTTCGGTCTAAAACAGCTTGTTTCGTTGTATTAAGCAAGAATACATGCTTTTCGCGCAGTTATAAGAGAGAAAGTTTTGACGAGTATCACGTGGATACTTGTAAAACCGATGTGTTCAGATTTAGCTCGTTTTGGTCTAAAACAGCTTGTTTCGTTGTATTAAGCAAGAATACATGCTTTACGCGCAGTTATAGAAGAAAAAGTTTTGACGCGTATCAGAGAGACACTTGTAAAACCGATGTGTTGTGATTTAGCTCGTTTCGGTCTAAAACAGCTTGTTTCGTTGTATTAAGCACGAATACATGCTTTTCGCGCAGTTATAAGAGAAAACGTTTTGACGAGTATCACGTGGAACACTTGTAATACCGATGTGTTGTGATTTAGCTCGTTTCGGTCTAAAACAGCTTGTTTCGCTGTATTAAGCAAGAATACATGCTTTTCGCGCAATTATAAGAGAAAAAGTTTTGACGCGTATCAGAGGAACACTTGTAAAACCGATGTGTTGTGATTTAAATCATTTCGGTCTAAAACAGCTTGTTTCGTTGTATTAAGCAAGAATACATGCTTTTCGCGCAGTTATAAGAGAAAAAGTTTTGACGCGTGTCACAGGGACACTTGTAAAACCGATGTGTTCAGATTTAGCTCGTTTCGGTCTAAAACAGCTTGTTTCGTTGCATTAAGCACGAATACATGCTTTTCGCGCAGTTATAAGAGAAAAAGTTTTGACGAGTATCACGTGGAACACTTGTAATACCGATGTGTTGTGATTTGGCTCGTTTCGGTCTAAAACAGCTTGTTTCGATGTATTAAGCAAGAATACATGCTTTTCGCGCAGTTATAAGAGAAAAAGTTTTGACGCGTATCAGAGGAACACTTGTAAAACCGATATGTTCAGATTTAACTCTTTTCGGACTAAAACAGCTTGTTTCGTTGTATTAAGCACGAATACATGCTTTTCGCGCAGTTATAAGGGAAAAAGTTTTGACGCCTATCACATGGACACTTGGAAAACCGATGTGTTCAGATTTAGCTCGTTTTGGTCTAAAACAGCTTGTTTCGTTGTATTAAGCACGAATACATGCTTTTCGCGCAGTTATAAGAGAAAAAGTTTTGACGCGTATCAGAGGAACACTTGTAAAACCGATGTGTTGTGATTTAGCTCGTTTCGGTCTAAAACAGCTTGTTTCGCTGTATTAAGCACGAATACATGCTTTTCGCGCAGTTATAAGAGAAAAAGTTTAGACGCGTATCAGAGGAACAATTGTAAAACCGATGTGTTGTGATTTAGCTCGTTTCGGTCTAAAACAGCTTGTTTCGCTGTATTAAGCAGAAATACATGCTTTTCGCGCAGTGATAAGAGAAAAAGCTTTAAAGGCGTGTCACAGGGACACTTGTAAAACCGATGTGTTCAGATTTACCTCGTTTCGGTCTAAAACAGCTTGTTTCGTTGGACTAAGCACGAATACATGCTTTTCGCGCAGCTATAAGAGAAAAAAGAGTTGACGCGTATCAGATTAACACTTGTAAAACCGATGTGTTGTGATTTAGCTCGCTTCGGTCTAAAACAGCTTGTTTCGCTGTATTAAGCAAGAATACATGCTTTTCGCGCAGTTATAGGAGAAAAAAATTTGACGCGTATCAGAGGAACACTTGTAAAACCGATGTGTTCAGATTTAGCTCGTTTCGGTCTAAAACAGCTTGTTTCGTTGTATTAAGCAAGAATACATGCTTTTCGCGCAGTTATAAGAGAAAAAGTTTTGACGAGTATCACGTGGATACTTGTAAAACCGATGTGTTCAGATTTAGCTCGTTTCGGTCAAAAACAGCTTGTTTCGTTGTATTAAGCACGAATACATGCTTTTCGCGCAGTTAAAAGAGAAAAAGTTTTGACGAGTATCACGTGGAACACTTGTAATACCGATGTGTTGTGATTTAGCTCGTTTCGGTCTAAAACAGCTTGTTTCGTTGTATTAAGCACGAATACATGCTTTACGCGCAGTTATAGAAGAAAAAGTTTTGACGCCTATTAGAGAGACACTTGTAAAACCGATGTGTTATGATTTAGCTCGTTTCGGTCTAAAACAGCTTGTTTCGTTGTATTAAGCAAGAATACATGCTTTTCGCGCAGTTATAGAAGAAAAAGTTTTGACGCGTATCAGAGAGACACTTGTAAAACCGATGTGTTGTGATTTAGCTCGTTTCGGTCTAAAACAGCTTGTTTCGTTGTATTAAGCAAGAATACATGCTTTTCGCGCAGTTATAAGAGAAAAAGTTTTGACGAGTATTACGTGGATACTTGTAAAACCGAAGTGTTCAGATTTAGCTCGTTTCGGTCTAAAACAGCTTGTTTCGTTGTATTAAGCACGAATACATGCTTTTCGCGCAGTTATAAGAGAAAACGTTTTGACGAGTATCACGTGGAACACTTGTAATACCGATGTGTTGTGATTTAGCTCGTTTCGGTCTAAAACAGCTTGTTTCGCTGTATTAAGCAAGAATACATGCTTTTCGCGCAGTTATAAGAGAAAAAGTTTTGACGCGTATCAGAGGAACACTTGTAAACCGATGTGTTCAGATTTACCTCGTTTCGGTCTAAAACAGCTTGTTTCGTTGGACTAAGCACGAATACATGCTTTTCGCGCAGCTATAAGAGAAAAAAGAGTTGACGCGTATCAGATTAACACTTGTAAAACCGATGTGTTGTGATTTAGCTCGCTTCGGTCTAAAACAGCTTGTTTCGCTGTATTAAGCAAGAATACATGCTTTTCGCGCAGTTATAAGAGAAAAAAATTTGACGCGTATCAGAGGAACACTTGTAAAACCGATGTGTTCAGATTTAGCTCGTTTCGGTCTGAAACAGCTTGTTTCGTTGTATTAAGCACGAATACATGCTTTTCGCGCAGTTATAAGAGAAAAAGTTTAGACGCGTATCAGAGGAAAACTTGTAAAACCGATGTGTTGTGATTTAAATCATTTCGGTCTAAAACAGCTTGTTTCGTTGTATTAAGCAAGAATACATGCTTTTCGCGCAGTTATAAGAGAAAAAGTTTTGACGCGTGTCACAGGGACACTTGTAAAACCGATGTGTTCAGATTTAGCTCGTTTCGGTCTAAAACAGCTTGTTTCGTTGCATTAAGCACGAATACATGCTTTTCGCGCAGTTATAAGAGAAAAAGTTTTGACGAGTATCAGAGGAACACTTGTAAAACCGATATGTTCAGATTTAACTCTTTTCGGACTAAAACAGCTTGTTTCGTTGTATTAAGCACGAATACATGCTTTTCGCGCAGTTATAAGGGAAAAAGTTTTGACGCCTATCACATGGACACTTGGAAAACCGATGTGTTCAGATTTAGCTCGTTTTGGTCTAAAACAGCTTGTTTCGTTGTATTAAGCACGAATACATGCTTTTCGAGAAGTTATAAGAGAAAAAGTTTTGACGCGTATCAGAGGAACACTTGTAAAACCGATGTGTTGTGATTTAGCTCGTTTCGGTCTAAAACAGCTTGTTTCGCTGTATTAAGCACGAATACATGCTTTTCGCGCAGTTATAAGAGAAAAAGTTTAGACGCGTATCAGAGGAACAATTGTAAAACCGATGTGTTGTGATTTAGCTCGTTTCGGTCTAAAACAGCTTGTTTCGCTGTATTAAGCAGAAATACATGCTTTTCGCGCAGTGATAAGAGAAAAAGCTTTAAAGGCGTGTCACAGGGACACTTGTAAAACCGATGTGTTCAGATTTACCTCGTTTCGGTCTAAAACAGCTTGTTTCGTTGGACTAAGCACGAATACATGCTTTTCGCGCAGCTATAAGAGAAAAAAGAGTTGACGCGTATCAGATTAACACTTGTAAAACCGATGTGTTGTGATTTAGCTCGCTTCGGTCTAAAACAGCTTGTTTCGCTGTATTAAGCAAGAATACATGCTTTTCGCGCAGTTACAGGAGAAAAAAATTTGACGCGTATCAGAGGAACACTTGTAAAACCGATGTGTTCAGATTTAGCTCGTTTCGGTCTAAAACAGCTTGTTTCGTTGTATTAAGCAAGAATACACGCAGTTATAAGAGAAAAAGTTTTGACGAGTATCACGTGGATACTTGTAAAACCGATGTGTTCAGATTTAGCTCGTTTCGGTCAAAAACAGCTTGTTTCGTTGTATTAAGCACGAATACATGCTTTTCGCGCAGTTAAAAGAGAAAAAGTTTTGACGAGTATCACGTGGAACACTTGTAATACCGATGTGTTGTGATTTAGCTCGTTTCGGTCTAAAACAGCTTGTTTCGTTGTATTAAGCACGAATACATGCTTTACGCGCAGTTATAGAAGAAAAAGTTTTGACGCCTATTAGAGAGACACTTGTAAAACCGATGTGTTATGATTTAGCTCGTTTCGGTCTAAAACAGCTTGTTTCGTTGTATTAAGCAAGAATACATGCTTTTCGCGCAGTTATAAGAGAGAAAGTTTTGACGAGTATCACGTGGATACTTGTAAAACCGATGTGTTCAGATTTAGCTCGTTTTGGTCTAAAACAGCTTGTTTCGTTGTATTAAGCAAGAATACATGCTTTACGCGCAGTTATAGAAGAAAAAGTTTTGACGCGTATCAGAGAGACACTTGTAAAACCGATGTGTTGTGATTTAGCTCGTTTCGGTCTAAAACAGCTTGTTTCGTTGTATTAAGCAAGAATACATGCTTTTCGCGCAGTTATAAGAGAAAACGTTTTGACGAGTATCACGTGGAACACTTGTAATACCGATGTGTTGTGATTTAGCTCGTTTCGGTCTAAAACAGCTTGTTTCGCTGTATTAAGCAAGAATACATGCTTTTCGCGCAGTTATAAGAGAAAAAGTTTTGACGTGTATCAGAGGAACACTTGTAAAACCGATGTGTTCAGATTTACCTCGTTTCGGTCTAAAACAGCTTGTTTCGTTGTATTAAGCACGAATACATGCTTTTCGCGCAGTTATAAGAGAAAAAGTTTAGACGCGTATCAGAGGAACACTTGTAAAACCGATGTGTTCAGATTTAGCTCGTTTCGGTCTGAAACAGCTTGTTTCGTTGTATTAAGCACGAATACATGCTTTTCGCGCAGTTATTAGAGAAAAAGTTTAGACGCGTATCAGAGGAACACTTGTAAAACCGATGTGTTGTGATTTAGCTCGTTTCGGTGTAAAACAGCTTGTTTCGTAGTATTAAGCAAGAATACATGCTTTTCGCGCAGTTATAAGAGAGAAAGTTTTGACGCGTGTCACAGGGACACTTGTAAAACCGATGTGTTCAGATTTAGCTCGTTTCGGTCTAAAACAACTTGTTTCGTTGTATTAAGCACGAATACATGCTTTACGCGCAGTTATAGAAGAAAAAGTTTTGACGCCTATTAGAGAGACACTTGTAAAACCGATGTGTTATGATTTAGCTCGTTTCGGTCTAAAACAGCTTGTTTCGTTGTATTAAGCAAGAATACATGCTTTTCGCGCAGTTATAAGAGAGAAAGTTTTGACGAGTATCACGTGGATACTTGTAAAACCGATGTGTTCAGATTTAGCTCGTTTTGGTCTAAAACAGCTTGTTTCGTTGTATTAAGCAAGAATACATGCTTTACGCGCAGTTATAGAAGAAAAAGTTTTGACGCGTATCAGAGAGACACTTGTAAAACCGATGTGTTGTGATTTAGCTCGTTTCGGTCTAAAACAGCTTGTTTCGTTGTATTAAGCAAGAATACATGCTTTTCGCGCAGTTATAAGAGAAAAAGTTTTGACGAGTATTACGTGGATACTTGTAAAACCGAAGTGTTCAGATTTAGCTCGTTTCGGTCTAAAACAGCTTGTTTCGTTGTATTAAGCACGAATACATGCTTTTCGCGCAGATATAAGAGAAAACGTTTTGACGAGTATCACGTGGAACACTTGTAATACCGATGTGTTGTGATTTAGCTCGTTTCGGTCTAAAACAGCTTGTTTCGCTGTATTAAGCAAGAATACATGCTTTTCGCGCAGTTATAAGAGAAAAAGTTTTGGCACGTATCAGAGGAACACTTGTAAAACCGATGTGTTGTGATTTAAATCATTTCGGTCTAAAACAGCTTGTTTCGTTGTATTAAGCAAGAATACATGCTTTTCGCGCAGTTATAAGAGAAAAATTTTTGATGCGTGTCACAGGGACACTTGTAAAACCGATGTGTTCAGATTTAGCTCGTTTCGGTCTAAAACAGCTTGTTTCGTTGCATTAAGCACGAATACATGCTTTTCGCGCAGTTATAAGAGAAAAAGTTTTGACGCCTATCACATGGACACTTGGAAAACCGATGTGTTCAGATTTAGCTCGTTTTGGTCTAAAACAGCTTGTTTCGTTGTATTAAGCACGAATACATGCTTTTCGCGCAGTTATAAGAGAAAAAGTTTTGACGCGTATCAGAGGAACACTTGTAAAACCGATGTGTTGTGATTTAGCTCGTTTCGGTCTAAAACAGCTTGTTTCGCTGTATTAAGCACGAATACATGCTTTTCGCGCAGTTATAAGAGAAAAAGTTTAGACGCCTATCAGAGGAACAATTGTAAAACCGATGTGTTGTGATTTAGCTCGTTTCGGTCTAAAACAGCTTGTTTCGCTGTATTAAGCAGAAATACATGCTTTTCGCGCAGTGATAAGAGAAAAAGCTTTAAAGGCGTGTCACAGGGACACTTGTAAAACCGATGTGTTCAGATTTACCTCGTTTCGGTCTAAAACAGCTTGTTTCGTTGGACTAAGCACGAATACATGCTTTTCGCGCAGCTATAAGAGAAAAAAGAGTTGACGCGTATCAGATTAACACTTGTAAAACCGATGTGTTGTGATTTAGCTCGCTTCGGTCTAAAACAGCTTGTTTCGCTGTATTAAGCAAGAATACATGCTTTTCGCGCAGTTATAGGAGAAAAAAATTTGACGCGTATCAGAGGAACACTTGTAAAACCGATGTGTTCAGATTTAGCTCGTTTCGGTCTAAAACAGCTTGTTTCGTTGTATTAAGCAAGAATACATGCTTTTCGCGCAGTTATAAGAGAAAAAGTTTTGACGAGTATCACGTGGATACTTGTAAAACCGATGTGTTCAGATTTAGCTCGTTTCGGTCAAAAACAGCTTGTTTCGTTGTATTAAGCACGAATACATGCTTTTCGCGCAGTTAAAAGAGAAAAAGTTTTGACGAGTATCACGTGGAACACTTGTAATACCGATGTGTTGTGATTTAGCTCGTTTCGGTCTAAAACAGCTTGTTTCGTTGTATTAAGCACGAATACATGCTTTACGCGCAGTTATAGAAGAAAAAGTTTTGACGCCTATTAGAGAGACACTTGTAAAACCGATGTGTTATGATTTAGCTCGTTTCGGTCTAAAACAGCTTGTTTCGTTGTATTAAGCAAGAATACATGCTTTTCGCGCAGTTATAGAAGAAAAAGTTTTGACGCGTATCAGAGAGACACTTGTAAAACCGATGTGTTGTGATTTAGCTCGTTTCGGTCTAAAACAGCTTGTTTCGTTGTATTAAGCAAGAATACATGCTTTTCGCGCAGTTATAAGAGAAAAAGTTTTGACGAGTATTACGTGGATACTTGTAAAACCGAAGTGTTCAGATTTAGCTCGTTTCGGTCTAAAACAGCTTGTTTCGTTGTATTAAGCACGAATACATGCTTTTCGCGCAGTTATAAGAGAAAACGTTTTGACGAGTATAACGTGGAACACTTGTAATACCGATGTGTTGTGATTTAGCTCGTTTCGGTCTAAAACAGCTTGTTTCGCTGTATTAAGCAAGAATACATGCTTTTCGCGCAGTTATAAGAGAAAAAGTTTTGACGCGTATCAGAGGAACACTTGTAAAACCGATGTGTTCAGATTTACCTCGTTTCGGTCTAAAACAGCTTGTTTCGTTGGACTAAGCACGAATACATGCTTTTCGCGCAGCTATAAGAGAAAAAGAGTTGACGCGTATCAGATTAACACTTGTAAAACCGATGTGTTGTGATTTAGCTCGCTTCGGTCTAAAACAGCTTGTTTCGCTGTATTAAGCAAGAATACATGCTTTTCGCGCAGTTATAAGAGAAAAAAATTTGACGCGTATCAGAGGAACACTTGTAAAACCGATGTGTTCAGATTTAGCTCGTTTCGGTCTGAAACAGCTTGTTTCGTTGTATTAAGCACGAATACATGCTTTTCGCGCAGTTATAAGAGAAAAAGTTTAGACGCGTATCAGAGGAACACTTGTAAAACCGATGTGTTGTGATTTAAATCATTTCGGTCTAAAACAGCTTGTTTCGTTGTATTAAGCAAGAATACATGCTTTTCGCGCAGTTATAAGAGAAAAAGTTTTGACGCGTGTCACAGGGACACTTGTAAAACCGATGTGTTCAGATTTAGCTCGTTTCGGTCTAAAACAGCTTGTTTCGTTGCATTAAGCACGAATACATGCTTTTCGCGCAGTTATAAGAGAAAAAGTTTTGACGAGTATCAGAGGAACACTTGTAAAACCGATATGTTCAGATTTAACTCTTTTCGGACTAAAACAGCTTGTTTCGTTGTATTAAGCACGAATACATGCTTTTCGCGCAGTTATAAGGGAAAAAGTTTTGACGCCTATCACATGGACACTTGGAAAACCGATGTGTTCAGATTTAGCTCGTTTTGGTCTAAAACAGCTTGTTTCGTTGTATTAAGCACGAATACATGCTTTTCGCGCAGTTATAAGAGAAAAAGTTTTGACGCGTATCAGAGGAACACTTGTAAAACCGATGTGTTGTGATTTAGCTCGTTTCGGTCTAAAACAGCTTGTTTCGCTGTATTAAGCACGAATACATGCTTTTCGCGCAGTTATAAGAGAAAAAGTTTAGACGTATCAGAGGAACAATTGTAAAACCGATGTGTTGTGATTTAGCTCGTTTCGGTCTAAAACAGCTTGTTTCGCTGTATTAAGCAGAAATACATGCTTTTCGCGCAGTGATAAGAGAAAAAGCTTTAAAGGCGTGTCACAGGGACACTTGTAAAACCGATGTGTTCAGATTTACCTCGTTTCGGTCTTAAACAGCTTGTTTCGTTGGACTAAGCACGAATACATGCTTTTCGCGCAGCTATAAGAGAAAAAAGAGTTGACGCGTATCAGATTAACACTTGTAAAACCGATGTGTTGTGATTTAGCTCGCTTCGGTCTAAAACAGCTTGTTTCGCTGTATTAAGCAAGAATACATGCTTTTCGCGCAGTTACAGGAGAAAAAAATTTGACGCGTATCAGAGGAACACTTGTAAAACCGATGTGTTCAGATTTAGCTCGTTTCGGTCTAAAACAGCTTGTTTCGTTGTATTAAGCAAGAATACACGCAGTTATAAGAGAAAAAGTTTTGACGAGTATCACGTGGATTCTTGTAAAACCGATGTGTTCAGATTTAGCTCGTTTCGGTCAAAAACAGCTTGTTTCGTTGTATTAAGCACGACTACATGCTTTTCGCGCAGTTAAAAGAGAAAAAGTTTTGACGAGTATCACGTGGAACACTTGTAATACCGATGTGTTGTGATTTAGCTCGTTTCGGTCTAAAACAGCTTGTTTCGTTGTATTAAGCACGAATACATGCTTTACGCGCAGTTATAGAAGAAAAAGTTTTGACGCCTATTAGAGAGACACTTGTAAAACCGATGTGTTATGATTTAGCTCGTTTCGGTCTAAAACAGCTTGTTTCGTTGTATTAAGCAAGAATACATGCTTTTCGCGCAGTTATAAGAGAGAAAGTTTTGACGAGTATCACGTGGATACTTGTAAAACCGATGTGTTCAGATTTAGCTCGTTTTGGTCTAAAACAGCTTGTTTCGTTGTATTAAGCAAGAATACATGCTTTACGCGCAGTTATAGAAGAAAAAGTTTTGACGCGTATCAGAGAGACACTTGTAAAACCGATGTGTTGTGATTTAGCTCGTTTCGGTCTAAAACAGCTTGTTTCGTTGTATTAAGCAAGAATACATGCTTTTCGCGCAGTTATAAGAGAAAACGTTTTGACGAGTATCACGTGGAACACTTGTAATACCGATGTGTTGTGATTTAGCTCGTTTCGGTCTAAAACAGCTTGTTTCGCTGTATTAAGCAAGAATACATGCTTTCGCGCAGTTATAAGAGAAAAAGTTTTGACGCGTATCAGAGGAACACTTGTAAAACCGATGTGTTCAGATTTACCTCGTTTCGGTCTAAAACAGCTTGTTTCGTTGTATTAAGCACGAATACATGCTTTTCGCGCAGTTATTAGAGAAAAAGTTTAGACGCGTATCAGAGGAACACTTGTAAAACCGATGTGTTGTGATTTAGCTCGTTTCGGTGTAAAACAGCTTGTTTCGTAGTATTAAGCAAGAATACATGCTTTTCGCGCAGTTATAAGAGAGAAAGTTTTGACGCGTGTCACAGGGACACTTGTAAAACCGATGTGTTCAGATTTAGCTCGTTTCGGTCTAAAACAACTTGTTTCGTTGTATTAAGCAAGAATACATGCTTTTCGCGCAGTTATAAGAGAGAAAGTTTTGACGAGTATCACGTGGATACTTGTAAAACCGAAGTGTTCAGATTTAGCTCGTTTTGGTCTAAAACAGCTTGTTTCGTTGTATTAAGCAAGAATACATGCTTTACGCGCAGTTATAGAAGAAAAAGTTTTGACGCGTATCAGAGACACTTGTAAAACCGATGTGTTGTGATTTAGCTCGTTTCGGTCTAAAACAGCTTGTTTCGTTGTATTAAGCAAGAATACATGCTTTTCGCGCAGTTATAAGAGAAAAAGTTTTGACGAGTATTACGTGGATACTTGTAAAACCGAAGTGTTCAGATTTAGCTCGTTTCGGTCTAAAACAGCTTGTTTCGTTGTATTAAGCACGAATACATGCTTTTCGCGCAGATATAAGAGAAAACGTTTTGACGAGTATCACGTGGAACACTTGTAATACCGATGTGTTGTGATTTAGCTCGTTTCGGTCTAAAACAGCTTGTTTCGCTGTATTAAGCAAGAATACATGCTTTTCGCGCAGTTATAAGAGAAAAAGTTTTGGCGCGTATCAGAGGAACACTTGTAAAACCGATGTGTTGTGATTTAAATCATTTCGGTCTAAAACAGCTTGTTTCGTTGTATTAAGCAAGAATACATGCTTTTCGCGCAGTTATAAGAGAAAAAGTTTTGACGCGTATCAGAGGAACACTTGTAAAACCGATGTGTTGTGATTTAGCTCGTTTCGGTCTAAAACAGCTTGTTTCGCTGTATTAAGCACGAATACATGCTTTTCGCGCAGTTATAAGAGAAAAAGTTTAGACGCGTATCAGAGGAACAATTGTAAAACCGATGTGTTGTGATTTAGCTCGTTTCGGTCTAAAACAGCTTGTTTCGCTGTATTAAGCAGAAATACATGCTTTTCGCGCAGTGATAAGAGAAAAAGCTTTAAAGGCGTGTCACAGGGACACTTGTAAAACCGATGTGTTCAGATTTACCTCGTTTCGGTCTAAAACAGCTTGTTTCGTTGGACTAAGCACGAATACATGCTTTTCGCGCAGCTATAAGAGAAAAAAGAGTTGACGCGTATCAGATTAACACTTGTAAAACCGATGTGTTCAGATTTAGCTCGTTTCGGTCTAAAACAGCTTGTTTCGTTGTATTAAGCAAGAATACATGCTTTTCGCGCAGTTATAAGAGAAAAAGTTTTGACGAGTATCACGTGGATACTTGTAAAACCGATGTGTTCAGATTTAGCTCGTTTCGGTCAAAAACAGCTTGTTTCGTTGTATTAAGCACGAATACATGCTTTTCGCGCAATTAAAAGAGAAAAAGTTTTGACGAGTATCACGTGGAACACTTGTAATACCGATGTGTTGTGATTTAGCTCGTTTCGGTCTAAAACAGCTTGTTTCGTTGTATTAAGCACGAATACATGCTTTACGCGCAGTTATAGAAGAAAAAGTTTTGACGCCTATTAGAGAGACACTTGTAAAACCGATGTGTTATGATTTAGCTCGTTTCGGTCTAAAACAGCTTGTTTCGTTGTATTAAGCAAGAATACATGCTTTTCGCGCAGTTATAAGAGAGAAAGTTTTGACGAGTATCACGTGGATACTTGTAAAACCGATGTGTTCAGATTTAGCTCGTTTTGGTCTAAAACAGCTTGTTTCGTTGTATTAAGCAAGAATACATGCTTTACGCGCAGTTATAGAAGAAAAAGTTTTGACGCGTATCAGAGAGACACTTGTAAAACCGATGTGTTGTGATTTAGCTCGTTTCGGTCTAAAACAGCTTGTTTCGTTGTATTAAGCAAGAATACATGCTTTTCGCGCAGTTATAAGAGAAAACGTTTTGACGAGTATCACGTGGAACACTTGTAATACCGATGTGTTGTGATTTAGCTCGTTTCGGTCTAAAACAGCTTGTTTCGCTGTATTAAGCAAGAATACATGCTTTTCGCGCAGTTATAAGAGAAAAAGTTTTGACGTGTATCAGAGGAACACTTGTAAAACCGATGTGTTCAGATTTACCTCGTTTCGGTCTAAAACAGCTTGTTTCGTTGTATTAAGCACGAATACATGCTTTTCGCGCAGTTATAAGAGAAAAAGTTTAGACGCGTATCAGAGGAACACTTGTAAAACCGATGTGTTCAGATTTAGCTCGTTTCGGTCTGAAACAGCTTGTTTCGTTGTATTAAGCACGAATACATGCTTTTCGCGCAGTTATTAGAGAAAAAGTTTAGACGCGTATCAGAGGAACACTTGTAAAACCGATGTGTTGTGATTTAGCTCGTTTCGGTGTAAAACAGCTTGTTTCGTAGTATTAAGCAAGAATACATGCTTTTCGCGCAGTTATAAGAGAGAAAGTTTTGACGCGTGTCACAGGGACACTTGTAAAACCGATGTGTTCAGATTTAGCTCGTTTCGGTCTAAAACAACTTGTTTCGTTGTATTAAGCACGAATACATGCTTTACGCGCAGTTATAGAAGAAAAAGTTTTGACGCCTATTAGAGAGACACTTGTAAAACCGATGTGTTATGATTTAGCTCGTTTCGGTCTAAAACAGCTTGTTTCGTTGTATTAGGCAAGAATACATGCTTTTCGCGCAGTTATAAGAGAGAAAGTTTTGACGAGTATCACGTGGATACTTGTAAAACCGATGTGTTCAGATTTAGCTCGTTTTGGTCTAAAACAGCTTGTTTCGTTGTATTAAGCAAGAATACATGCTTTACGCGCAGTTATAGAAGAAAAAGTTTTGACGCGTATCAGAGAGACACTTGTAAAACCGATGTGTTGTGATTTAGCTCGTTTCGGTCTAAAACAGCTTGTTTCGTTGTATTAAGCAAGAATACATGCTTTTCGCGCAGTTATAAGAGAAAAAGTTTTGACGAGTATTACGTGGATACTTGTAAAACCGAAGTGTTCAGATTTAGCTCGTTTCGGTCTAAAACAGCTTGTTTCGTTGTATTAAGCACGAATACATGCTTTTCGCGCAGATATAAGAGAAAACGTTTTGACGAGTATCACGTGGAACACTTGTAATACCGATGTGTTGTGATTTAGCTCGTTTCGGTCTAAAACAGCTTGTTTCGCTGTATTAAGCAAGAATACATGCTTTTCGCGCAGTTATAAGAGAAAAAGTTTTGGCACGTATCAGAGGAACACTTGTAAAACCGATGTGTTGTGATTTAAATCATTTCGGTCTAAAACAGCTTGTTTCGTTGTATTAAGCAAGAATACATGCTTTTCGCGCAGTTATAAGAGAAAAATTTTTGATGCGTGTCACAGGGACACTTGTAAAACCGATGTGTTCAGATTTAGCTCGTTTCGGTCTAAAACAGCTTGTTTCGTTGCATTAAGCACGAATACATGCTTTTCGCGCAGTTATAAGAGAAAAAGTTTTGACGCCTATCACATGGACACTTGGAAAACCGATGTGTTCAGATTTAGCTCGTTTTGGTCTAAAACAGCTTGTTTCGTTGTATTAAGCACGAATACATGCTTTTCGCGCAGTTATAAGAGAAAAAGTTTTGACGCATATCAGAGGAACACTTGTAAAACCGATGTGTTGTGATTTAGCTCGTTTCGGTCTAAAACAGCTTGTTTCGCTGTATTAAGCACGAATACATGCTTTTCGCGCAGTTATAAGAGAAAAAGTTTAGACGCCTATCAGAGGAACAATTGTAAAACCGATGTGTTGTGATTTAGCTCGTTTCGGTCTAAAACAGCTTGTTTCGCTGTATTAAGCAGAAATACATGCTTTTCGCGCAGTGATAAGAGAAAAAGCTTTAAAGGCGTGTCACAGGGACACTTGTAAAACCGATGTGTTCAGATTTACCTCGTTTCGGTCTAAAACAGCTTGTTTCGTTGGACTAAGCACGAATACATGCTTTTCGCGCAGCTATAAGAGAAAAAAGAGTTGACGCGTATCAGATTAACACTTGTAAAACCGATGTGTTGTGATTTAGCTCGCTTCGGTCTAAAACAGCTTGTTTCGCTGTATTAAGCAAGAATACATGCTTTTCGCGCAGTTATAGGAGAAAAAAATTTGACGCGTATCAGAGGAACACTTGTAAAACCGATGTGTTCAGATTTAGCTCGTTTCGGTCTAAAACAGCTTGTTTCGTTGTATTAAGCAAGAATACATGCTTTTCGCGCAGTTATAAGAGAAAAAGTTTTGACGAGTATCACGTGGATACTTGTAAAACCGATGTGTTCAGATTTAGCTCGTTTCGGTCAAAAACAGCTTGTTTCGTTGTATTAAGCACGAATACATGCTTTTCGCGCAGTTAAAAGAGAAAAAGTTTTGACGAGTATCACGTGGAACACTTGTAATACCGATGTGTTGTGATTTAGCTCGTTTCGGTCTAAAACAGCTTGTTTCGTTGTATTAAGCACGAATACATGCTTTACGCGCAGTTATAGAAGAAAAAGTTTTGACGCCTATTAGAGAGACACTTGTAAAACCGATGTGTTATGATTTAGCTCGTTTCGGTCTAAAACAGCTTGTTTCGTTGTATTAAGCAAGAATACATGCTTTTCGCGCAGTTATAGAAGAAAAAGTTTTGACGCGTATCAGAGAGACACTTGTAAAACCGATGTGTTGTGATTTAGCTCGTTTCGGTCTAAAACAGCTTGTTTCGTTGTATTAAGCAAGAATACATGCTTTTCGCGCAGTTATAAGAGAAAAAGTTTTGACGAGTATTACGTGGATACTTGTAAAACCGAAGTGTTCAGATTTAGCTCGTTTCGGTCTAAAACAGCTTGTTTCGTTGTATTAAGCACGAATACATGCTTTTCGCGCAGTTATAAGAGAAAACGTTTTGACGAGTATAACGTGGAACACTTGTAATACCGATGTGTTGTGATTTAGCTCGTTTCGGTCTAAAACAGCTTGTTTCGCTGTATTAAGCAAGAATACATGCTTTTCGCGCAGTTATAAGAGAAAAAGTTTTGACGCGTATCAGAGGAACACTTGTAAAACCGATGTGTTCAGATTTACCTCGTTTCGGTCTAAAACAGCTTGTTTCGTTGGACTAAGCACGAATACATGCTTTTCGCGCAGCTATAAGAGAAAAAAGAGTTGACGCGTATCAGATTAACACTTGTAAAACCGATGTGTTGTGATTTAGCTCGCTTCGGTCTAAAACAGCTTGTTTCGCTGTATTAAGCAAGAATACATGCTTTTCGCGCAGTTATAAGAGAAAAAAATTTGACGCGTATCAGAGGAACACTTGTAAAACCGATGTGTTCAGATTTAGCTCGTTTCGGTCTGAAACAGCTTGTTTCGTTGTATTAAGCACGAATACATGCTTTTCGCGCAGTTATAAGAGAAAAAGTTTAGACGCGTATCAGAGGAACACTTGTAAAACCGATGTGTTGTGATTTAAATCATTTCGGTCTAAAACAGCTTGTTTCGTTGTATTAAGCAAGAATACATGCTTTTCGCGCAGTTATAAGAGAAAAAGTTTTGACGCGTGTCACAGGGACACTTGTAAAACCGATGTGTTCAGATTTAGCTCGTTTCGGTCTAAAACAGCTTGTTTCGTTGCATTAAGCACGAATACATGCTTTTCGCGCAGTTATAAGAGAAAAAGTTTTGACGAGTATCAGAGGAACACTTGTAAAACCGATATGTTCAGATTTAACTCTTTTCGGACTAAAACAGCTTGTTTCGTTGTATTAAGCACGAATACATGCTTTTCGCGCAGTTATAAGGGAAAAAGTTTGACGCCTATCACATGGACACTTGGAAAACCGATGTGTTCAGATTTAGCTCGTTTTGGTCTAAAACAGCTTGTTTCGTTGTATTAAGCACGAATACATGCTTTTCGCGCAGTTATAAGAGAAAAAGTTTTGACGCGTATCAGAGGAACACTTGTAAAACCGATGTGTTGTGATTTAGCTCGTTTCGGTCTAAAACAGCTTGTTTCGCTGTATTAAGCACGAATACATGCTTTTCGCGCAGTTATAAGAGAAAAAGTTTAGACGCGTATCAGAGGAACAATTGTAAAACCGATGTGTTGTGATTTAGCTCGTTTCGGTCTAAAACAGCTTGTTTCGCTGTATTAAGCAAAAATACATGCTTTTCGCGCAGTGATAAGAGAAAAAGCTTTAAAGGCGTGTCACAGGGACACTTGTAAAACCGATGTGTTCAGATTTACCTCGTTTCGGTCTAAAACAGCTTGTTTCGTTGGACTAAGCACGAATACATGCTTTTCGCGCAGCTATAGAGAAAAAAGAGTTGACGCGTATCAGATAACACTTGTAAAACCGATGTGTTGTGATTTAGCTCGCTTCGGTCTAAAACAGCTTGTTTCGCTGTATTAAGCAAGAATACATGCTTTTCGCGCAGTTACAGGAGAAAAAAATTTGACGCGTATCAGAGGAACACTTGTAAAACCGATGTGTTCAAATTTAGCTCGTTTCGGTCTAAAACAGCTTGTTTCGTTGTATTAAGCAAGAATACACGCAGTTATAAGAGAAAAAGTTTTGACGAGTATCACGTGGATACTTGTAAAACCGATGTGTTCAGATTTAGCTCGTTTCGGTCAAAAACAGCTTGTTTCGTTGTATTAAGCACGACTACATGCTTTTCGCGCAGTTAAAAGAGAAAAAGATTTGACGAGTATCACGTGGAACACTTGTAATACCGATGTGTTGTGATTTAGCTCGTTTCGGTCTAAAACAGCTTGTTTCGTTGTATTAAGCACGAATACATGCTTTACGCGCAGTTATAGAAGAAAAAGTTTTGACGCCTATTAGAGAGACACTTGTAAAACCGATGTGTTATGATTTAGCTCGTTTCGGTCTAAAACAGCTTGTTTCGTTGTATTAAGCAAGAATACATGCTTTTCGCGCAGTTATAAGAGAGAAAGTTTTGACGAGTATCACGTGGATACTTGTAAAACCGATGTGTTCAGATTTAACTCGTTTTGGTCTAAAACAGCTTGTTTCGTTGTATTAAGCAAGAATACATGCTTTACGCGCAGTTATAGAAGAAAAAGTTTTGACGCGTATCAGAGAGACACTTGTAAAACCGATGTGTTGTGATTTAGCTCGTTTCGGTCTAAAACAGCTTGTTTCGTTGTATTAAGCAAGAATACATGCTTTTCGCGCAGTTATAAGAGAAAACGTTTTGACGAGTATCACGTGGAACACTTGTAATACCGATGTGTTGTGATTTAGCTCGTTTCGGTCTAAAACAGCTTGTTTCGCTGTATTAAGCAAGAATACATGCTTTCGCGCAGTTATAAGAGAAAAAGTTTTGACGCGTATCAGAGGAACACTTGTAAAACCGATGTGTTCAGATTTACCTCGTTTCGGTCTAAAACAGCTTGTTTCGTTGTATTAAGCACGAATACATGCTTTTCGCGCAGTTATTAGAGAAAAAGTTTAGACGCGTATCAGAGGAACACTTGTAAAACCGATGTGTTGTGATTTAGCTCGTTTCGGTGTAAAACAGCTTGTTTCGTAGTATTAAGCAAGAATACATGCTTTTCGAGCAGTTATAAGAGAGAAAGTTTTGACGCGTGTCACAGGGACACTTGTAAAACCGATGTGTTCAGATTTAGCTCGTTTCGGTCTAAAACAACTTGTTTCGTTGTATTAAGCAAGAATACATGCTTTTCGCGCAGTTATAAGAGAGAAAGTTTTGACGAGTATCACGTGGATACTTGTAAAACCGATGTGTTCAGATTTAGCTCGTTTTGGTCTAAAACAGCTTGTTTCGTTGTATTAAGCAAGAATACATGCTTTACGCGCAGTTATAGAAGAAAAAGTTTTGACGCGTATCAGAGAGACACTTGTAAAACCGATGTGTTGTGATTTAGCTCGTTTCGGTCTAAAACAGCTTGTTTCGTTGTATTAAGCAAGAATACATGCTTTTCGCGCAGTTATAAGAGAAAAAGTTTTGACGAGTATTACGTGGATACTTGTAAAACCGAAGTGTTCAGATTTAGCTCGTTTCGGTCTAAAACAGCTTGTTTCGTTGTATTAAGCACGAATACATGCTTTTCGCGCAGATATAAGAGAAAACGTTTTGACGAGTATCACGTGGAACACTTGTAATACCGATGTGTTGTGATTTAGCTCGTTTCGGTCTAAAACAGCTTGTTTCGCTGTATTAAGCAAGAATACATGCTTTTCGCGCAGTTATAAGAGAAAAAGTTTTGGCGCGTATCAGAGGAACACTTGTAAAACCGATGTGTTGTGATTTAAATCATTTCGGTCTAAAACAGCTTGTTTCGTTGTATTAAGCAAGAATACATGCTTTTCGCGCAGTTATAAGAGAAAAAGTTTTGACGCGTGTCACAGGGACACTTGTAAAACCGATGTGTTCAGATTTAGCTCGTTTCGGTCTAAAACAGCTTGTTTCGTTGCATTAAGCACGAATACATGCTTTTCGCGCAGTTATAAGAGAAAAAGTTTTGACGCCTATCACATGGACACTTGGAAAACCGATGTGTTCAGATTTAGCTCGTTTTGGTCTAAAACAGCTTGTTTCGTTGTATTAAGCACGAATACATGCTTTTCGCGCAGTTATAAGAGAAAAAGTTTAGACGCGTATCAGAGGAACAATTGTAAAACCGATGTGTTGTGATTTAGCTCGTTTCGGTCTAAAACAGCTTGTTTCGCTGTATTAAGCAGAAATACATGCTTTTCGCGCAGTGATAAGAGAAAAAGCTTTAAAGGCGTGTCACAGGGACACTTGTAAAACCGATGTGTTCAGATTTACCTCGTTTCGGTCTAAAACAGCTTGTTTCGTTAGACTAAGCACGAATACATGCTTTTCGCGCAGCTATAAGAGAAAAAAGATTTGACGCGTATCAGATTAACACTTGTAAAACCGATGTGTTGTGATTTAGCTCGCTTCGGTCTAAAACAGCTTGTTTCGCTGTATTAAGCAAGAATACATGCTTTTCGCGCAGTTATAAGAGAAAAAATTTGACGCGTATCAGAGGAACACTTGTAAAACCGATGTGTTCAGATTTAGCTCGTTTCGGTCTAAAACAGCTTGTTTCGTTGTATTAATCAAGAATACATGCTTTTCGCGCAGTTATAAAAGAAAAAGTTTTGACGCGTATCAGAGGAACACTTGTAAAACCGATGTGTTGTGATTTAGTTCATTTCGGTCTAAAACAGCTTGTTTCGCTGTATTAAGCAAGAATACATGCTTTTCGCGCAGTTATAAGAGAAAAAGTTTTGACGAGTATCACGTGGATACTTGTAAAACCGATGTGTTCAGATTTAGCTCGTTTCGGTCTAAAACAGCTTGTTTCGTTGTATTAAGCAAGAATACATGCTTTTCGCGCAGTTATAAGAGAAAAAGTTTTGACGCGTATTAGAGAGACACTTGTAAAACCGATGTGTTGTGATTTAGCTCGTTTCGGTCTAAAACAGCTTGTTTCGTTGTATTAAGCAAGAATACATGCTTTTCGCGCAGTTATAAGAGAAAAAGTTTTGACGCGTATCAGAGGAACACTTGTAAAACCGATGTGTTCAGATTTCTCTTTTCGGACTAAAACAGCTTGTTTCGTTGTATTAAGCACGAATACATGCTTTTCGCGCAGTTATAAGGGAAAAAGTTTTGACGCGTATCACATGGACACTTGGAAAACCGATGTGTTCAGATTTAGCCCGTTTTGGTCTAAAACAGCTTGTTTCGTTGTACTAAGCACGAATACATGCTTTTCGCGCAGTTATAAGAGAAAAAGTTTTGACGCGTATCAGAGGAACACTTGTAAAACCGATGTGTTGTGATTTAGCTCGTTTCGGTCTAAAACAGCTTGTTTCGCTGTAATAAGCACGAATACATGCTTTTCGCGCAGTTATAAGAGAAAAAGTTTAGACGCGTATCAGAGGAACAATTGTAAAACCGATGTGTGTTGATTTAGCTCGATTCGGTCTAAAACAGCTTGTTTCGCTGTATTAAGCAGAAATACATGCTTTTCGCGCAGTCATAAGAGAAAAAATTTGACGCGTATCAGAGGAACACTTGTAAAACCGATGTGTTCAAATTTACCTCGTTTCGGTCTAAAACAGCTTGTTTCGTTGTATTAAGCAAGAATACATGCTTTTCGCGCAGTTATAAGAGAAAAAGTTTTGACGCGTGTCACAGGGACACTTGTAAAACCGATGTGTTCAGATTTAGCTCGTTTCGATCTAAAACAGCTTGTTTCGTTGCATTAAGCACGAATACATGCTTTTCGCGCAGTTATAAGAGAAAAAGTTTTGACGAGTATCACGTGGAACACTTGTAATACCGATGTGTTGTGATTTGGCTCGTTTCGGTCTAAAACAGCTTGTTTCGATGTATTAAGCAAGAATACATGCTTTTCGCGCAGTTATAAGAGAAAAAGTTTTGACGCGTATCACATGAACACTTGGAAAACCGATGTGTTCAGATTTAGCTCGTTTTGGTCTAAAACAGCTTGTTTCGTTGTATTAAGCACGAATACATGCTTTTCGCGCAGTTATAAGAGAAAAAGTTTTGACGCGTATCAGAGGAACACTTGTAAAACCGATGTGTTGTGATTTAGCTCGTTTCGGTCTAAAACAGCTTGTTTCGCTGTATTAAGCCCGAATACATGCTTTTCGCGCAGTTATAAGAGAAAAAGTTTAAACGCGTATCAGAGGAACAATTGTAAAACCGATGTGTTGTGATTTAGCTCGTTTCGGTCTAAAACAGCTTGTTTCGCTGTATTAAGCAGAAATACATGCTTTTCGCGCAGTGATAAGAGAAAAAGCTTTAAAGGCGTGTCACAGGGACACTTGTAAAACCGATGTGTTCAGATTTACCTCGTTTCGGTCTAAAACAGCTTGTTTCGTTGGACTAAGCACGAATACATGCTTTTCGCGCAGCTATAAGAGAAAAAAGAGTTGACGCGTATCAGATTAACACTTGTAAAACCGATGTGTTATGATTTAGCTCGCTTCGGTCTAAAACAGCTTGTTTCGCTGTATTAAGCAAGAATACATGCTTTTCGCGCAGTTATAAGAGAAAAAATTTGACGCGTATCAGAGGAACACTTGTAAAACCGATGTGTTCAGATTTAGCTCGTTTCGGTCTAAAACAGCTTGTTTCGTTGTATTAATCAAGAATACATGCTTTTCGCGCAGTTATAAAAGAAAAAGTTTTGACGCGTATCAGAGGAACACTTGTAAAACCGATGTGTTGTGATTTAGTTCATTTCGGTCTAAAACAGCTTGTTTCGCTGTATTAAGCAAGAATACATGCTTTTCGCGCAGTTATAAGAGAAAAAGTTTTGACGAGTATCACGTGGATACTTGTAAAACCGATGTGTTCAGATTTAGCTCGTTTCGGTCTAAAACAGCTTGTTTCGTTGTATTAAGCAAGAATACATGCTTTTCGCGCAGTTATAAGAGAAAAAGTTTTGACGCGTATTAGAGAGACACTTGTAAAACCGATGTGTTGTGATTTAGCTCGTTTCGGTCTAAAACAGCTTGTTTCGTTGTATTAAGCAAGAATACATGCTTTTCGCGCAGTTATAAGAGAAAAAGTTTTGACGCGTATCAGAGGAACACTTGTAAAACCGATGTGTTCAGATTTAACTCTTTTCGGACTAAAACAGCTTGTTTCGTTG
Source organism: Amblyomma americanum (assembly GCF_052857255.1). Taxonomy (NCBI): domain Eukaryota; kingdom Metazoa; phylum Arthropoda; class Arachnida; order Ixodida; family Ixodidae; genus Amblyomma; species Amblyomma americanum. The sequence continues at coordinate 229,921 of NW_027526575.1, read as the reverse complement.
TATTAAGCACGAATACATGCTTTTCGCGCAGTTATAAGGGAAAAAGTTTTGACGCGTATCACATGGACACTTGGAAAACCGATGTGTTCAGATTTAGCTCGTTTTGGTCTAAAACAGCTTGTTTTGTTGTACTAAGCACGAATACATGCTTTTCGCGCAGTTATAAGAGAAAAAGTTTTGACGCGTATCAGAGGAACACTTGTAAAACCGATGTGTTGTGATTTAGCTCGTTTCGGTCTAAAACAGCTTGTTTCGCTGTAATAAGCACGAATACATGCTCTTCGCGCAGTTATAAGAGAAAAAGTTTAGACGCGTATCAGAGGAACAATTGTAAAACCGATGTGTTGTGATTTAGCTCGTTTCGGTCTAAAACAGCTTGTTTCGCTGTATTAAGCACGAATACATGCTTTTCGCGCAGTCATAAGAGAAAAAGCTTTAAAGGCGTGTCACAGGGACACTTGTAAAACCGATGTGTTCAGATTTACCTCGTTTCGGTCTAAAACAGCTTGTTTCGTTGTATTAAGCAAGAATACATGCTTTTCACGCAGTTATAAGAGAAAAAGTTTTGACGCGTGTCACAGGGAAACTTGTAAAACCGATGTGTTCAGATTTAGCTCGTTTCGGTCTAAAACAGCTTGTTTCGTTGCATTAAGCACGAATACATGCTTTTCGCGCAGTTATAAGAGAAAAAGTTTTGACGAGTATCACGTGGAACACTTGTAATACCGATGTGTTGTGATTTGGCTCGTTTCGGTCTAAAACAGCTTGTTTCGATGTATTAAGCAAGAATACATGCTTTTCGCGCAGTTATAAGAGAAAAAGTTTTGACGCGTATCACATGAACACTTGGAAAACCGATGTGTTCAGATTTAGCTCGTTTTGGTCTAAAACAGCTTGTTTCGTTGTATTAAGCACGAATACATGCTTTTCGCGCAGTTATAAGAGAAAAAGTTTTGACGCGTATCAGAGGAACACTTGTAAAACCGATGTGTTGTGATTTAGCTCGTTTCGGTCTAAAACAGCTTGTTTCGCTGTATTAAGCCCGAATACATGCTTTTCGCGCAGTTATAAGAGAAAAAGTTTAAACGCGTATCAGAGGAACAATTGTAAAACCGATGTGTTGTGATTTAGCTCGTTTCGGTCTAAAACAGCTTGTTTCGCTGTATTAAGCAGAAATACATGCTTTTCGCGCAGTGATAAGAGAAAAAGCTTTAAAGGCGTGTCACAGGGACACTTGTAAAACCGATGTGTTCAGATTTACCTCGTTTCGGTCTAAAACAGCTTGTTTCGTTGGACTAAGCACGAATACATGCTTTTCGCGCAGCTATAAGAGAAAAAAGAGTTGACGCGTATCAGATTAACACTTGTAAAACCGATGTGTTATGATTTAGCTCGCTTCGGTCTAAAACAGCTTGTTTCGCTGTATTAAGCAAGAATATATGCTTTTCGCGCAGTTATAAGAGAAAAAAATTTGACGCGTATCAGAGGAACACTTGTAAAACCGATGTGTTCAGATATAGCTCGTTTCGGTCTAAAACAGCTTGTTTCGTTGTATTAAGCAAGAATACATGCTTTTCGCGCAGTTATAAGAGAAAAAGTTTTGACGCGTATTAGAGAGACACTTGTAAAACCGATGTGTTGTGATTTAGCTCGTTTCGGTCTAAAACAGCTTGTTTCGTTGTATTAAGCAAGAATACATGCTTTTCGCGCAGTTATAAGAGAAAAAGTTTTGACGAGTATCACGTGGAACACTTGTAATACCGATGTGTTGTGATTTAGCTCGTTTCGGTCTAAAACAGCTCTTTTCGCTGTATTAAGCAAGAATACATGCTTTCCGCGCAGTTATAAGAGAAAAAGAAAAAGTTTTGACGAGTATCACGTGGAACACTTGTAATACCGATGTGTTGTGATTTAGCTCGTTTCGGTCTAAAACAACTTGATTCGCTGTATTAAGCAAGAATACATGCTTTTCGCGCAGTTATAAAAGAAAAAGTTTTTACGCGTATCAGAGGAACACTTGTAAAACCGATGTGTTGTGATTTAGCTCATTTTGGTCTAAAACAGCTTGTTTCGCTGTATTAAGCAAGAATACATGCTTTTCGCGCAGTTATAAGAGAAAAAGTTTTGACGAGTATCACGTGGATACTTGTAAAACCGATGTGTTCAGATTTAGCTCGTTTCGGTCTAAAACAGCTTGTTTCGTTGTATTAAGCAAGAATACATGCTTTTCGCGCAGTTATAAGAGAAAAAGTTTTGACGCGTATTAGAGAGACACTTGTAAAACCGATGTGTTGTGATTTAGCTCGTTTCGGTCTAAAACAGCTTGTTTCGCTGTATTAAGCAAGAATACATGCTTTTCGCGCAGTTATAAGAGAAAAAGTTTTGACGCGTATCAGAGGAACACTTGTAAAACCGATGTGTTGTGATTTAAATCATTTCGGTCTAAAACAGCTTGTTTCGTTGTATTAAGCAAGAATACATGCTTTTCGCGCAGTTATAAGAGAAAAAGTTTTGACGCGTGTCACAGGGACACTTGTAAAACTGATGTGTTCAGATTTAGCTCGTTTCGGTCTAAAACAGCTTGTTTCGTTGCATTAAGCACGAATACATGCTTTTCGCGCAGTTATAAGAGAAAAAGTTTGACGAGTATCACGTGGAACACTTGTAATACCGATGTGTTGTGATTTGGCTCGTTTCGGTCTAAAACAGCTTGTTTCGATGTATTAAGCAAGAATACATGCTTTTCACGCAGTTATAAGAGAAAAAGTTTTGACGCGTATCAGAGGAACACTTGTAAAACCGATGTGTTCAGATTTAACTCTTTTCGGACTAAAACAGCTTGTTTCGTTGTATTAAGCACGAATACATGCTTTTCGCGCAGTTATAAGGGAAAAAGTTTTGACGCCTATCACATGGACACTTGGAAAACCGATGTGTTCAGATTTAGCTCGTTTTGGTCTAAAACAGCTTGTTTCGTTGTATTAAGCACGAATACATGCTTTTCGCGCAGTTATAAGAGAAAAAGTTTTGACGCGTATCAGAGGAACACTTGTAAAACCGATGTGTTGTGATTTAGCTCGTTTCGGTCTAAAACAGCTTGTTTCGCTGTATTAAGCACGAATACATGCTTTTCGCGCAGTTATAAGAGAAAAAGTTTAGACGCGTATCAGAGGAACAATTGTAAAACCGATGTGTTGTGATTTAGCTCGTTTCGGTCTAAAACAGCTTGTTTCGCTGTATTAAGCAGAAATACATGCTTTTCGCGCAGTGATAAGAGAAAAAGCTTTAAAGGCGTGTCACAGGGACACTTGTAAAACCGATGTGTTCAGATTACCTCGTTTCGGTCTAAAACAGCTTGTTTCGTTGGACTAAGCACGAATACATGCTTTTCGCGCAGCTATAAGAGAAAAAAGATTTGACGCGTATCAGATTAACACTTGTAAAACCGATGTGTTGTGATTTAGCTCGCTTCGGTCTAAAACAGCTTGTTTCGCTGTATTAAGCAAGAATACATGCTTTTCGCGCAGTTATAGGAGAAAAAATTTGACGCGTATCAGAGGAACACTTGTAAAACCGATGTGTTCAGATTTACCTCGTTTCGGTCTAAAACAGCTTGTTTCGTTGTATTAAGCAAGAATACATGCTTTTCACGCAGTTATAAGAGAAAAAGTTTTGACGCGTGTCACAGGGAAACTTGTAAAACCGATGTGTTCAGATTTAGCTCGTTTCGGTCTAAAACAGCTTGTTTCGTTGCATTAAGCACGAATACATGCTTTTCGCGCAGTTATAAGAGAAAAAGTTTTGACGAGTATCACGTGGAACACTTGTAATACCGATGTGTTGTGATTTGGCTCGTTTCGGTCTAAAACAGCTTGTTTCGATGTATTAAGCAAGAATACATGCTTTTCGCGCAGTTATAAGAGAAAAAGTTTTGACGCGTATCACATGAACACTTGGAAAACCGATGTGTTCAGATTTAGCTCGTTTTGGTCTAAAACAGCTTGTTTCGTTGTATTAAGCACGAATACATGCTTTTCGCGCAGTTATAAGAGAAAAAGTTTTGACGCGTATCAGAGGAACACTTGTAAAACCGATGTGTTGTGATTTAGCTCGTTTCGGTCTAAAACAGCTTGTTTCGCTGTATTAAGCCCGAATACATGCTTTTCGCGCAGTTATAAGAGAAAAAGTTTAAACGCGTATCAGAGGAACAATTGTAAAACCGATGTGTTGTGATTTAGCTCGTTTCGGTCTAAAACAGCTTGTTTCGCTGTATTAAGCAGAAATACATGCTTTTCGCGCAGTGATAAGAGAAAAAGCTTTAAAGGCGTGTCACAGGGACACTTGTAAAACCGATGTGTTCAGATTTACCTCGTTTCGGTCTAAAACAGCTTGTTTCGTTGGACTAAGCACGAATACATGCTTTTCGCGCAGCTATAAGAGAAAAAAGAGTTGACGCGTATCAGATTAACACTTGTAAAACCGATGTGTTATGATTTAGCTCGCTTCGGTCTAAAACAGCTTGTTTCGCTGTATTAAGCAAGAATATATGCTTTTCGCGCAGTTATAAGAGAAAAAAATTTGACGCGTATCAGAGGAACACTTGTAAAACCGATGTGTTCAGATATAGCTCGTTTCGGTCTAAAACAGCTTGTTTCGTTGTATTAAGCAAGAATACATGCTTTTCGCGCAGTTATAAGAGAAAAAGTTTTGACGCGTATTAGAGAGACACTTGTAAAACCGATGTGTTGTGATTTAGCTCGTTTCGGTCTAAAACAGCTTGTTTCGTTGTATTAAGCAAGAATACATGCTTTTCGCGCAGTTATAAGAGAAAAAGTTTTGACGAGTATCACGTGGAACACTTGTAATACCGATGTGTTGTGATTTAGCTCGTTTCGGTCTAAAACAGCTCTTTTCGCTGTATTAAGCAAGAATACATGCTTTCCGCGCAGTTATAAGAGAAAAAGAAAAAGTTTTGACGAGTATCACGTGGAACACTTGTAATACCGATGTGTTGTGATTTAGCTCGTTTCGGTCTAAAACAACTTGATTCGCTGTATTAAGCAAGAATACATGCTTTTCGCGCAGTTATAAAAGAAAAAGTTTTTACGCGTATCAGAGGAACACTTGTAAAACCGATGTGTTGTGATTTAGCTCATTTTGGTCTAAAACAGCTTGTTTCGCTGTATTAAGCAAGAATACATGCTTTTCGCGCAGTTATAAGAGAAAAAGTTTTGACGAGTATCACGTGGATACTTGTAAAACCGATGTGTTCAGATTTAGCTCGTTTCGGTCTAAAACAGCTTGTTTCGTTGTATTAAGCAAGAATACATGCTTTTCGCGCAGTTATAAGAGAAAAAGTTTTGACGCGTATTAGAGAGACACTTGTAAAACCGATGTGTTGTGATTTAGCTCGTTTCGGTCTAAAACAGCTTGTTTCGCTGTATTAAGCAAGAATACATGCTTTTCGCGCAGTTATAAGAGAAAAAGTTTTGACGCGTATCAGAGGAACACTTGTAAAACCGATGTGTTGTGATTTAAATCATTTCGGTCTAAAACAGCTTGTTTCGTTGTATTAAGCAAGAATACATGCTTTTCGCGCAGTTATAAGAGAAAAAGTTTTGACGCGTGTCACAGGGACACTTGTAAAACTGATGTGTTCAGATTTAGCTCGTTTCGGTCTAAAACAGCTTGTTTCGTTGCATTAAGCACGAATACATGCTTTTCGCGCAGTTATAAGAGAAAAAGTTTGACGAGTATCACGTGGAACACTTGTAATACCGATGTGTTGTGATTTGGCTCGTTTCGGTCTAAAACAGCTTGTTTCGATGTATTAAGCAAGAATACATGCTTTTCACGCAGTTATAAGAGAAAAAGTTTTGACGCGTATCAGAGGAACACTTGTAAAACCGATGTGTTCAGATTTAACTCTTTTCGGACTAAAACAGCTTGTTTCGTTGTATTAAGCACGAATACATGCTTTTCGCGCAGTTATAAGGGAAAAAGTTTTGACGCCTATCACATGGACACTTGGAAAACCGATGTGTTCAGATTTAGCTCGTTTTGGTCTAAAACAGCTTGTTTCGTTGTATTAAGCACGAATACATGCTTTTCGCGCAGTTATAAGAGAAAAAGTTTTGACGCGTATCAGAGGAACACTTGTAAAACCGATGTGTTGTGATTTAGCTCGTTTCGGTCTAAAACAGCTTGTTTCGCTGTATTAAGCACGAATACATGCTTTTCGCGCAGTTATAAGAGAAAAAGTTTAGACGCGTATCAGAGGAACAATTGTAAAACCGATGTGTTGTGATTTAGCTCGTTTCGGTCTAAAACAGCTTGTTTCGCTGTATTAAGCAGAAATACATGCTTTTCGCGCAGTGATAAGAGAAAAAGCTTTAAAGGCGTGTCACAGGGACACTTGTAAAACCGATGTGTTCAGATTACCTCGTTTCGGTCTAAAACAGCTTGTTTCGTTGGACTAAGCACGAATACATGCTTTTCGCGCAGCTATAAGAGAAAAAAGATTTGACGCGTATCAGATTAACACTTGTAAAACCGATGTGTTGTGATTTAGCTCGCTTCGGTCTAAAACAGCTTGTTTCGCTGTATTAAGCAAGAATACATGCTTTTCGCGCAGTTATAGGAGAAAAAATTTGACGCGTATCAGAGGAACACTTGTAAAACCGATGTGTTCAGATTTAGCTCGTTTCCGTCTAAAACAGCTTGTTTCGTTGTATTAAGCAAGAATACATGCTTTTCGCGCAGTTATAAAAGAAAAAGTTTTGACGCGTATCAGAGGAACACTTGTAAAACCGATGTGTTGTGATTTAGTTCATTTCGGTCTAAAACAGCTTGTTTCGCTGTATTAAGCAAGAATACATGCTTTTCGCGCCGTTATAAGAGAAAAAGTTTTGACGAGTATCACGTGGATACTTGTAAAACCGATGTGTTCAGATTTAGCTCGTTTCGGTCTAAAACAGCTTGTTTCGTTGTATTAAGCAAGAATACATGCTTTTCGCGCAGTTATAAGAGAAAAAGTTTTGACGCGTATTAGAGAGACACTTGTAAAACCGATGTGTTGTGATTTAGCTCGTTTCGGTCTAAAACAGCTTGTTTCGCTGTATTAAGCAAGAATACATGCTTTTCGCGCAGTTATAAGAGAAAAAGTTTTGACGCGTATCAGAGGAACACTTGTAAAACCGATGTGTTGTGATTTAAATCATTTCGGTCTAAAACAGCTTGTTTCGTTGTATTAAGCAAGAATACATGCTTTTCGCGCAGTTATAAGAGAAAAAGTTTTGACGCGTGTCACAGGGACACTTGTAAAACCGATGTGTTCAGATTTAGCTCGTTTCGGTCTAAAACAGCTTGTTTCGTTGCATTAAGCACGAATACATGCTTTTCGCGCAGTTATAAGAGAAAAAGTTTTGACGAGTATCACGTGGAACACTTGTAATACCGATGTGTTGTGATTTGGCTCGTTTCGGTCTAAAACAGCTTGTTTCGATGTATTAAGCAAGAATACATGCTTTTCACGCAGTTATAAGAGAAAAAGTTTTGACGCGTATCAGAGGAACACTTGTAAAACCGATGTGTTCAGATTTAACTCTTTTCGGACTAAAACAGCTTGTTTCGTTGTATTAAGCACGAATACATGCTTTTCGCGCAGTTATAAGGGAAAAAGTTTTGACGCCTATCACATGGACACTTGGAAAACCGATGTGTTCAGATTTAGCTCGTTTTGGTCTAAAACAGCTTGTTTCGTTGTATTAAGCACGAATACATGCTTTTCGCGCAGTTATAAGAGAAAAAGTTTTGACGCGTATCAGAGGAACACTTGTAAAACCGATGTGTTGTGATTTAGCTCGTTTCGGTCTAAAACAGCTTGTTTCGCTGTATTAAGCACGAATACATGCTTTTCGCGCAGTTATAAGAGAAAAAGTTTAGACGCGTATCAGAGGAACAATTGTAAAACCGATGTGTTGTGATTTAGCTCGTTTCGGTCTAAAACAGCTTGTTTCGCTGTATTAAGCAGAAATACATGCTTTTCGCGCAGTGATAAGAGAAAAAGCTTTAAAGGCGTGTCACAGGGACACTTGTAAAACCGATGTGTTCAGATTACCTCGTTTCGGTCTAAAACAGCTTGTTTCGTTGGACTAAGCACGAATACATGCTTTTCGCGCAGCTATAAGAGAAAAAAGATTTGACGCGTATCAGATTAACACTTGTAAAACCGATGTGTTGTGATTTAGCTCGCTTCGGTCTAAAACAGCTTGTTTCGCTGTATTAAGTAAGAATACATGCTTTTCGCGCAGTTATAAGAGAAAAAATTTGACGCGTATCAGAGGAACACTTGTAAAACCGATGTGTTCAGATTTAGCTCGTTTCGGTCTAAAACAGCTTGTTTCGTTGTATTAAGCAAGAATACATGCTTTTCGCGCAGTTATAAAAGAAAAAGTTTTGACGCGTATCAGAGGAACACTTGTAAAACCGATGTGTTGTGATTTAGTTCATTTCGGTCTAAAACAGCTTGTTTCGCTGTATTAAGCAAGAATACATGCTTTTCGCGCCGTTATAAGAGAAAAAGTTTTGACGAGTATCACGTGGATACTTGTAAAACCGATGTGTTCAGATTTAGCTCGTTTCGGTCTAAAACAGCTTGTTTCGTTGTATTAAGCAAGAATACATGCTTTTCGCGCAGTTATAAGAGAAAAAGTTTTGACGCGTATTAGAGAGACACTTGTAAAACCGATGTGTTGTGGTTTAGCTCGTTTCGGTCTAAAACAGCTTGTTTTGTTGTATTAAGCAAGAATACATGCTTTTCGCGCAGTTATAAGAGAAAAAGTTTTGACGCGTGTCACAAGGACACTTGTAAAACCGATGTGTTCAGATTTAGCTCGTTTCGGTCTAAAAGAGCTTGTTTCGTTGCATTAAGCACGAATACATGCTTTTCGCGCAGTTATAAGAGAAAAAGTTTTGACGAGTATCACGTGGAACACTTGTAATACCGATGTGTTGTGATTTGGCTCGTTTCGGTCTAAAACAGCTTGTTTCGATGTATTAAGCAAGAATACATGCTTTTCGCGCAGTTATAAGAGAAAAAGTTTTGACGCGTATCACATGAACACTTGGAAAACCGATGTGTTCAGATTTAGCTCGTTTTGGTCTAAAACAGCTTGTTTCGTTGTATTAAGCACGAATACATGCTTTTCGCGCAGTTATAAGAGAAAAAGTTTTGACGCGTATCAGAGGAACACTTGTAAAACCGATGTGTTGTGATTTAGCTCGTTTCGGTCTAAAACAGCTTGTTTCGCTGTATTAAGCCCGAATACATGCTTTTCGCGCAGTTATAAGAGAAAAAGTTTAAACGCGTATCAGAGGAACAATTGTAAAACCGATGTGTTGTGATTTAGCTCGTTTCGGTCTAAAACAGCTTGTTTCGCTGTATTAAGCAGAAATACAAGCTTTTCGCGCAGTGATAAGAGAAAAAGCTTTAAAGGCGTGTCACAGGGACACTTGTAAAACCGATGTGTTCAGATTTACCTCGTTTCGGTCTAAAACAGCTTGTTTCGTTGGACTAAGCACGAATACATGCTTTTCGCGCAGCTATAAGAGAAAAAAGAGTTGACGCGTATCAGATTAACACTTGTAAAACCGATGTGTTATGATTTAGCTCGCTTCGGTCTAAAACAGCTTGTTTCGCTGTATTAAGCAAGAATACATGCTTTTCGCGCAGTTATAAGAGAAAAAAATTTGACGCGTATCAGAGGAACACTTGTAAAACCGATGTGTTCAGATATAGCTCGTTTCGGTCTAAAACAGCTTGTTTCGTTGTATTAAGCAAGAATACATGCTTTTCGCGCAGTTATAAGAGAAAAAGTTTTGACGCGTATTAGAGAGACACTTGTAAAACCGATGTGTTGTGATTTAGCTCGTTTCGGTCTAAAACAGCTTGTTTCGTTGTATTAAGCAAGAATACATGCTTTTCGCGCAGTTATAAGAGAAAAAGTTTTGACGAGTATCACGTGGAACACTTGTAATACCGATGTGTTGTGATTTAGCTCGTTTCGGTCTAAAACAGCTTGTTTCGCTGTATTAAGCAAGAATACATGCTTTCCGCGCAGTTATAAGAGAAAAAGAAAAAGTTTTGACGAGTATCACGTGGAACACTTGTAATACCGATGTGTTGTGATTTAGCTCGTTTCGGTCTAAAACAACTTGATTCGCTGTATTAAGCAAGAATACATGCTTTTCGCGCAGTTATAAAAGAAAAAGTTTTGACGCGTATCAGAGGAACAGTTGTAAAACCGATGTGTTGTGATTTAGCTCATTTTGGTCTAAAACAGCTTGTTTCGCTGTATTAAGCAAGAATACATGCTTTTCGCGCAGTTATAAGAGAAAAAGTTTTGACGAGTATCACGTGGATACTTGTAAAACCGATGTGTTCAGATTTAGCTCGTTTCGGTCTAAAACAGCTTGTTTCGTTGTATTAAGCAAGAATACATGCTTTTCGCGCAGTTATAAGAGAAAAAGTTTTGACGCGTATTAGAGAGACACTTGTAAAACCGATGTGTTGTGATTTAGCTCGTTTCGGTCTAAAACAGCTTGTTTCGCTGTATTAAGCAAGAATACATGCTTTTCGCGCAGTTATAAGAGAAAAAGTTTTGACGCGTATCAGAGGAACACTTGTAAAACCGATGTGTTGTGATTTAAATCATTTCGGTCTAAAACAGCTTGTTTCGTTGTATTAAGCAAGAATACATGCTTTTCGCGCAGTTATAAGAGAAAAAGTTTTGACGCGTGTCACAGGGACACTTGTAAAACCGATGTGTTCAGATTTAGCTCGTTTCGGTCTAAAACAGCTTGTTTCGTTGCATTAAGCACGAATACATGCTTTTCGCGCAGTTATAAGAGAAAAAGTTTTGACGAGTATCACGTGGAACACTTGTAATACCGATGTGTTGTGATTTGGCTCGTTTCGGTCTAAAACAGCTTGTTTCGATGTATTAAGCAAGAATACATGCTTTTCACGCAGTTATAAGAGAAAAAGTTTTGACGCGTATCAGAGGAACACTTGTAAAACCGATGTGTTCAGATTTAACTCTTTTCGGACTAAAACAGCTTGTTTCGTTGTATTAAGCACGAATACATGCTTTTCGCGCAGTTATAAGGGAAAAAGTTTTGACGCCTATCACATGGACACTTGGAAAACCGATGTGTTCAGATTTAGCTCGTTTTGGTCTAAAACAGCTTGTTTCGTTGTATTAAGCACGAATACATGCTTTTCGCGCAGTTATAAGAGAAAAAGTTTTGACGCGTATCAGAGGAACACTTGTAAAACCGATGTGTTGTGATTTAGCTCGTTTCGGTCTAAAACAGCTTGTTTCGCTGTATTAAGCACGAATACATGCTTTTCGCGCAGTTATAAGAGAAAAAGTTTAGACGCGTATCAGAGGAACAATTGTAAAACCGATGTGTTGTGATTTAGCTCGTTTCGGTCTAAAACAGCTTGTTTCGCTGTATTAAGCAGAAATACATGCTTTTCGCGCAGTGATAAGAGAAAAAGCTTTAAAGGCGTGTCACAGGGACACTTGTAAAACCGATGTGTTCAGATTTACCTCGTTTCGGTCTAAAACAGCTTGTTTCGTTGGACTAAGCACGAATACATGCTTTTCGCGCAGCTATAAGAGAAAAAAGATTTGACGCGTATCAGATTAACACTTGTAAAACCGATGTGTTTTGATTTAGCTCGCTTCGGTCTAAAACAGCTTGTTTCGCTGTATTAAGCAAGAATACATGCTTTTCGCGCAGTTATAAGAGAAAAAATTTGACGCGTATCAGAGGAAAACTTGTAAAACCGATGTGTTCAGATTTAGCTCGTTTCGGTCTAAAACAGCTTGTTTCGTTGTATTAAGCAAGAATACATGCTTTTCGCGCAGTTATAAAAGAAAAAGTTTTGACGCGTATCAGAGGAACACTTGTAAAACCGATGTGTTGTGATTTAGTTCATTTCGGTCTAAAACAGCTTGTTTCGCTGTATTAAGCAAGAATACATGCTTTTCGCGCAGTTATAAGAGAAAAAGTTTTGACGAGTATCACGTGGATACTTGTAAAACCGATGTGTTCAGATTTAGCTCGTTTCGGTCTAAAACAGCTTGTTTCGTTGTATAAAGCAAGAATACATGCTTTTCGCGCAGTTATAAGAGAAAAAGTTTTGACGCGTATTAGAGAGACACTTGTAAAACCGATGTGTTGTGGTTTAGCTCGTTTCGGTCTAAAACAGCTTGTTTCGTTGTATTAGGCAAGAATACATGATTTTCGCGCAGTTATAAGAGAAAAAGTTTTGACGCGTATCAGAGGAACACTTGTAAAACCGATGTGTTCAGATTTAACTCTTTTCGGACTAAAACAGCTTGTTTCGTTGTATTAAGCACGAATACATGCTTTTCGCGCAGTTATAAGGGAAAAAGTTTTGACGCGTATCACATGGACACTTGGAAAACCGATGTGTTCAGATTTAGCTCGTTTTGGTCTAAAACAGCTTGTTTCGTTGTACTAAGCACGAATACATGCTTTTCGCGCAGTTATAAGAGAAAAAGTTTTGACGCGTATCAGAGGAACACTTGTAAAACCGATGTGTTGTGATTTAGCTCGTTTCGGTCTAAAACAGCTTGTTTCGCTGTAATAAGCACGAATACATGCTTTTCGCGCAGTTATAAGAGAAAAAGTTTAGACGCGTATCAGAGGAACAATTGTAAAACCGATGTGTGTTGATTTAGCTCGATTCGGTCTAAAACAGCTTGTTTCGCTGTATTAAGCAGAAATACATGCTTTTCGCGCAGTCATAAGAGAAAAAGCTTTAAAGGCGTGTCACAGGGACACTTGTAAAACCTATGTGTTCAGATTTACCTCGTTTCGGACTAAAACAGCTTGTTTCGTTGTATTAAGCACGAATACATGCTTTTCGCGCAGTTATAAGGGAAAAAGTTTTGACGCCTATCACATGGACACTTGGAAAACCGATGTGTTCAGATTTAGCTCGTTTTGGTCTAAAACAGCTTGTTTCGTTGTATTAAGCACGAATACATGCTTTTCGCGCAGTTATAAGGGAAAAAGTTTTGACGCCTATCACATGGACACTTGGAAAACCGATGTGTTCAGATTTAGCTCGTTTTGGTCTAAAACAGCTTGTTTCGTTGTATTAAGCACGAATACATGCTTTTCGCGCAGTTATAAGAGAAAAAGTTTTGACGAGTATCACGTGGAACACTTGTAATACCGATGTGTTGTGATTTGGCTCGTTTCGGTCTAAAACAGCTTGTTTCGATGTATTAAGCAAGAATACATGCTTTTCGCGCAGTTATAAGAGAAAAAGTTTTGACGCGTATCAGAGGAACACTTGTAAAACCGATGTGTTGTGATTTAGTTCATTTCGGTCTAAAACAGCTTGTTTCGCTGTATTAAGCAAGAATACATGCTTTTCGCGCAGTTATAAGAGAAAAAGTTTTGACGAGTATCACGTGGATACTTGTAAAACCGATGTGTTCAGATTTAGCTCGTTTCGGTCTAAAACAGCTTGTTTCGTTGTATAAAGCAAGAATACATGCTTTTCGCGCAGTTATAAGAGAAAAGGTTTTGACGCGTATTAGAGAGACACTTGTAAAACCGATGTGTTGTGGTTTAGCTCGTTTCGGTCTAAAACAGCTTGTTTCGTTGTATTAAGCAAGAATACATGATTTTCGCGCAGTTATAAGAGAAAAAGTTTTGACGCGTATCAGAGGAACACTTGTAAAACCGATGTGTTCAGATTTAACTCTTTTCGGACTAAAACAGCTTGTTTCGTTGTATTAAGCACGAATACATGCTTTTCGCGCAGTTATAAGGGAAAAAGTTTTGACGCGTATCACATGGACACTTGGAAAACCGATGTGTTCAGATTTAGCTCGTTTTGGTCTAAAACAGCTTGTTTCGTTGTACTAAGCACGAATACATGCTTTTCGCGCAGTTATAAGAGAAAAAGTTTTGACGCGTATCAGAGGAACACTTGTAAAACCGATGTGTTGTGATTTAGCTCGTTTCGGTCTAAAACAGCTTGTTTCGCTGTAATAAGCACGAATACATGCTTTTCGCGCAGTTATAAGAGAAAAAGTTTAGACGCGTATCAGAGGAACAATTGTAAAACCGATGTGTGTTGATTTAGCTCGATTCGGTCTAAAACAGCTTGTTTCGCTGTATTAAGCAGAAATACATGCTTTTCGCGCAGTCATAAGAGAAAAAGCTTTAAAGGCGTGTCACAGGGACACTTGTAAAACCTATGTGTTCAGATTTACCTCGTTTCGGTCTAAAACAGCTTGTTTCGTTGTATTAAGCAAGAATACATGCTTTTCGCGCAGTTATAAGAGAAAAAGTTTTGACGCGTGTCACAGGGACACTTGTAAAACCGATGTGTTCAGATTAAGCTCGTTTCGGTCTAAAACAGCTTGTTTCGTTGCATTAAGCACGAATACATGCTTTTCGCGCAGTTATAAGAGAAAAAGTTTTGACGAGTATCACGTGGAACACTTGTAATACCGATGTGTTGTGATTTGGCTCGTTTCGGTCTAAAACAGCTTGTTTCGATGTATTAAGCAAGAATACATGCTTTTCGCGCAGTTATAAGAGAAAAAGTTTTGACGCGTATCACATGAACACTTGGAAAACCGATGTGTTCAGATTTAGCTCGTTTTGGTCTAAAACAGCTTGTTTCGTTGTATTAAGCACGAATACATGCTTTTCGCGCAGTTATAAGAGAAAAAGTTTTGACGCGTATCAGAGGAACACTTGTAAAACCGATGTGTTGTGATTTAGCTCGTTTCGGTCTAAAACAGCTTGTTTCGCTGTATTAAGCCCGAATACATGCTTTTCGCGCAGTTATAAGAGAAAAAGTTTAAACGCGTATCAGAGGAACAATTGTAAAACCGATGTGTTGTGATTTAGCTCGTTTCGGTCTAAAACAGCTTGTTTCGCTGTATTAAGCAGAAATACATGCTTTTCGCGCAGTGATAAGAGAAAAAGCTTTAAAGGCGTGTCACAGGGACACTTGTAAAACCGATGTGTTCAGATTTACCTCGTTTCGGTCTAAAACAGCTTGTTTCGTTGGACTAAGCACGAATACATGCTTTTCGCGCAGCTATAAGAGAAAAAAGAGTTGACGCGTATCAGATTAACACTTGTAAAACCGATGTGTTATGATTTAGCTCGCTTCGGTCTAAAACAGCTTGTTTCGCTGTATTAAGCAAGAATACATGCTTTTCGCGCAGTTATAAGAGAAAAAAATTTGACGCGTATCAGAGGAACACTTGTAAAACCGATGTGTTCAGATATAGCTCGTTTCGGTCTAAAACAGCTTGTTTCGTTGTATTAAGCAAGAATACATGCTTTTCGCGCAGTTATAAGAGAAAAAGTTTTGACGCGTATTAGAGAGACACTTGTAAAACCGATGCGTTGTGATTTAGCTCGTTTCGGTCTAAAACAGCTTGTTTCGTTGTATTAAGCAAGAATACATTCTTTTCGCGCAGTTATAAGAGAAAAAGTTTTGACGCGTATCAGATTAACACTTGTAAAACCGATGTGTTATGATTTAGCTCGCTTCGGTCTAAAACAGCTTGTTTCGCTGTATTAAGCAAGAATACATGCTTTTCGCG
Organism: Amblyomma americanum; assembly: GCF_052857255.1. Taxonomy (NCBI): domain Eukaryota; kingdom Metazoa; phylum Arthropoda; class Arachnida; order Ixodida; family Ixodidae; genus Amblyomma; species Amblyomma americanum. Next base: position 214,241 of record NW_027526575.1, on the reverse strand, counting down.
CAGTTATAAGAGAAAAAAATTTGACGCGTATCAGAGGAACACTTGTAAAACCGATGTGTTCAGATATAGCTCGTTTCGGTCTAAAACAGCTTGTTTCGTTGTATTAAGCAAGAATACATGCTTTTCGCGCAGTTATAAGAGAAAAAGTTTTGACGCGTATTAGAGAGACACTTGTAAAACCGATGTGTTGTGATTTAGCTCGTTTCGGTCTAAAACAGCTTGTTTCGTTGTATTAAGCAAGAATACATGCTTTTCGCGCAGTTATAAGAGAAAAAGTTTTGACGCGTATCAGAGGAACACTTGTAAAACCGATGTGTTGTGATTTAGCTCATTTTGGTCTAAAACAGCTTGTTTCGCTGTATTAAGCAAGAATACATGCTTTTCGCGCAGTTATAAGAGAAAAAGTTTTGACGAGTATCACGTGGATACTTGTAAAACCGATGTGTTCAGATTTAGCTCGTTTCGGTCTAAAACAGCTTGTTTCGTTGTATTAAGCAAGAATACATGCTTTTCGCGCAGTTATAAGAGAAAAAGTTTTGACGCGTATTAGAGAGACACTTGTAAAACCGATGTGTTGTGATTTAGCTCGTTTCGGTCTAAAACAGCTTGTTTCGCTGTATTAAGCAAGAATACATGCTTTTCGCGCAGTTATAAGAGAAAAAGTTTTGACGCGTATCAGAGGAACACTTGTAAAACCGATGTGTTGTGATTTAAATCATTTCGGTCTAAAACAGCTTGTTTCGTTGTATTAAGCAAGAATACATGCTTTTCGCGCAGTTATAAGAGAAAAAGTTTTGACGCGTGTCACAGGGACACTTGTAAAACCGATGTGTTCAGATTTAGCTCGTTTCGGTCTAAAACAGCTTGTTTCGTTGCATTAAGCACGAATACATGCTTTTCGCGCAGTTATAAGAGAAAAAGTTTTGACGAGTATCACGTGGAACACTTGTAATACCGATGTGTTGTGATTTGGCTCGTTTCGGTCTAAAACAGCTTGTTTCGATGTATTAAGCAAGAATACATGCTTTTCACGCAGTTATAAGAGAAAAAGTTTTGACGCGTATCAGAGGAACACTTGTAAAACCGATGTGTTCAGATTTAACTCTTTTCGGACTAAAACAGCTTGTTTCGTTGTATTAAGCACGAATACATGCTTTTCGCGCAGTTATAAGGGAAAACGTTTTGACGCCTATCACATGGACACTTGGAAAACCGATGTGTTCAGATTTAGCTCGTTTTGGTCTAAAACAGCTTGTTTCGTTGTATTAAGCACGAATACATGCTTTTCGCGCAGTTATAAGAGAAAAAGTTTTGACGCGTATCAGAGGAACACTTGTAAAACCGATGTGTTGTGATTTAGCTCGTTTCGGTCTAAAACAGCTTGTTTCGCTGTATTAAGCACGAATACATGCTTTTCGCGCAGTTATAAGAGAAAAAGTTTAGACGCGTATCAGAGGAACAATTGTAAAACCGATGTGTTGTGATTTAGCTCGTTTCGGTCTAAAACAGCTTGTTTCGCTGTATTAAGCAGAAATACATGCTTTTCGCGCAGTGATAAGAGAAAAAGCTTTAAAGGCGTGTCACAGGGACACTTGTAAAACCGATGTGTTCAGATTTACCTCGTTTCGGTCTAAAACAGCTTCTTTCGTTGGACTAAGCACGAATACATGCTTTTCGCGCAGCTATAAGAGAAAAAAGATTTGACGCGTATCAGATTAACACTTGTAAAACCGATGTGTTGTGATTTAGCTCGCTTCGGTCTAAAACAGCTTGTTTCGCTGTATTAAGCAAGAATACATGCTTTTCGCGCAGTTATAAGAGAAAAAATTTGACGCGTATCAGAGGAACACTTGTAAAACCGATGTGTTCAGATTTAGCTCGTTTCGGTCTAAAACAGCTTGTTTCGTTGTATTAAGCAAGAATACATGCTTTTCGCGCAGTTATAAAAGAAAAAGTTTTGACGCGTATCAGAGGAACACTTGTAAAACCGATGTGTTGTGATTTAGTTCATTTCGGTCTAAAACAGCTTGTTTCGCTGTATTAAGCAAGAATACATGCTTTTCGCGCAGTTATAAGAGAAAAAGTTTTGACGAGTATCACGTGGATACTTGTAAAACCGATGTGTTCAGATTTAGCTCGTTTCGGTCTAAAACAGCTTGTTTCGTTGTATAAAGCAAGAATACATGCTTTTCGCGCAGTTATAAGAGAAAAAGTTTTGACGCGTATTAGAGAGACACTTGTAAAACCGATGTGTTGTGGTTTAGCTCGTTTCGGTCTAAAACAGCTTGTTTCGTTGTATTAAGCAAGAATACATGATTTTCGCGCAGTTATAAGAGAAAAAGTTTTGACGCGTATCAGAGGAACACTTGTAAAACCGATGTGTTCAGATTTATCTCTTTTCGGACTAAAACAACTTGTTTCGTTGTATTAAGCACGAATACATGCTTTTCGCGCAGTTATAAGGGAAAAAGTTTTGACGCGTATCACATGGACACTTGGAAAACCGATGTGTTCAGATTTAGCTCGTTTTGGTCTAAAACAGCTTGTTTCGTTGTACTAAGCACGAATACATGCTTTTCGCGCAGTTATAAGAGAAAAAGTTTTGACGCGTATCAGAGGAACACTTGTAAAACCGATGTGTTGTGATTTAGCTCGTTTCGGTCTAAAACAGCTTGTTTCGCTGTAATAAGCACGAATACATGCTTTTCGCGCAGTTATAAGAGAAAAAGTTTAGACGCGTATCAGAGGAACAATTGTAAAACCGATGTGTGTTGATTTAGCTCGATTCGGTCTAAAACAGCTTGTTTCGCTGTATTAAGCAGAAATACATGCTTTTCGCGCAGTCATAAGAGAAAAAGCTTTAAAGGCGTGTCACAGGGACACTTGTAAAACCTATGTGTTCAGATTTACCTCGTTTCGGTCTAAAACAGCTTGTTTCGTTGTATTAAGCAAGAATACATGCTTTTCGCGCAGTTATAAGAGAAAAAGTTTTGACGCGTGTCACAGGGACACTTGTAAAACCGATGTGTTCAGATTTAGCTCGTTTCGGTCTAAAACAGCTTGTTTCGTTGCATTAAGCACGAATACATGCTTTTCGCGCAGTTATAAGAGAAAAAGTTTTGACGAGTATCACGTGGAACACTTGTAATACCGATGTGTTGTGATTTGGCTCGTTTCGGTCTAAAACAGCTTGTTTCGATGTATTAAGCAAGAATACATGCTTTTCGCGCAGTTATAAGAGAAAAAGTTTTGACGCGTATCACATGAACACTTGGAAAACCGATGTGTTCAGATTTAGCTCGTTTTGGTCTAAAACAGCTTGTTTCGTTGTATTAAGCACGAATACATGCTTTTCGCGCAGTTATAAGAGAAAACGTTTTGACGCGTATCAGAGGAACACTTGTAAAACCGATGTGTTGTGATTTAGCTCGTTTCGGTCTAAAACAGCTTGTTTCGCTGTATTAAGCCCGAATACATGCTTTTCGCGCAGTTATAAGAGAAAAAGTTTAAACGCGTATCAGAGGAACAATTGTAAAACCGATGTGTTGTGATTTAGCTCGTTTCGGTCTAAAACAGCTTGTTTCGCTGTATTAAGCAGAAATACCTGCTTTTCGCGCAGTGATAAGAGAAAAAGCTTTAAAGGCGTGTCACAGGGACACTTGTAAAACCGATGTGTTCAGATTTACCTCGTTTCGGTCTAAAACAGCTTGTTTCGTTGGACTAAGCACGAATACATGCTTTTCGCGCAGCTATAAGAGAAAAAAGAGTTGACGCGTATCAGATTAACACTTGTAAAACCGATGTGTTATGATTTAGCTCGCTTCGGTCTAAAACAGCTTGTTTCGCTGTATTAAGCAAGAATACATGCTTTTCGCGCAGTTATAAGAGAAAAAAATTTGACGCGTATCAGAGGAACACTTGTAAAACCGATGTGTTCAGATATAGCTCATTTCGGTCTAAAACAGCTTGTTTCGTTGTATTAAGCAAGAATACATGCTTTTCGCGCAGTTATAAGAGAAAAAGTTTTGACGCGTATTAGAGAGACACTTGTAAAACCGATGTGTTGTGATTTAGCTCGTTTCGGTCTAAAACAGCTTGTTTCGTTGTATTAAGCAAGAATACATGCTTTTCGCGCAGTTATAAGAGAAAAAGTTTTGACGAGTATCACGTGGAACACTTGTAATACCGATGTGTTGTGATTTAGCTCGTTTCGGTCTAAAACAGCTTGTTTCGCTGTATTAAGCAAGAATACATGCTTTCCGCGCAGTTATAAGAGAAAAAGAAAAAGTTTTGAGTATCAGGTGGAACACTTGTAATACCGATGTGTTGTGATTTAGCTCGTTTCGGTCTAAAACAACTTGATTCGCTGTATTAAGCAAGAATACATGCTTTTCGCGCAGTTATAAAAGAAAAAGTTTTGACGCGTATCAGAGGAACACTTGTAAAACCGATGTGTTGTGATTTAGCTCATTTTGGTCTAAAACAGCTTGTTTCGCTGTATTAAGCAAGAATACATGCTTTTCGCGCAGTTATAAGAGAAAAAGTTTTGACGAGTATCACGTGGATACTTGTAAAACCGATGTGTTCAGATTTAGCTCGTTTCGGTCTAAAACAGCTTGTTTCGTTGTATTAAGCAAGAATACATGCTTTTCGCGCAGTTATAGGAGAAAAAGTTTTGACGCGTATTAGAGAGACACTTGTAAAACGGATGTGTTGTGATTTAGCTCGTTTCGGTCTAAAACAGCTTGTTTCGCTGTATTAAGCAAGAATACATGCTTTTCGCGCAGTTATAAGAGAAAAAGTTTTGACGCGTATCAGAGGAACACTTGTAAAACCGATGTGTTGTGATTTAAATCATTTCGGTCTAAAACAGCTTGTTTCGTTGTATTAAGCAAGAATACATGCTTTTCGCGCAGTTATAAGAGAAAAAGTTTTGACGCGTGTCACAGGGACACTTGTAAAACCGATGTGTTCAGATTTAGCTCGTTTCGGTCTAAAACAGCTTGTTTCGTTGCATTAAGCACGAATACATGCTTTTCGCGCAGTTATAAGAGAAAAAGTTTTGACGAGTATCACGTGGAACACTTGTAATACCGATGTGTTGTGATTTGGCTCGTTTCGGTCTAAAACAGCTTGTTTCGATGTATTAAGCAAGAATACATGCTTTTCACGCAGTTATAAGAGAAAAAGTTTTGACGCGTATCAGAGGAACACTTGTAAAACCGATGTGTTCAGATTTAACTCTTTTCGGACTAAAACAGCTTGTTTCGTTGTATTAAGCACGAATACATGCTTTTCGCGCAGTTATAAGGGAAAAAGTTTTGACGCCTATCACATGGACACTTGGAAAACCGATGTGTTCAGATTTAGCTCGTTTTGGTCTAAAACAGCTTGTTTCGTTGTATTAAGCACGAATACATGCTTTTCGCGCAGTTATAAGAGAAAAAGTTTTGACGCGTATCAGAGGAACACTTGTAAAACCGATGTGTTGTGATTTAGCTCGTTTCGGTCTAAAACAGCTTGTTTCGCTGTATTAAGCACGAATACATGCTTTTCGCGCAAATATAAGAGAAAAAGTTTAGACGCGTATCAGAGGAACAATTGTAAAACCGATGTGTTGTGATTTAGCTCGTTTCGGTCTAAAACAGCTTGTTTCGCTGTATTAAGCAGAAATACATGCTTTTCGCGCAGTGATAAGAGAAAAAGCTTTAAAGGCGTGTCACAGGGACACTTGTAAAACCGATGTGTTCAGATTTACCTCGTTTCGGTCTAAAACAGCTTGTTTCGTTGGACTAAGCACGAATACATGCTTTTCGCGCAGCTAAAGAGAAAAAAGATTTGACGCGTATCAGATTAACACTTGTAAAACCGATGTGTTGTGATTTAGCTCGCTTCGGGCTAAAACAGCTTGTTTCGCTGTATTAAGCAAGAATACATGCTTTTCGCGCAGTTATAAGAGAAAAAATTTGACGCGTATCAGAGGAACACATGTAAAACCGATGTGTTCAGATTTAGCTCGTTTCGGTCTAAAACAGCTTGTTTCGTTGTATTAAGCAAGAATACATGCTTTTCGCGCAGTTATAAAAGAAAAAGTTTTGACGCGTATCAGAGGAACACTTGTAAAACCGATGTGTTGTGATTTAGTTCATTTCGGTCTAAAACAGCTTGTTTCGCTGTATTAAGCAAGAATACATGCTTTTCGCGCAGTTATAAGAGAAAAAGTTTTGACGAGTATCACGTGGATACTTGTAAAACCGATGTGTTCAGATTTAGCTCGTTTCGGTCTAAAACAACTTGTTTCGTTGTATTAAGCAAGAATACATGCTTTTCGCGCAGTTATAAGAGAAAAAGTTTTGACGCGTATTAGAGAGACACTTGTAAAACCGATGTGTTGTGGTTTAGCTCGTTTCGGTCTAAAACAGCTTGTTTCGTTGTATTAAGCAAGAATACATGCTTTTCGCGCAGTTATAAGAGAAAAAGTTTTGACGCGTATCAGAGGAACACTTGTAAAACCGATGTGTTCAGATTTAACTCTTTTCGGACTAAAACAGCTTGTTTCGTTGTATTAAGCACGAATACATGCTTTTCGCGCAGTTATAAGGGAAAAAGTTTTGACGCGTATCACATGGACACTTGGAAAACCGATGTGTTCAGATTTAGCTCGTTTTGGTCTAAAACAGCTTGTTTCGTTGTACTAAGCACGAATACATGCTTTTCGTGCAGTTATAAGAGAAAAAGTTTTGACGCGTATCAGAGGAACACTTGTAAAACCGATGTGTTGTGATTTAGCTCGTTTCGGTCTAAAACAGCTTGTTTCGCTGTAATAAGCACGAATACATGCTTTTCGCGCAGTTATAAGAGAAAAAGTTTAGACGCGTATCAGAGGAACAATTGTAAAACCGATGTGTGTTGATTTAGCTCGATTCGGTCTAAAACAGCTTGTTTCGCTGTATTAAGCAGAAATACAAGCTTTTCGCGCAGTCATAAGAGAAAAAGCTTTAAAGGCGTGTCACAGGGACACTTGTAAAACCTATGTGTTCAGATTTACCTCGTTTCGGTCTAAAACAGCTTGTTTCGTTGTATTAAGCAAGAATACATGCTTTTCGCGCAGTTATAAGAGAAAAAGTTTTGAGGCGTGTCACAGGGACACTTGTTAAACCGATGTGTTCAGATTTAGCTCGTTTCGGTCTAAAACAGCTTGTTTCGTTGCATTAAGCACGAATACATGCTTTTCGCGCAGTTATAAGAGAAAAAGTTTTGACGAGTATCACGTGGAACACTTGTAATACCGATGTGTTGTGATTTGGCTCGTTTCGGTCTAAAACAGCTTGTTTCGATGTATTAAGCAAGAATACATGCTTTTCGCGCAGTTATAAGAGAAAAAGTTTTGACGCGTATCACATGAACACTTGGAAAACCGATGTGTTCAGATTTAGCTCGTTTTGGTCTAAAACAGCTTGTTTCGTTGTATTAAGCACGAATACATGCTTTTCGCGCAGTTATAAGAGAAAAAGTTTTGACGCGTATCAGAGGAACACTTGTAAAACCGATGTGTTGTGATTTAGCTCGTTTCGGTCTAAAACAGCTTGTTTCGCTGTATTAAGCCCGAATACATGCTTTTCGCGCAGTTATAAGAGAAAAAGTTTAAACGCGTATCAGAGGAACAATTGTAAAACCGATGTGTTGTGATTTAGCTCGTTTCGGTCTAAAACAGCTTGTTTCGCTGTATTAAGCAGAAATACATGCTTTTCGCGCAGTGATAAGAGAAAAAGCTTTAAAGGCGTGTCACAGGGACACTTGTAAAACCGATGTGTTCAGATTTACCTCGTTTCGGTCTAAAACAGCTTGTTTCGTTGGACTAAGCACGAATACATGCTTTTCGCGCAGCTATAAGAGAAAAAAGAGTTGACGCGTATCAGATTAACACTTGTAAAACCGATGTGTTATGATTTAGCTCGCTTCGGTCTAAAACAGCTTGTTTCGCTGTATTAAGCAAGAATACATGCTTTTCGCGCAGTTATAAGAGAAAAAAATTTGACGCGTATCAGAGGAACACTTGTAAAACCGATGTGTTCAGATATAGCTCGTTTCGGTCTAAAACAGCTTGTTTCGTTGTATTAAGCAAGAATACATGCTTTTCGCGCAGTTATAAGAGAAAAAGTTTTGACGCGTATTAGAGAGACACTTGTAAAACCGATGTGTTGTGATTTAGCTTGTTTCGGTCTAAAACAGCTTGTTTCGTTGTATTAAGCAAGAATACATGCTTTTCGCGCAGTTATAAGAGAAAAAGTTTTGACGAGTATCACGTGGAACACTTGTAATACCGATGTGTTGTGATTTAACTCGTTTCGGTCTAAAACAGCTTGTTTCGCTGTATTAAGCAAGAATACATGCTTTCCGCGCAGTTATAAGAGAAAAAGAAAGTTTTGACGAGTATCACGTGGAACACTTGTAATACCGATGTGTTGTGATTTAGCTCGTTTCGGTCTAAAACAACTTGATTCGCTGTATTAAGCAAGAATACATGCTTTTCGCGCAGTTATAAAAGAAAAAGTTTTGACGCGTATCAGAGGAACACTTGTAAAACCGATGTGTTGTGATTTAGCTCATTTTGGTCTAAAACAGCTTGTTTCGCTGTATTAAGCAAGAATACATGCTTTTCGCGCAGTTATAAGAGAAAAAGTTTTGACGAGTATCACGTGGATACTTGTAAAACCGATGTGTTCAGATTTAGCTCGTTTCGGTGTAAAACAGCTTGTTTCGTTGTATTAAGCAAGAATACATGCTTTTCGCGCAGTTATAGGAGAAAAAGTTTTGACGCGTATTAGAGAGACACTTGTAAAACCGATGTGTTGTGATTTAGCTCGTTTCGGTCTAAAACAGCTTGTTTCGCTGTATTAAGCAAGAATACATGCTTTTCGCGCAGTTATAAGAGAAAAAGTTTTGACGCGTATCAGAGGAACACTTGTAAAACCGATGTGTTGTGATTTAAATCATTTCGGTCTAAAACAGCTTGTTTCGTTGTATTAAGCAAGAATACATGCTTTTCGCGCAGTTATAAGAGAAAAAGTTTTGACGCGTGTCACAGGGACACTTGTAAAACCGATGTGTTCAGATTTAGCTCGTTTCGGTCTAAAACAGCTTGTTTCGTTGCATTAAGCACGAATACATGCTTTTCGCGCAGTTATAAGAGAAAAAGTTTTGACGAGTATCACGTGGAACACTTGTAATACCGATGTGTTGTGATTTGGCTCGTTTCGGTCTAAAACAGCTTGTTTCGATGTATTAAGCAAGAATACATGCTTTTCACGCAGTTATAAGAGAAAAAGTTTTGACGCGTATCAGAGGAACACTTGTAAAACCGATGTGTTCAGATTTAACTCTTTTCGGACTAAAACAGCTTGTTTCGTTGTATTAAGCACGAATACATGCTTTTCGCGCAGTTATAAGGGAAAAAGTTTTGACGCCTATCACATGGACACTTGGAAAACCGATGTGTTCAGATTTAGCTCGTTTTGGTCTAAAACAGCTTGTTTCGTTGTATTAAGCACGAATACATGCTTTTCGCGCACTTATAAGAGAAAAAGTTTTGACGCGTATCAGAGGAACACTTGTAAAACCGATGTGTTGTGATTTAGCTCGTTTCGGTCTAAAACAGCTTGTTTCGCTGTATTAAGCACGAATACATGCTTTTCGCGCAAATATAAGAGAAAAAGTTTAGACGCGTATCAGAGGAACAATTGTAAAACCGATGTGTTGTGATTTAGCTCGTTTCGGTCTAAAACAGCTTGTTTCGCTGTATTAAGCAGAAATACATGCTTTTCGCGCAGTGATAAGAGAAAAAGCTTTAAAGGCGTGTCACAGGGACACTTGTAAAACCGATGTGTTCAGATTTACCTCGTTTCGGTCTAAAACAGCTTGTTTCGTTGGACTAAGCACGAATACATGCTTTTCGCGCAGCTAAAGAGAAAAAAGATTTGACGCGTATCAGATTAACACTTGTAAAACCGATGTGTTGTGATTTAGCTCGCTTCGGTCTAAAACAGCTTGTTTCGCTGTATTAAGCAAGAATACATGCTTTTCGCGCAGTTATAAGAGAAAAAATTTGACGCGTATCAGAGGAACACTTGTAAAACCGATGTGTTCAGATTTAGCTCGTTTCGGTCTAAAACAGCTTGTTTCGTTGTATTAAGCAAGAATACATGCTTTTCGCGCAGTTATAAAAGAAAAAGTTTTGACGCGTATCAGAGGAACACTTGTAAAACCGATGTGTTGTGATTTAGTTCATTTCGGTCTAAAACAGCTTGTTTCGCTGTATTAAGCAAGAATACATGCTTTTCGCGCAGTTATAAGAGAAAAAGTTTTGACGAGTATCACGTGGATACTTGTAAAACCGATGTGTTCAGATTTAGCTCGTTTCGGTCTAAAACAGCTTGTTTCGTTGTATTAAGCAAGAATACATGCTTTTCGCGCAGTTATAAGAGAAAAAGTTTTGACGCGTATTAGAGAGACACTTGTAAAACCGATGTGTTGTGGTTTAGCACGTTTCGGTCTAAAACAGCTTGTTTCGTTGTATTAAGCAAGAATACATGCTTTTCGCGCAGTTATAAGAGAAAAAGTTTTGACGCGTATCAGAGGAACACTTGTAAAACCGATGTGTTCAGATTTAACTCTTTTCGGACTAAAACAGCTTGTTTCGTTGTATTAAGCACGAATACATGCTTTTCGCGCAGTTATAAGGGAAAAAGTTTTGACGCGTATCACATGGACACTTGGAAAACCGATGTGTTCAGATTTAGCTCGTTTTGGTCTAAAACAGCTTGTTTCGTTGTACTAAGCACGAATACATGCTTTTCGCGCAGTTATAAGAGAAAAAGTTTTGACGCGTATCAGAGGAACACTTGTAAAACCGATGTGTTGTGATTTAGCTCGTTTCGGTCTAAAACAGCTTGTTTCGCTGTAATAAGCACGAATACATGCTTTTCGCGCAGTTATAAGAGAAAAAGTTTAGACGCGTATCAGAGGAACAATTGTAAAACCGATGTGTGTTGATTTAGCTCGATTCGGTCTAAAACAGCTTGTTTCGCTGTATTAAGCAGAAATACATGCTTTTCGCGCAGTCATAAGAGAAAAAGCTTTAAAGGCGTGTCACAGGGACACTTGTAAAACCTATGTGTTCAGATTTACCTCGTTTCGGTCTAAAACAGCTTGTTTCGTTGTATTAAGCAAGAATACATCCTTTTCGCGCAGTTATAAGAGAAAAAGTTTTGACGCGTGTCACAGGGACACTTGTAAAACCGATGTGTTCAGATTTAGCTCGTTTCGGTCTAAAACAGCTTGTTTCGTTGCATTAAGCACGAATACATGCTTTTCGCGCAGTTATAAGAGAAAAAGTTTTGACGAGTATCACGTGGAACACTTGTAATACCGATGTGTTGTGATTTGGCTCGTTTCGGTCTAAAACAGCTTGTTTCGATGTATTAAGCAAGAATACATGCTTTTCGCGCAGTTATAAGAGAAAAAGTTTTGACGCGTATCACATGAACACTTGGAAAACCGATGTGTTCAGATTTAGCTCGTTTTGGTCTAAAACAGCTTGTTTCGTTGTATTAAGCACGAATACATGCTTTTCGCGCAGTTATAAGAGAAAAAGTTTTGACGCGTATCAGAGGAACACTTGTAAAACCAATGTGTTGTGATTTAGCTCGTTTCGGTCTAAAACAGCTTGTTTCGCTGTATTAAGCCCGAATACATGCTTTTCGCGCAGTTATAAGAGAAAAAGTTTAAACGCGTATCAGAGGAACAATTGTAAAACCGATGTGTTGTGATTTAGCTCGTTTCGGTCTAAAACAGCTTGTTTCGCTGTATTAAGCAGAAATACATGCTTTTCGCGCAGTGATAAGAGAAAAAGCTTTAAAGGCGTGTCACAGGGACACGAAAAAACGATGTGTTCAGATTTACCTCGTTTCGGTCTAAAACAGCTTGTTTCGTTGGACTAAGCACGAATACATGCTTTTCGCGCAGCTATAAGAGAAAAAAGAGTTGACGCGTATCAGATTAACACTTGTAAAACCGATGTGCTATGATTTAGCTCGCTTCGGTCTAAAACAGCTTGTTTCGCTGTATTAAGCAAGAATACATGCTTTTCGCGCAGTTATAAGAGAAAAAAATTTGACGCGTATCAGAGGAACACTTGTAAAACCGATGTGTTCAGATATAGCTCGTTTCGGTCTAAAACAGCTTGTTTCGTTGTATTAAGCAAGAATACATGCTTTTCGCGCAGTTATAAGAGAAAAAGTTTTGACGCGTATTAGAGAGACACTTGTAAAACCGATGTGTTGTGATTTAGCTCGTTTCGGTCTAAAACAGCTTGTTTCGTTGTATTAAGCAAGAATACATGCTTTTCGCGCAGTTATAAGAGAAAAAGTTTTGACGAGTATCACGTGGAACACTTGTAATACCGATGTGTTGTGATTTAGCTCGTTTCGGTCTAAAACAGCTTGTTTCGCTGTATTAAGCAAGAATACATGCTTTTCGCGCAGTTATAAGAGAAAAAGTTTTGACGAGTATCACGTGGAACACTTGTAATACCGATGTGTTGTGATTTAGCTCGTTTCGGTCTAAAACAACTTGATTCGCTGTATTAAGCAAGAATACATGCTTTTCGCGCAGTTATAAAAGAAAAAGTTTTGACGCGTATCAGAGGAACACTTGTAAAACCGATGTGTTGTGATTTAGCTCATTTTGGTCTAAAACAGCTTGTTTCGCTGTATTAAGCAAGAATACATGCTTTTCGCGCAGTTATAAGAGAAAAAGTTTTGACGAGTATCACGTGGATACTTGTAAAACCGATGTGTTCAGATTTAGCTCGTTTCGGTGTAAAACAGCTTGTTTCGTTGTATTAAGCAAGAATACATGCTTTTCGCGCAGTTATAGGAGAAAAAGTTTTGACGCGTATTAGAGAGACACTTGTAAAACCGATGTGTTGTGATTTAGCTCGTTTCGGTCTAAAACAGCTTGTTTCGCTGTATTAAGCAAGAATACATGCTTTTCGCGCAGTTATAAGAGAAAAAGTTTTGACGCGTATCAGAGGAACACTTGTAAAACCGATGTGTTGTGATTTAAATCATTTCGGTCTAAAACAGCTTGTTTCGTTGTATTAAGCAAGAATACATGCTTTTCGCGCAGTTATAAGAGAAAAAGTTTTGACGCGTGTCACAGGGACACTTGTAAAACCGATGTGTTCAGATTTAGCTCGTTTCGGTCTAAAACAGCTTGTTTCGTTGCATTAAGCACGAATACATGCTTTTCGCGCAGTTATAAGAGAAAAAGTTTTGACGAGTATCACGTGGAACACTTGTAATACCGATGTGTTGTGATTTGGCTCGTTTCGGTCTAAAACAGCTTGTTTCGATGTATTAAGCAAGAATACATGCTTTTCACGCAGTTATAAGAGAAAAAGTTTTGACGCGTATCAGAGGAACACTTGTAAAACCGATGTGTTCAGATTTAACTCTTTTCGGACTAAAACAGCTTGTTTCGTTGTATTAAGCACGAATACATGCTTTTCGCGCAGTTATAAGGGAAAAAGTTTTGACGCCTATCACATGGACACTTGGAAAACCGATGTGTTCAGATTTAGCTCGTTTTGGTCTAAAACAGCTTGTTTCGTTGTATTAAGCACGAATACATGCTTTTCGCGCACTTATAAGAGAAAAAGTTTTGACGCGTATCAGAGGAACACTTGTAAAACCGATGTGTTGTGATTTAGCTCGTTTCGGTCTAAAACAGCTTGTTTCGCTGTATTAAGCACGAATACATGCTTTTCGCGCAAATATAAGAGAAAAAGTTTAGACGCGTATCAGAGGAACAATTGTAAAACCGATGTGTTGTGATTTAGCTCGTTTCGGTCTAAAACAGCTTGTTTCGCTGTATTAAGCAGAAATACATGCTTTTCGCGCAGTGATAAGAGAAAAAGCTTTAAAGGCGTGTCACAGGGACACTTGTAAAACCGATGTGTTCAGATTTACCTCGTTTCGGTCTAAAACAGCTTGTTTCGTTGGACTAAGCACGAATACATGCTTTTCGCGCAGCTAAAGAGAAAAAAGATTTGACGCGTATCAGATTAACACTTGTAAAACCGATGTGTTGTGATTTAGCTCGCTTCGGTCTAAAACAGCTTGTTTCGCTGTATTAAGCAAGAATACATGCTTTTCGCGCAGTTATAAGAGAAAAAATTTGACGCGTATCAGAGGAACACTTGTAAAACCGATGTGTTCAGATTTAGCTCGTTTCGGTCTAAAACAGCTTGTTTCGTTGTATTAAGCAAGAATACATGCTTTTCGCGCAGTTATAAAAGAAAAAGTTTTGACGCGTATCAGAGGAACACTTGTAAAACCGATGTGTTGTGATTTAGTTCATTTCGGTCTAAAACAGCTTGTTTCGCTGTATTAAGCAAGAATACATGCTTTTCGCGCAGTTATAAGAGAAAAAGTTTTGACGAGTATCACGTGGATACTTGTAAAACCGATGTGTTCAGATTTAGCTCGTTTCGGTCTAAAACAGCTTGTTTCGTTGTATTAAGCAAGAATACATGCTTTTCGCGCAGTTATAAGAGAAAAAGTTTTGACGCGTATTAGAGAGACACTTGTAAAACCGATGTGTTGTGGTTTAGCTCGTTTCGGTCTAAAACAGCTTGTTTCGTTGTATTAAGCAAGAATACATGCTTTTCGCGCAGTTATAAGAGAAAAAGTTTTGACGCGTATCAGAGGAACACTTGTAAAACCGATGTGTTCAGATTTACTCTTTTCGGACTAAAACAGCTTGTTTCGTTGTATTAAGCACGAATACATGCTTTTCGCGCAGTTATAAGAGAAAAAGTTTTGACGCGTATCACATGGACACTTGGAAAACCGATGTGTTCAGATTTAGCTCGTTTTGGTCTAAAACAGCTTGTTTCGTTGTACTAAGCACGAATACATGCTTTTCGCGCAGTTATAAGAGAAAAAGTTTTGACGCGTATCAGAGGAACACTTGTAAAACCGATGTGTTGTGATTTAGCTCGTTTCGGTCTAAAACAGCTTGTTTCGCTGTAATAAGCACGAATACATGCTTTTCGCGCAGTTATAAGAGAAAAAGTTTAGACGCGTATCAGAGGAACAATTGTAAAACCGATGTGTGTTGATTTAGCTCGATTCGGTCTAAAACAGCTTGTTTCGCTGTATTAAGCAGAAATACATGCTTTTCGCGCAGTCATAAGAGAAAAAGCTTTAAAGGCGTGTCACAGGGACACTTGTAAAACCTATGTGTTCAGATTTACCTCGTTTCGGTCTAAAACAGCTTGTTTCGTTGTATTAAGCAAGAATACATCCTTTTCGCGCAGTTATAAGAGAAAAAGTTTTGACGCGTGTCACAGGGACACTTGTAAAACCGATGTGTTCAGATTTAGCTCGTTTCGGTCTAAAACAGCTTGTTTCGTTGCATTAAGCACGAATACATGCTTTTCGCGCAGTTATAAGAGAAAAAGTTTTGACGAGTATCACGTGGAACACTTGTAATACCGATGTGTTGTGATTTGGCTCGTTTCGGTCTAAAACAGCTTGTTTCGATGTATTAAGCAAGAATACATGCTTTTCGCGCAGTTATAAGAGAAAAAGTTTTGACGCGTATCACATGAACACTTGGAAAACCGATGTGTTCAGATTTAGCTCGTTTTGGTCTAAAACAGCTTGTTTCGTTGTATTAAGCACGAATACATGCTTTTCGCGCAGTTATAAGAGAAAAAGTTTTGACGCGTATCAGAGGAACACTTGTAAAACCAATGTGTTGTGATTTAGCTCGTTTCGGTCTAAAACAGCTTGTTTCGCTGTATTAAGCCCGAATACATGCTTTTCGCGCAGTTATAAGAGAAAAAGTTTAAACGCGTATCAGAGGAACAATTGTAAAACCGATGTGTTGTGATTTAGCTCGTTTCGGTCTAAAACAGCTTGTTTCGCTGTATTAAGCAGAAATACATGCTTTTCGCGCAGTGATAAGAGAAAAAGCTTTAAAGGCGTGTCACAGGGACACGAAAAAACGATGTGTTCAGATTTACCTCGTTTCGGTCTAAAACAGCTTGTTTCGTTGGACTAAGCACGAATACATGCTTTTCGCGCAGCTATAAGAGAAAAAAGAGTTGACGCGTATCAGATTAACACTTGTAAAACCGATGTGCTATGATTTAGCTCGCTTCGGTCTAAAACAGCTTGTTTCGCTGTATTAAGCAAGAATACATGCTTTTCGCGCAGTTATAAGAGAAAAAAATTTGACGCGTATCAGAGGAACACTTGTAAAACCGATGTGTTCAGATATAGCTCGTTTCGGTCTAAAACAGCTTGTTTCGTTGTATTAAGCAAGAATACATGCTTTTCGCGCAGTTATAAGAGAAAAAGTTTTGACGCGTATTAGAGAGACACTTGTAAAACCGATGTGTTGTGATTTAGCTCGTTTCGGTCTAAAACAGCTTGTTTCGTTGTATTAAGCAAGAATACATGCTTTTCGCGCAGTTATAAGAGAAAAAGTTTTGACGAGTATCACGTGGAACACTTGTAATACCGATGTGTTGTGATTTAGCTCGTTTCGGTCTAAAACAGCTTGTTTCGCTGTATTAAGCAAGAATACATGCTTTCCGCGCAGTTATAAGAGAAAAAGAAAAAGTTTTGACGAGTATCACGTGGAACACTTGTAATACCGATGTGTTGTGATTTAGCTCGTTTAGGTCTAAAACAACTTGATTCGCTGTATTAAGCAAGAATACATGCTTTTCGCGCAGTTATAAAAGAAAAAGTTTTGACGCGTATCAGAGGAACACTTGTAAAACCGATGTGTTGTGATTTAGCTCATTTTGGTCTAAAACAGCTTGTTTCGCTGTATTAAGCAAGAATACATGCTTTTCGCGCAGTTATAAGAGAAAAAGTTTTGACGAGTATCACGTGGATACTTGTAAAACCGATGTGTTCAGATTTAGCTCGTTTCGGTCTAAAACAGCTTGTTTCGTTGTATTAAGCAAGAATACATGCTTTTCGCGCAGTTATAAGAGAAAAAGTTTTGACGCGTATTAGAGAGACACTTGTAAAACCGATGTGTTGTGATTTAGCTCGTTTCGGTCTAAAACAGCTTGTTTCGTTGTATTAAGCAAGAATACATGCTTTTCGCGCAGTTATAAGAGAAAAAGTTTTGACGCGTATCAGAGGAACACTTGTAAAACCGATGTGTACAGCTTGTTTCGTTGTATTAAGCACGAATACATGCTTTTCGCGCAGTTATAAGGGAAAAAGTTTTGACGCGTATCACATGGACACTTGGAAAACCGATGTGTTCAGATTTAGCTCGTTTTGGTCTAAAACAGCTTGTTTCGTTGTATTAAGCACGAATACATGCTTTTCGCGCAGTTATAAGAGAAAAAGTTTTGACGCGTATCAGAGGAACACTTGTAAAACCGATGTGTTGTGATTTAGCTCGTTTCGGTCTAAAACAGCTTGTTTCGCTGTATTAAGCACGAATACATGCTTTTCGCGCCGTTATAAGAGAAAAAAATTTGATGCGTATCAGAGGAACACTTGTAAAACCGATGTGTTCAGATTTAGCTCGTTTCGGTCTAAAACAGCTTGTTTCGTTGTATTAAGCAAGAATACATGCTTTTCGCGCAGTTATAACAGAAAAAGTTTTGACGCGTATTAGAGAGACACTTGTAAAACCGAGGTGTTGTGATTTAGCTCGTTTCGGTCTAAAACAGCTTGTTTCGTTGTATTAAGCAAGAATACATGCTTTTCGCGCAGTTATAAGAGAAAAGGTTTTGACGAGTATCACGTGGATACTTGTAAAACCGATGTGTTCAGATTTAGCTCGTTTCGGTCAAAAACAGCTTGTTTCGTTGTATTAAGCACGAATACATGCTTTTCGCGCAGTTAAAAGAGAAAAGGTTTTGACGAGTATCACGTGGAACACTTGTAATACCGATGTGTTGTGATTTAGCTCGTTTCGGTCTAAAACAGCTTGTTTCGCTGTATTAGGCAAGAATACATGCTTTTCGCGCAGTTATAAGAGAAAAAGTTTTGACGAGTATCACGTGGAACACTTGTAATACCGATGTGTTGTGATTTAGCTCGTTTCGGTCTAAAACAACTTGATTCGCTGTATTAAGCAAGAATACATGCTTTTCGCGCAGTTATAAAAGAAAAAGTTTTGACGCGTATCAGAGGAACACTTGTAAAACCGATGTGTTGTGATTTAGCTCATTTCGGTCTAAAACAGCTTGTTTCGCTGTATTAAGCAAGAATACATGCTTTTCGCGCAGTTATAAGAGAAAAAGTTTTGACGAGTATCACGTGGATACTTGTAAAACCGATGTGTTCAGATTTAGCTCGTTTTGGTCTAAAACAGCTTGTTTCATTGTATTAAGCAAGAATACATGCTTTTCGCGCAGTTATAAGAGAAAAAGTTTTGACCCGTATTAGAGAGACACTTGTAAAACCGATGTGTTGTGATTTAGCTCATTTCGGTCTAAAACAGCTTGTTTCGCTGTATTAAGCAAGAATACATGCTTTTCGCGCAGTTATAAGAGAAAAAGTTTTGACGCGTATCAGAGGAACACTTGTAAAACCGATGTGTTGTGATTTAGCTCGTTTCGGTCTAAAACAGCTTGTTTCGCTGTATTAAGCAAGAATACATGCTTTTCGCGCAGTTATAAGAGAAAAAGTTTTGACGAGTATCACGTGGAACACTTGTAATACCGATGTGTTGTGATTTAGCTCGTTTCGGTCTAAAACAACTTGATTCGCTGTATTAAGCAAGAATACATGCTTTTCGCGC
The DNA here is from genome assembly GCF_052857255.1 of Amblyomma americanum. Taxonomy (NCBI): domain Eukaryota; kingdom Metazoa; phylum Arthropoda; class Arachnida; order Ixodida; family Ixodidae; genus Amblyomma; species Amblyomma americanum. Next base: position 195,392 of record NW_027526575.1, on the reverse strand, counting down.
AGTTATAAAAGAAAAAGTTTTGACGCGTATCAGAGGAACACTTGTAAAACCGATGTGTTGTGATTTAGTTCATTTCTGTCTAAAACAGTTTGTTTCGCTGTATTAAGCAAGAATACATGCTTTTCGCGCAGTTATAAGAGAAAAAGTTTTGACGAGTATCACGTGGATACTTGTAAAACCGATGTGTTCAGATTTAGCTCGTTTCGGTCTAAAACAGCTTGTTTCGTTGTATTAAGCAAGAATACATGCTTTTCGCGCAGTTATAAGAGAAAAAGTTTTGACGCGTATTAGAGAGACACTTGTAAAACCGATGTGTTGTGATTTAGCTCGTTTCGGTCTAAAACAGCTTGTTTCGTTGTATTAAGCAAGAATACATGCTTTTCGCGCAGTTATAAGAGAAAAAGTTTTGACGCGTATCAGAGGAACACTTGTAAAACTGATGTGTTCAGATTTAACTCTTTTCGGACTAAAACAGCTTGTTTCGTTGTATTAAGCACGAATACATGCTTTTCGCGCAGTTATAAGGGAAAAAGTTTTGACGCGTATCACATGGACACTTGGAAAACCGATGTGTTCAGATTTAGCTCGTTTTGGTCTAAAACAGCTTGTTTCGTTGTATTAGGCACGAATACATGCTTTTCGCGCAGTTATAAGAGAAAAAGTTTTGACGCGTATCAGAGGAACACTTGTAAAACCGATGTGTTGTGATTTAGCTCGTTTCGGTCTAAAACAGCTTGTTTCGCTGTATTAAGCACGAATACATGCTTTTCGCGCAGTTATAAGAGAAAAAGTTTAGACGCGTATCAGAGGAACAATTGTAAAACCGATGTGTTGTGATTTAGCTCGTTTCGGTCTAAAACAGCTTGTTTCGCTGTATTAAGCAGAAATACATGCTTTTCGCGCAGTGATAAGAGAAAAAGCATTAAAGGCGTGTCACAGGGACACTTGTAAAACCGATGTGTTCAGATTTACCTCATTTCGGTCTAAAACAACTTGTTTCGCTGTATTAAGCAAGAATACATGCTTTTCGCGCAGTTATAAGAGAAAAACTTTTGACGCGTATCAGAGGAACACTTGTAAAACCGATGTGTTGTGATTTAGCTCGTTTCGGTCTAAAACAGCTTGTTTCGCTGTATTAAGCAAGAATACATGCTTTTCGCGCAGTTATAAGAGAAAAAGTTTTGACGAGTATCACGTGGAACACTTGTAATACCGATGTGTTGTGATTTAGCTCGTTTCGGTCTAAAACAACTTGATTCGCTGTATTAAGCAAGAATACATGCTTTTCGCGCAGTTATAAAAGAAAAAGTTTTGACGCGTATCAGAGGAACACTTGTAAAACCGATGTGTTGTGATTTAGTTCATTTCGGTCTAAAACAGCTTGTTTCGCTGTATTAAGCAAGAATACATGCTTTTCGCGCAGTTATAAGAGAAAAAGTTTTGACGAGTATCACGTGGATACTTGTAAAACCGATGTGTTCAGATTTAGCTCGTTTCGGTCTAAAACAGCTTGTTTCGTTGTATTAAGCAAGAATACATGCTTTTCGCGCAGTTATAAGAGAAAAAGTTTTGACGCGTATTAGAGAGACACTTGTAAAATCGACGTGTTGTGATTTAGCTCGTTTCGGTCTAAAACAGCTTGTTTCGTTGTATTAAGCAAGAATACATGCTTTTCGCGCAGTTATAAGAGAAAAAGTTTTGACGCGTATCAGAGGAACACTTGTAAAACCGATGCGTTCAGATTTAACTCTTTTCGGACTAAAACAGCTTGTTTCGTTGTATTAAGCACGAATACATGCTTTTCGCGCAGTTATAAGGGAAAAAGTTTTGACGCGTATCACATGGACACTTGGAAAACCGATGTGTTCAGATTTAGCTCGTTTTGGTCTAAAACAGCTTGTTTCGTTGTATTAGGCACGAATACATGCTTTTCGCTCAATTATAAGAGAAAAAGTTTTGACGCGTATCAGAGGAACACTTGTAAAACCGATGTGTTGTGATTTAGCTCGTTTCGGTCTAAAACAGCTTGTTTCGCTGTATTAAGCACGAATACATGCTTTTCGCGCAGTTATAAGAGAAAAAGTTTAGACGCGTATCAGAGGAACAATTGTAAAACCGATGTGTTGTGATTTAGCTCGTTTCGGTCTAAAACAGCTTGTTTCGCTGTATTAAGCAGAAATACATGCTTTTCGCGCAGTGATAAGAGAAAAAGCTTTAAAGGCGTGTCACAGGGACACTTGTAAAACCGATGTGTTCAGATTTACCTCGTTTCGGTCTAATCAGCTTGTTTCGTTGTATTAAGCAAGAATACATGCTTTTCGCGCAGTTATAAGTGAAAAAGTTTTGACGCGTATCAGAGGAACACTTGTAAAACCGATGTGTTCAGATTTAGCTCGTTTCGGTCTAAAACAGCTTGTTTCGTTGTATTAAGCAAGAATACATGCTTTTCGCGCAGTTATAAGAGAAAAAGTTTTCACGCGTATTAGAGAGACACTTGTAAAACCGATGTGTTGTGATTTAGCTCGTTTCGGTCTAAAACAGCTTGTTTCGTTGTATTAAGCAAGAATACATGCTTTTCGCGCAGTTATAAGAGAAAAAGTTTTGACGAGTATCACGTGGAACACTTGTAATACCGATGTGTTGTGATTTAGCTCGTTTCGGTCTAAAACAGCTTGTTTCGCTGTATTAAGCAAGAATACATGCTTTTCGCGCAGTTATAAGAGAAAAAGTTTTGACGAGTATCACGTGGAACACTTGTAATACCGATGTGTTGTGATTTAGCTCGTTTCGGTCTAAAACAACTTGATTCGCTGTATTAAGCAAGAATACATGCTTTTCGCGCAGTTATAAAAGAAAAAGTTTTGACGCGTATCAGAGGAACACTTGTAAAACCGATGTGTTGTGATTTAGCTCATTTCGGTCTAAAACAGCTTGTTTCGCTGTATTAAGCAAGAATACATGCTTTTCGCGCAGTTATAAGAGAAAAAGTTTTGACGAGTATCACGTGGATACTTGTAAAACCGATGTGTTCAGATTTAGCTCGTTTCGGTCTAAAACAGCTTGTTTCGTTGTATTAAGCAAGAATACATGCTTTTCGCGCAGTTATAAGAGAAAAAGTTTTGACGCGTATCAGAGGAACACTTGTAAAACCGATGTGTTCAGATTTAACTCTTTTCGGACTAAAACAGCTTGTTTCGTTGTATTAAGCACGAATACATGCTTTTCGCGCAGTTATAAGGGAAAAAGTTTTGACGCGTATCACATGGACACTTGGAAAACCGATGTGTTCAGATTTAGCTCGTTTCGGTCTAAAACAACTTGATTCGCTGTATTAAGCAAGAATACATGCTTTTCGCGCAGTTATAAAAGAAAAAGTTTTGACGCGTATCAGAGGAACACTTGTAAAACCGATGTGTTCAGATTTAACTCTTTTCGGACTAAAACAGCTTGTTTCGTTTTATTAAGCACGAATACATGCTTTTCGCGCAGTTATAAGGGAAAAAGTTTTGACGCGTATCACATGGACACTTGGAAAACCGATGTGTTCAGATTTAGCTCGTTTCGGTCTAAAACAACTTGTTTCGTTGTATTAAGCAAGAATACATGCTTTTCGCGCAGTTATAAGAGAAAAAGTTTTGACGCGTATCAGAGGAACACTTGTAAAACCAATGTGTTGTGATTTAGCTCGTTTCGGTCTAAAACAGCTTGTTTCGTTGTATTAAGCAAGAATACATGCTTTTCGCGCAGTTATAAGAGAGAAAGTTTTGACGAGTATCACGTGGATACTTGTAAAACCGATGTGTTCAGATTTACCTCGTTTTGGTCTAAAACAGCTTGTTTCGTTGTATTAAGCAAGAATACATGCTTTACGCGCAGTTATAGAAGAAAAAGTTTTGACGCGTATCAGAGAGACACTTGTAAAACCGATGTGTTGTGATTTAGCTCGTTTCGGTCTAAAACAGCTTGTTTCGTTGTATTAAGCAAGAATACATGCTTTTCGCGCAGTTATAAGAGAAAAAGTTTTGACGAGTATTACGTGGATACTTGTAAAACCGAAGTGTTCAGATTTAGCTCGTTTCGGTCTAAAACAGCTTGTTTCGTTGTATTAAGCACGAATACATGCTTTTCGCGCAGATATAAGAGAAAACGTTTTGACGAGTATCACGTGGAACACTTGTAATACCGATGTGTTGTTATTTAGCTCGTTTCGGTCTAAAACAGCTTGTTTCGCTGTATTAAGCAAGAATACATGCATTTCGCGCAGTTATAAGAGAAAAAGTTTTGACGCGTGTCACAGGGACACTTGTAAAACCGATGTGTTCAGATTTAGCTCGTTTCGGTCTAAAACAGCTTGTTTCGTTGCATTAAGCACGAATACATGCTTTTCGCGCAGTTATAAGAGAAAAAGTTTTGACGAGTATCACGTGGAACACTTGTAATACCGATGTGTTGTGATTTGGCTCGTTTCGGTCTAAAACAGCTTGTCTCGATGTATTAAGCAAGAATACATGCTTTTCGCGCAGTTATAAGAGAAAAAGTTTTGACGCGTATCAGAGGAACACTGTAAAACCGATGTGTTCAGATTTAACTCTTTTCGGACTAAAACAGCTTGTTTCGTTGTATTAAGCACGAATACATGCTTTTCGCGCAGTTATAAGGGAAAAAGTTTTGACGCCTATCACATGGACACTTGGAAAACCGATGTGTTCAGATTTAGCTCGTTTTGGTCTAAAACAGCTTGTTTCGTTGTATTATGCACGAATACATGCTTTTCGCGCAGTTATAAGAGAAAAAGTTTTGACGCGTATCAGAGGAACACTTGCAAAACCGATGTGTTGTGATTTAGCTCGTTTCGGTCTAAAACAGCTTGTTTCGCTGTATTAAGCACGAATACATGCTTTTCGCCCAGTTATAAGAGAAAAAGTTTAGACGCGTATCAGAGGAACAATTGTAAAACCGATGTGTTGTGATTTAGCTCGTTTCGGTCTAAAACAGCTTGTTTCGCTGTATTAAGCACGAATACATGCTTTTCGCCCAGTTATAAGAGAAAAAGTTTAGACGCGTATCAGAGGAACAATTGTAAAACCGATGTGTTGTGATTTAGCTCGTTTCGGTCTAAAACAGCTTGTTTCGCTGTATTAAGCAGAAATACATGCTTTTCGCGCAGTGATAAGAGAAAAAGCTTTAAAGGCGTGTCACAGGGACACTTGTAAAACCGATGTGTTCAGATTTACCTCGTTTCGGTCTAAAACAGCTTGTTTCGTTGGACTACGCACGAATACATGCTTTTCGCGCAGCTATAAGAGAAAAAAGAGTTGACGCGTATCAGATTAACACTTGTAAAACCGATGTGTTGTGATTTAGCTCGCTTCGGTCTAAAACAGCTTGTTTCGCTGTATTAAGCAAGAATACATGCTTTTCGCGCAGTTATAAGAGAAAAAAATTTGACGCGTATCAGAGGAACACTTGTAAAATCGATGTGTTCAGGTTTAGCTCGTTTCGGTCTAAAACAGCTTGTTTCGTTGTATTAAGCAAGAATACATGCTTTTCGCGCAGTTATAAGAGAAAAAGTTTTGACGAGTATCACGTGGATACTTGTAAAACCGATGTGTTCAGATTTAGCTCGTTTCGGTCAAAAACAGCTTGTTTCGTTGTATTAAGCACGAATACATGCTTTTCGCGCAGTTAAAAGAGAAAAAGTTTTGACGAGTATCACGTGGAACACTTGTAATACCGATGTGTTGTGATTTAGCTCGTTTCGGTCTAAAACAGCTTGTTTCGCTGTATTAAGCAAGAATACATGCTTTTCGCGCAGTTATAAGAGAAAAAGTTTTGACGAGTATCACGTGGAACACTTGTAATACCGATGTGTTGTGATTTAGCTCGTTTCGGTCTAAAACAACTTGATTCGCTGTATTAAGCAAGAATACATGCTTTTCGCGCAGTTATAAAAGAAAAAGTTTTGACGCGTATCAGAGGAACACTTGTAAAACCGATGTGTTGTGATTTAGTTCATTTCGGTCTAAAACAGCTTGTTTCGTTGTATTAAGCAAGAATACATGCTTTTCGCGCAGTTATAAGAGAAAAAGTTTTGACGAGTATCACGTGGATACTTGTAAAACCGATGTGTTCAGATTTAGCTCGTTTCGGTCTAAAACAGCTTGTTTCGTTGTATTAAGCAAGAATACATGCTTTTCGCGCAGTTATAAGAGAAAAAGTTTTGACGCCTATTAGAGAGACACTTGTAAAACCGATGTGTTGTGATTTAGCTCGTTTCGGTCTAAAACAGCTTGTTTCGTTGTATTAAGCAAGAATACATGCTTTTCGCGCAGTTATAAGAGAAAAAGTTTTGACGCGTATCAGAGGAAGACTTGTAAAACCGATGTGTTCAGATTTAACTCTTTTCGGACTAAAACAGCTTGTTTCGTTGTATTAAGCACGAATACATGCTTTTCGCGCAGTTATAAGGGAAAAAGTTTTGACGCGTATCACATGGACACTTGGAAAACCGATGTGTTCAGATTTAGCTCGTTTTGGTCTAAAACAGCTTGTTTCGTTGTATTAAGCACGAATACATGCTTTTCGCGCAGTTATAAGAGAAAAAGTTTTGACGCGTATCAGAGGAACACTTGTAAAACCGATGTGTTGTGATTTAGCTCGTTTCGGTCTAAAACAGCTTGTTTCGCTGTATTAAGCACGAATACATGCTTTTCGCGCAGTTATAAGAGAAAAAGTTTAGACGCGTATCAGAGGAACAATTGTAAAACCGATGTGTGTTGATTTAGCTCGTTTCGGTCTAAAACAGCTTGTTTCGCTGTATTAGGCAGAAATACATGCTTTTCGCGCAGTCATAAGAGAAAAAGCTTTAAAGGCGTGTCACAGGGACACTTGTAAAACCGATGTGTTCAGATTTACGTCGTTTCGGTCTAAAACAGCTTGTTTCGTTGTATTAAGCAAGAATACATGCTTTTCGCGCAGTTATAAGAGAAAAAGTTTTATCGCGTGTCACAGGGACACTTGTAAAACCGATGTGTTCAGATTTAGCTCGTTTCGGTCTAAAACAGCTTGTTTCGTTGCATTAAGCACGAATACATGCTTTTCGCGCAGTTATAAGAGAAAAAGTTTTGACGAGTATCACGTGGAACACTTGTAATACCGATGTGTTCAGATTTAGCTCGTTTTGGTCTAAAACAGCTTGTTTCGTTGTATTAAGCACGAATACATGCTTTTCGCGCAGTTATAAGGGAAAAAGTTTTGACGCCTATCACATGGACACTTGGAAAACCGATGTGTTCAGATTTAGCTCGTTTTGGTCTAAAACAGCTTGTTTCGTTGTATTATGCACGAATACATGCTTTTCGCGCAGTTATAAGAGAAAAAGTTTTGACGCGTATCAGAGGAACACTTGCAAAACCGATGTGTTGTGATTTAGCTCGTTTCGGTCTAAAACAGCTTGTTTCGCTGTATTAAGCACGAATACATGCTTTTCGCCCAGTTATAAGAGAAAAAGTTTAGACGCGTATCAGAGGAACAATTGTAAAACCGATGTGTTGTGATTTAGCTCGTTTTGGTCTAAAACAGCTTGTTTCGCTGTATTAAGCAGAAATACATGCTTTTCGCGCAGTGATAAGAGAAAAAGCTTTAAAGGCGTGTCACAGGGACACTTGTAAAACCGATGTGTTCAGATTTACCTCGTTTCGGTCTAAAACAGCTTGTTTCGTTGGACTACGCACGAATACATGCTTTTCGCGCAGCTATAAGAGAAAAAAGAGTTGACGCGTATCAGATTAACACTTGTAAAACCGATGTGTTGTGATTTAGCTCGCTTCGGTCTAAAACAGCTTGTTTCGCTGTATTAAGCAAGAATACATGCTTTTCGCGCAGTTATAAGAGAAAAAAATTTGACGCGTATCAGAGGAACACTTGTAAAACCGATGTGTTCAGGTTTAGCTCGTTTCGGTCTAAAACAGCTTGTTTCGTTGTATTAAGCAAGAATACATGCTTTTCGCGCAGTTATAAGAGAAAAAGTTTTGACGCGTATTAGAGAGGCACTTGTAAAACCGATGTGTTGTGATTTAGCTCGTTTCGGTCTAAAACAGCTTGTTTCGTTGTATTAAGCAAGAATACATGCTTTTCGCGCAGTTATAAGAGAAAAAGTTTTGACGAGTATCACGTGGATACTTGTAAAACCGATGTGTTCAGATTTAGCTCGTTTCGGTCAAAAACAGCTTGTTTCGTTGTATTAAGCACGAATACATGCTTTTCGCGCAGTTAAAAGAGAAAAAGTTTTGACGAGTATCACGTGGAACACTTGTAATACCGATGTGTTGTGATTTAGCTCGTTTCGGTCTAAAACAGCTTGTTTCGCTGTATTAAGCAAGAATACATGCATTTCGCGCAGTTATAAGAGAAAAAGTTTTGACGCGTATCAGAGGAACACTTGTAAAACCGATGTGTTGTGATTTAAATCATTTCGGTCTAAAAGAGCTTGTTTCGTTGTATTAAGCAAGAATACATGCTTTTCGCGCAGTTATAAGAGAAAAAGTTTTGACGCGTGTCACAGGGACACTTGTAAAACCGATGTGTTCAGATTTAGCTCGTTTCGGTCTAAAACAGCTTGTTTCGTTGCATTAAGCACGAATACATGCTTTTCGCGCAGTTATAAGAGAAAAAGTTTTGACGAGTATCACGTGGAACACTTGTAATACCGATGTGTTGTGATTTGGCTCGTTTCGGTCTAAAACAGCTTGTTTCGATGTATTAAGCAAGAATACATGCTTTTCGCGCAGTTATAAGAGAAAAAGTTTTGACGCGTATCAGAGGAACACTGTAAAACCGATGTGTTCAGATTTAACTCTTTTCGGACTAAAACAGCTTGTTTCGTTGTATTAAGCACGAATACATGCTTTTCGCGCAGTTATAAGGGAAAAAGTTTTGACGCCTATCACATGGACACTTGGAAAACCGATGTGTTCAGATTTAACTCTTTTCGGACTAAAACAGCTTGTTTCGTTGTATTAAGCACGAATACATGCTTTTCGCGCAGTTATAAGGGAAAAAGTTTTGACGCGTATCACATGGACACTTGGAAAACCGATGTGTTCAGATTTAGCTCGTTTTGGTCTAAAACAGCTTGTTTCGTTGTATTAAGCACGAATACATGCTTTTCGCGCAGTTATAAGAGAAAAAGTTTTGACGCGTATCAGAGGAACACTTGTAAAACCGATGTGTTGTGATTTAGCTCGTTTCGGTCTAAAACAGCTTGTTTCGCTGTATTAAGCACGAATACATGCTTTTCGCGCAGTTATAAGAGAAAAAGTTTAGACGCGTATCAGAGGAACAATTGTAAAACCGATGTGTGTTGATTTAGCTCGTTTCGGTCTAAAACAGCTTGTTTCGCTGTATTAGGCAGAAATACATGCTTTTCGCGCAGTCATAAGAGAAAAAGCTTTAAAGGCGTGTCACAGGGACACTTGTAAAACCGATGTGTTCAGATTTACGTCGTTTCGGTCTAAAACAGCTTGTTTCGTTGTATTAAGCAAGAATACATGCTTTTCGCGCAGTTATAAGAGAAAAAGTTTTATCGCGTGTCACAGGGACACTTGTAAAACCGATGTGTTCAGATTTAGCTCGTTTCGGTCTAAAACAGCTTGTTTCGTTGCATTAAGCACGAATACATGCTTTTCGCGCAGTTATAAGAGAAAAAGTTTTGACGAGTATCACGTGGAACACTTGTAATACCGATGTGTTGTGATTTGGCTCGTTTCGGTCTAAAACAGCTTGTTTCGATGTATTAAGCAAGAATACATGCTTTTCGCGCAGTTATAAGAGAAAAAGTTTTGACGCGTATCACATGGACACTTGGAAAACCGATGTGTTCAGATTTAGCTCGTTTTGGTCTAAAACAGCTTGTTTCGTTGTATTAAGCACGAATACATGCTTTTCGCGCAGTTATAAGGGAAAAAGTTTTGACGCCTATCACATGGACACTTGGAAAACCGATGTGTTCAGATTTAGCTCGTTTTGGTCTAAAACAGCTTGTTTCGTTGTATTATGCACGAATACATGCTTTTCGCGCAGTTATAAGAGAAAAAGTTTTGACGCGTATCAGAGGAACACTTGCAAAACCGATGTGTTGTGATTTAGCTCGTTTCGGTCTAAAACAGCTTGTTTCGCTGTATTAAGCACGAATACATGCTTTTCGCCCAGTTATAAGAGAAAAAGTTTAGACGCGTATCAGAGGAACAATTGTAAAACCGATGTGTTGTGATTTAGCTCGTTTCGGTCTAAAACAGCTTGTTTCGCTGTATTAAGCAGAAATACATGCTTTTCGCGCAGTGATAAGAGAAAAAGCTTTAAAGGCGTGTCACAGGGACACTTGTAAAACCGATGTGTTCAGATTTACCTCGTTTCGGTCTAAAACAGCTTGTTTCGTTGGACTACGCACGAATACATGCTTTTCGCGCAGCTATAAGAGAAAAAAGAGTTGACGCGTATCAGATTAACACTTGTAAAACCGATGTGTTGTGATTTAGCTCGCTTCGGTCTAAAACAGCTTGTTTCGCTGTATTAAGCAAGAATACATGCTTTTGGCGCAGTTATAAGAGAAAAAAATTTGACGCGTATCAGAGGAACACTTGTAAAACCGATGTGTTCAGGTTTAGCTCGTTTCGGTCTAAAACAGCTTGTTTCGTTGTATTAAGCAAGAATACATGCTTTTCGCGCAGTTATAAGAGAAAAAGTTTTGACGCGTATTAGAGAGGCACTTGTAAAACCGATGTGTTGTGATTTAGCTCGTTTCGGTCTAAAACAGCTTGTTTCGTTGTATTAAGCAAGAATACATGCTTTTCGCGCAGTTATAAGAGAAAAAGTTTTGACGAGTATCACGTGGATACTTGTAAAACCGATGTGTTCAGATTTAGCTCGTTTCGGTCAAAAACAGCTTGTTTCGTTGTATTAAGCACGAATACATGCTTTTCGCGCAGTTAAAAGAGAAAAAGTTTTGACGAGTATCACGTGGAACACTTGTAATACCGATGTGTTGTGATTTAGCTCGTTTCGGTCTAAAACAGCTTGTTTCGCTGTATTAAGCAAGAATACATGCATTTCGCGCAGTTATAAGAGAAAAAGTTTTGACGCGTATCAGAGGAACACTTGTAAAACCGATGTGTTGTGATTTAAATCATTTCGGTCTAAAACAGCTTGTTTCGTTGTATTAAGCAAGAATACATGCTTTTCGCGCAGTTATAAGAGAAAAAGTTTTGACGCGTGTCACAGGGACACTTGTAAAACCGATGTGTTCAGATTTAGCTCGTTTCGGTCTAAAACAGCTTGTTTCGTTGCATTAAGCACGAATACATGCTTTTCGCGCAGTTATAAGAGAAAAAGTTTTGACGAGTATCACGTGGAACACTTGTAATACCGATGTGTTGTGATTTGGCTCGTTTCGGTCTAAAACAGCTTGTTTCGATGTATTAAGCAAGAATACATGCTTTTCGCGCAGTTATAAGAGAAAAAGTTTTGACGCGTATCAGAGGAACACTGTAAAACCGATGTGTTCAGATTTAACTCTTTTCGGACTAAAACAGCTTGTTTCGTTGTATTAAGCACGAATACATGCTTTTCGCGCAGTTATAAGGGAAAAAGTTTTGACGCCTATCACATGGACACTTGGAAAACCGATGTGTTCAGATTTAGCTCGTTTTGGTCTAAAACAGCTTGTTTCGTTGTATTATGCACGAATACATGCTTTTCGCGCAGTTATAAGAGAAAAAGTTTTGACGCGTATCAGAGGAACACTTGCAAAACCGATGTGTTGTGATTTAGCTCGTTTCGGTCTAAAACAGCTTGTTTCGCTGTATTAAGCACGAATACATGCTTTTCGCCCAGTTATAAGAGAAAAAGTTTAGACGCGTATCAGAGGAACAATTGTAAAACCGATGTGTTGTGATTTAGCTCGTTTCGGTCTAAAACAGCTTGTTTCGCTGTATTAAGCAGAAATACATGCTTTTCGCGCAGTGATAAGAGAAAAAGCTTTAAAGGCGTGTCACAGGGACACTTGTAAAACCGATGTGTTCAGATTTACCTCGTTTCGGTCTAAAACAGCGTGTTTCGTTGGACTACGCACGAATACATGCTTTTCGCGCAGCTATAAGAGAAAAAAGAGTTGACGCGTATCAGATTAACACTTGTAAAACCGATGTGTTGTGATTTAGCTCGCTTCGGTCTAAAACAGCTTGTTTCGCTGTATTAAGCAAGAATACATGCTTTTCGCGCAGTTATAAGAGAAAAAAATTTGACGCGTATCAGAGGAACACTTGTAAAACCGATGTGTTCAGGTTTAGCTCGTTTCGGTCTAAAACAGCTTGTTTCGTTGTATTAAGCAAGAATACATGCTTTTCGCGCAGTTATAAGAGAAAAAGTTTTGACGCGTATTAGAGAGGCACTTGTAAAACCGATGTGTTGTGATTTAGCTCGTTTCGGTCTAAAACAGCTTGTTTCGTTGTATTAAGCAAGAATACATGCTTTTCGCGCAGTTATAAGAGAAAAAGTTTTGACGAGTATCACGTGGATACTTGTAAAACCGATGTGTTCAGATTTAGCTCGTTTCGGTCAAAAACAGCTTGTTTCGTTGTATTAAGCACGAATACATGCTTTTCGCGCAGTTAAAAGAGAAAAAGTTTTGACGAGTATCACGTGGAACACTTGTAATACCGATGTGTTGTGATTTAGCTCGTTTCGGTCTAAAACAGCTTGTTTCGCTGTATTAAGCAAAAATACATGCTTTTCGCGCAGTTATAAGAGAAAAAGTTTTGACGAGTATCACGTGGAACACTTGTAATACCGATGTGTTGTGATTTAGCTCGTTTCGGTCTAAAACAACTTGATTCGCTGTATTAAGCAAGAATACATGCTTTTCGCGCAGTTATAAAAGAAAAAGTTTTGACGCGTATCAGAGGAACACTTGTAAAACCGATGTGTTGTGATTTAGTTCATTTCGGTCTAAAACAGCTTGTTTCGCTGTATTAAGCAAGAATACATGCTTTTCGCGCAGTTATAAGAGAAAAAGTTTTGACGAGTATCACGTGGATACTTGTAAAACCGATGTGTTCAGATTTAGCTCGTTTCGGTCTAAAACAGCTTGTTTCGTTGTATTAAGCAAGAATACATGCTTTTCGCGCAGTTATAAGAGAAAAAGTTTTGACGCCTATTAGAGAGACACTTGTAAAACCGATGTGTTGTGATTTAGCTCGTTTCGGTCTAAAACAGCTTGTTTCGTTGTATTAAGCAAGAATACATGCTTTTCGCGCAGTTATAAGAGAAAAAGTTTTGACGCGTATCAGAGGAACACTTGTAAAACCGATGTGTTCAGATTTAACTCTTTTCGGACTAAAACAGCTTGTTTCGTTGTATTAAGCACGAATACATGCTTTTCGCGCAGTTATAAGGGAAAAAGTTTTGACGCGTATCACATGGACACTTGGAAAACCGATGTGTTCAGATTTAGCTCGTTTTGGTCTAAAACAGCTTGTTTCGTTGTATTAAGCACGAATACATGCTTTTCGCGCAGTTATAAGAGAAAAAGTTTTGACGCGTATCAGAGGAACACTTGTAAAACCGATGTGTTGTGATTTAGCTCGTTTCGGTCTAAAACAGCTTGTTTCGCTGTATTAAGCACGAATACATGCTTTTCGCGCAGTTATAAGAGAAAAAGTTTAGACGCGTATCAGAGGAACAATTGTAAAACCGATGTGTGTTGATTTAGCTCGTTTCGGTCTAAAACAGCTTGTTTCGCTGTATTAGGCAGAAATACATGCTTTTCGCGCAGTCATAAGAGAAAAAGCTTTAAAGGCGTGTCACAGGGACACTTGTAAAACCGATGTGTTCAGATTTACGTCGTTTCGGTCTAAAACAGCTTGTTTCGTTGTATTAAGCAAGAATACATGCTTTTCGCGCAGTTATAAGAGAAAAAGTTTTATCGCGTGTCACAGGGACACTTGTAAAACCGATGTGTTCAGATTTAGCTCGTTTCGGTCTAAAACAGCTTGTTTCGTTGCATTAAGCACGAATACATGCTTTTCGCGCAGTTATAAGAGAAAAAGTTTTGACGAGTATCACGTGGAACACTTGTAATACCGATGTGTTGTGATTTGGCTCGTTTCGGTCTAAAACAGCTTGTTTCGATGTATTAAGCAAGAATACATGCTTTTCGCGCAGTTATAAGAGAAAAAGTTTTGACGCGTATCACATGGACACTTGGAAAACCGATGTGTTCAGATTTAGCTCGTTTTGGTCTAAAACAGCTTGTTTCGTTGTATTAAGCACGAATACATGCTTTTCGCGCAGTTATAAGGGAAAAAGTTTTGACGCCTATCACATGGACACTTGGAAAACCGATGTGTTCAGATTTAGCTCGTTTTGGTCTAAAACAGCTTGTTTCGTTGTATTATGCACGAATACATGCTTTTCGCGCAGTTATAAGAGAAAAAGTTTTGACGCGTATCAGAGGAACACTTGCAAAACCGATGTGTTGTGATTTAGCTCGTTTCGGTCTAAAACAGCTTGTTTCGCTGTATTAAGCACGAATACATGCTTTTCGCCCAGTTATAAGAGAAAAAGTTTAGACGCGTATCAGAGGAACAATTGTAAAACCGATGTGTTGTGATTTAGCTCGTTTCGGTCTAAAACAGCTTGTTTCGCTGTATTAAGCAGAAATACATGCTTTTCGCGCAGTGATAAGAGAAAAAGCTTTAAAGGCGTGTCACAGGGACACTTGTAAAACCGATGTGTTCAGATTTACCTCGTTTCGGTCTAAAACAGCTTGTTTCGTTGGACTACGCACGAATACATGCTTTTCGCGCAGCTATAAGAGAAAAAAGAGTTGACGCGTATCAGATTAACACTTGTAAAACCGATGTGTTGTGATTTAGCTCGCTTCGGTCTAAAACAGCTTGTTTCGCTGTATTAAGCAAGAATACATGCTTTTCGCGCAGTTATAAGAGAAAAAAATTTGACGCGTATCAGAGGAACACTTGTAAAACCGATGTGTTCAGGTTTAGCTCGTTTCGGTCTAAAACAGCTTGTTTCGTTGTATTAAGCAAGAATACATGCTTTTCGCGCAGTTATAAGAGAAAAAGTTTTGACGCGTATTAGAGAGGCACTTGTAAAACCGATGTGTTGTGATTTAGCTCGTTTCGGTCTAAAACAGCTTGTTTCGTTGTATTAAGCAAGAATACATGCTTTTCGCGCAGTTATAAGAGAAAAAGTTTTGACGAGTATCACGTGGATACTTGTAAAACCGATGTGTTCAGATTTAGCTCGTTTCGGTCAAAAACAGCTTGTTTCGTTGTATTAAGCACGAATACATGCTTTTCGCGCAGTTAAAAGAGAAAAAGTTTTGACGAGTATCAGAGGAACACTTGTAAAACCGATGTGTTGTGATTTAGTTCATTTCGGTCTAAAACAGCTTGTTTCGCTGTATTAAGCAAGAATACATGCTTTTCGCGCAGTTATAAGAGAAAAAGTTTTGACGAGTATCACGTGGATACTTGTAAAACCGATGTGTTCAGATTTAGCTCGTTTCGGTCTAAAACAGCTTGTTTCGTTGTATTAAGCAAGAATACATGCTTTTCGCGCAGTTATAAGAGAAAAAGTTTTGACGCCTATTAGAGAGACACTTGTAAAACCGATGTGTTGTGATTTAGCTCGTTTCGGTCTAAAACAGCTTGTTTCGTTGTATTAAGCAAGAATACATGCTTTTCGCGCAGTTATAAGAGAAAAAGTTTTGACGCGTATCAGAGGAACACTTGTAAAACCGATGTGTTCAGATTTAACTCTTTTCGGACTAAAACAGCTTGTTTCGTTGTATTAAGCACGAATACATGCTTTTCGCGCAGTTATAAGGGAAAAAGTTTTGACGCGTATCACATGGACACTTGGAAAACCGATGTGTTCAGATTTAGCTCGTTTTGGTCTAAAACAGCTTGTTTCGTTGTATTAAGCACGAATACATGCTTTTCGCGCAGTTATAAGAGAAAAAGTTTTGACGCGTATCAGAGGGACACTTGTAAAACCGATGTGTTCAGATTTACCTCGTTTCGGTCTAAAACAGCTTGTTTCGTTGGACTAAGCACGAATACATGCTTTTCGCGCAGCTATAAGAGAAAAAAGAGTTGACGCGTATCAGATTAACACTTGTAAAACCGATGTGTTATGATTTAGCTCGCTTCGGTCTAAAACAGCTTGTTTCGCTGTATTAAGCAAGAATACATGCTTTTCGCGCAGTTATAAGAGAAAAAAATTTGACGCGTATCAGAGGAACACTTGTAAAACCGATGTGTTCAGATATAGCTCGTTTCGGTCTAAAACAGCTTGTTTCGTTGTATTAAGCAAGAATACATGCTTTTCGCGCAGTTATAAGAGAAAAAGTTTTGACGCGTATTAGAGAGACACTTGTAAAACCGATGTGTTGTGATTTAGCTCGTTTCGGTCTAAAACAGCTTGTTTCGTTGTATTAAGCAAGAATACATGCTTTTCGCGCAGTTATAGGAGAAAAAGTTTTGACGAGTATCACGTGGAACACTTGTAATACCGATGTGTTGTGATTTAGATCGTTTCGGTCTAAAACAGCTTGTTTCGCTGTATTAAGCAAGAATACATGCTTTCCGCGCAGTTATAAGAGAAAAAGAAAAAGTGTTGACGAGTATCACGTGGAACACTTGTAATACCGATGTGTTGTGATTTAGCTCGTTTCGGTCTAAAACAACTTGATTCGCTGTATTAAGCAAGAATACATGCTTTTCGCGCAGTTATAAAAGAAAAAGTTTTGACGCGTATCAGAGGAACACTTGTAAAACCGATGTGTTGTGATTTAGCTCATTTCGGTCTAAAACAGCTTGTTTCGCTGTATTAAGCACGAATACATGCTTTTCGCGTGTTATAAGAGAAAAAGTTTAAACGCGTATCAGAGGAACAATTGTAAAACCGATGTGTTGTGATTTAGCTCGTTTCGGTCTAAAACAGCTTGTTTCGCTGTATTAAGCAAGAATACATGCTTTTCGCGCAGTTATAAGAGAAAAAGTATTGACGCGTATTAGAGAGACACTTGTAAAACCGATGTGTTGTGATTTAGCTCGTTTCGGTCTAAAACAGCTTGTTTCGTTGTATTAAGCAAGAATACATGCTTTTCGCGCAGTTATAAGAGAAAAAGTTTTGACGCGTATCAGAGGAACACTTGTAAAACCGATGTGTTCAGATTTAACTCTTTTCGGACTAAAACAGCTTGTTTCGTTGTATTAAGCACGAATACACGCTTTTCGCGCAGTTATAAGGGAAAAAGTTTTGACGCGTATCACATGGACACTTGGAAAACCGATGTGTTCAGATTTAGCTCGTTTTGGTCTAAAACAGCTTGTTTCGTTGTATTAAGCACGAATACATGCTTTTCGCGCAGTTATAAGAGAAAAAGTTTTGACGCGTATCAGAGGAACACTTGTAAAACCGATGTGTTGTGATTTAGCTCGTTTCGGTCTAAAACAGCTTGTTTCGCTGTATTAAGCACGAATACATGCTTTTCGCGCAGTTATAAGAAAAAAATTTAGACGCGTATCAGAGGAACAATTGTAAAACCGATGTGTTGTGATTTAGCTCGTTTCGGTCTAAAACAGCTTGTTTCGCTGTATTAAGCAGAAATACATGCTTTTCGCGCAGTGATAAGAGAAAAAGCTTTAAAGGCGTGTCACGGGGACACTTGTAAAACCGATGTGTTCAGATTTACCTCGTTTCGGTCTAAAACAGCTTGTTTCGTTGGACTAAGCACGAATACATGCTTTTCGCGCAGCTATAAGAGAAAAAAGAGTTGACGCGTATCAGATTAACACTTGTAAAACCGATGTGTTGTGATTTAGCTCGTTTCGGTCTAAAACAGCTTGTTTCGCTGTATTAAGCAAGAATACATGCTTTTCGCGCCGTTATAAGAGAAAAAAATTTGACGCGTATCAGAGGAACACTTGTAAAACCGATGTGTTCAGATTTAGCTCGTTTCGGTCTAAAACAGCTTGTTTCGTTGTATTAGGCAAGAATACATGCTTTTCGCGCAGTTATAACAGAAAAAGTTTTGACGCGTATCAGAGGAACACTTGTAAAACCGATGTGTTGTGATTTAGCTCGTTTCGGTCTAAAACAGCTTGTTTCGCTGTA
Source organism: Amblyomma americanum (assembly GCF_052857255.1). Lineage (NCBI taxonomy): Eukaryota > Metazoa > Arthropoda > Arachnida > Ixodida > Ixodidae > Amblyomma > Amblyomma americanum. Next base: position 177,194 of record NW_027526575.1, on the reverse strand, counting down.
TTAAGCAAGAATACATGCTTTTCGCGCAGTTATAAGAGAAAAAGTTTTGACGAGTATCACGTGGAACACTTGTAATACCGATGTGTTGTGATTTAGCTCGTTTCGGTCTAAAACAACTTGATTCGCTGTATTAAGCAAGAATACATGCTTTTCGCGCAGTTATAAAAGAAAAAGTTTTGACGCGTATCAGAGGAACACTTGTAAAACCGATGTGTTGTGATTTAGTTCATTTCTGTCTAAAACAGTTTGTTTCGCTGTATTAAGCAAGAATACATGCTTTTCGCGCAGTTATAAGAGAAAAAGTTTTGACGAGTATCACGTGGATACTTGTAAAACCGATGTGTTCAGATTTAGCTCGTTTCGGTCTAAAACAGCTTGTTTCGTTGTATTAAGCAAGAATACATGCTTTTCGCGCAGTTATAAGAGAAAAAGTTTTGACGCGTATTAGAGAGACACTTGTAAAACCGATGTGTTGTGATTTAGCTCGTTTCGGTCTAAAACAGCTTGTTTCGTTGTATTAAGCAAGAATACATGCTTTTCGCTCAGTTATAAGAGAAAAAGTTTTGACGCGCATCAGAGGAACACTTGTAAAACCGATGTGTTCAGATTTAACTCTTTTCGGACTAAAACAGCTTGTTTCGTTGTATTAAGCACGAATACATGCTTTTCGCGCAGTTATAAGGGAAAAAGTTTTGACGCGTATCACATGGACACTTGGAAAACCGATGTGTTCAGATTTAGCTCGTTTTGGTCTAAAACAGCTTGTTTCGTTGTATTAAGCACGAATACATGCTTTTCGCGCAGTTATAAGAGAAAAAGTTTTGACGCGTATCAGAGGAACACTTGTAAAACCGATGTGTTGTGATTTAGCTCGTTTCGGTCTAAAACAGCTTGTTTCGCTGTATTAAGCACGAATACATGCTTTTCGCGCAGTTATAAGAGAAAAAGTTTAGACGCGTATCAGAGGAACAATTGTAAAACCGATGTGTTGTGATTTAGCTCGTTTCGGTCTAAAACAGCTTGTTTCGCTGTATTAAGCAGAAATACATGCTTTTCGCGCAGTGATAAGAGAAAAAGCTTTAAAGGCGTGTCACAGGGACACTTGTAAAACCGATGTGTTCAGATTTACCTCGTTTCGGTCTAAAACAGCTTGTTTCGTTGGACTAAGCACGAATACATGCTTTTCGCGCAGCTATAAGAGAAAAAAGAGTTGACGCGTATCAGATTAACACTTGTAAAACCGATGTGTTGTGATTTAGCTCGTTTCGGTCTAAAACAGCTTGTTTCGCTGTATTAAGCAAGAATACATGCTTTTCGCGCCGTTATAAAAGAAAAAAATTTGACGCGTATCAGAGGAACACTTGTAAAACCGATGTGTTCAGATTTAGCTCGTTTCGGTCTAAAACAGCTTGTTTCGTTGTATTAAGCAAGAATACATGCTTTTCGCGCAGTTATAACAGAAAAAGTTTTGACGCGTATTAGAGAGACACTTGTAAAACCGATGTGTTGTGATTTAGCTCGTTTCGGTCTAAAACAGCTTGTGTCGTTGTATTAAGCAAGAATACATGCTTTTCGCGCAGTTATAAGAGAAAAAGTTTTGACGAGTATCACGTGGATACTTGTAAAACCGATGTGTTCAGATTTAGCTCGTTTCGGTCAAAAAGAGCTTGTTTCGTTGTATTAAGCACGAATACATGCTTTTCGCGCAGTTAAAAGAGAAAAAGTTTTGACGAGTATCACGTGGAACACTTGTAATACCGATGTGTTGTGATTTAGCTCGTTTCGGTCTAAAACAGCTTGTTTCGCTGTATTAGGCAAGAATACATGCTTTTCGCGCAGTTATAAGAGAAAAAGTTTTGACGAGTATCACGTGGAACACTTGTAATACCGATGTGTTGTGATTTAGCTCGTTTCGGTCTAAAACAACTTGATTCGCTGTATTAAGCAAGAATACATGATTTTCGCGCAGTTATAAAAGAAAAAGTTTTGACGCGTATCAGAGGAACACTTGTAAAACCGATGTGTTGTGATTTAGCTCATTTCGGTCTAAAACAGCTTGTTTCGCTGTATTAAGCAAGAATACATGCTTTTCGCGCAGTTATAAGAGAAAAAGTTTCGACGAGTATCACGTGGATACTTGTAAAACCGATGTGTTCAGATTTAGCTCGTTTCGGTCTAAAACAGCTTGTTTCGTTGTATTAAGCAAGAATACACGCTTTTCGCGCAGTTATAAGAGAAAAAGTTTTGACGCGTATTAGAGAGACACTTGTAAAACCGATGTGTTGTGATTTAGCTCATTTCGGTCTAAAACAGCTTGTTTCGCTGTATTAAGCAAGAATACATGCTTTTCGCGCAGTTATAAGAGAAAAAGTTTTGACGCGTATCAGAGGAACACTTGTAAAACCGATGTGTTGTGATTTAGCTCGTTTCGGTCTAAAACAGCTTGTTTCACTGTATTAAGCAAGAATACATGCTTTTCGCGCAGTTATAAGAGAAAAAGTTTTGACGAGTATCACGTGGAACACTTGTAATACCGATGTGTTGTGATTTAGCTCGTTTCGGTCTAAAACAACTTGATTCGCTGTATTAAGCAAGAATACATGCTTTTCGCGCAGTTATAAAAGAAAAAGTTTTGACGCGTATCAGAGGAACACTTGTAAAACCGATGTGTTGTGATTTAGTTCATTTCTGTCTAAAACAGTTTGTTTCGCTGTATTAAGCAAGAATACATGCCTTTCGCGCAGTTATAAGAGAAAAAGTTTTGACGAGTATCACGTGGATACTTGTAAAACCGATGTGTTCAGATTTAGCTCGTTTCGGTCTAAAACAGCTTGTTTCGTTGTATTAAGCAAGAATACATGCTTTTCGCGCAGTTATAAGAGAAAAAGTTTTGACGCGTATTAGAGAGACACTTGTAAAACCGATGTGTTGTGATTTAGCTCGTTTCGGTCTAAAACAGCTTGTTTCGTTGTATTAAGCAAGAATACATGCTTTTCGCGCAGTTATAAGAGAAAAAGTTTTGACGCGTATCAGAGGAACACTTGTAAAACCGATGTGTTCAGATTTAACTCTTTTCGGACTAAAACAGCTTGTTTCGTTGTATTAAGCACGAATACATGCTTTTCGCGCAGTTATAAGGGAAAAAGTTTTGACGCGTATCACATGGACACTTGGAAAACCGATGTGTTCAGATTTAGCTCGTTTTGGTCTAAAACAGCTTGTTTCGTTGTATTAGGCACGAATACATGCTTTTCGCGCAGTTATAAGAGAAAAAGTTTTGACGCGTATCAGAGGAACACTTGTAAAACCGATGTGTTGTGATTTAGCTCGTTTCGGTCTAAAACAGCTTGTTTCGCTGTATTAAGCACGAATACATGCTTTTCGCGCAGTTATAAGAGAAAAAGTTTAGACGCGTATCAGAGGAACAATTGTAAAACCGATGTGTTGTGATTTAGCTCGTTTCGGTCTAAAACAGCTTGTTTCGCTGTATTAAGCAGAAATACATGCTTTTCGCGCAGTGATAAGAGAAAAAGCTTTAAAGGCGAGTCACAGGGACACTTGTAAAACCGATGTGTTCAGATTTACCTCATTTCGGTCTAAAACAACTTGTTTCGCTGTATTAAGCAAGAATACATGCTTTTCGCGCAGTTATAAGAGAAAAAGTTTTGACGCGTATCAGAGGAACACTTGTAAAACCGATGTGTTGTGATTTAGCTCGTTTCGGTCTAAAACAGCTTGTTTCGCTGTATTAAGCAAGAATACATGCTTTTCGCGCAGTTATAAGAGAAAAAGTTTTGACGAGTATCACGTGGAACACTTGTAATACCGATGTGTTGTGATTTAGCTCGTTTCGGTCTAAAACAACTTGATTCGCTGTATTAAGCAAGAATACATGCTTTTCGCGCAGTTATAGAAGAAAGAGTTTTGACGCGTATCAGAGGAACACTTGTAAAACCGATGTGTTGTGATTTAGTTCATTTCGGTCTAAAACAGCTTGTTTCGCTGTATTAAGCAAGAATACATGCTTTTCGCGCAGTTATAAGAGAAAAAGTTTTGACGAGTATCACGTGGATACTTGTAAAACCGATGTGTTCAGATTTAGCTCGTTTCGGTCTAAAACAGCTTGTTTCGTTGTATTAAGCAAGAATACATGCTTTTCGCGCAGTTATAAGAGAAAAAGTTTTGACGCGTATTAGAGAGACACGTAAAACCGATGTGTTGTGATTTAGCTCGTTTCGGTCTAAAACAGCTTGTTTCGTTGTATTAAGCAAGAATACATGCTTTTCGCGCAGTTATAAGAGAAAAAGTTTTGACGCGTATCAGAGGAACACTTGTAAAACCGATGTGTTCAGATTTAACTCTTTTCGGACTAAAACAGCTTGTTTCGTTGTATTAAGCACGAATACATGCTTTTCGCGCAGTTATAAGGGAAAAAGTTTTGACGCGTATCACATGGACACTTGGAAAACCGATGTGTTCAGATTTAGCTCGTTTTGGTCTAAAACAGCTTGTTTCGTTGTATTAAGCACGAATACATGCTTTTCGCGCAGTTATAAGAGAAAAAGTTTTGACGCGTATCAGAGGAACACTTGTAAAACCGATGTGTTGTGATTTAGCTCGTTTCGGTCTAAAACAGCTTGTTTCGCTGTATTAAGCACGAATACATGCTTTTCGCGCAGTTATAAGAGAAAAAGTTTAGACGCGTATCAGAGGAACAATTGTAAAACCGATGTGTGTTGATTTAGCTCGTTTCGGTCTAAAACAGCTTGTTTCGCTGTATTAGGCAGAAATACATGCTTTTCGCGCAGTCATAAGAGAAAAAGCTTTAAAGGCGTGTCACAGGGACACTTGTAAAACCGATGTGTTCAGATTTACGTCGTTTCGGTCTAAAACAGCTTGTTTCGTTGTATTAAGCAAGAATACATGCTTTTCGCGCAGTTATAAGAGAAAAAGTTTTATCGCGTGTCACAGGGACACTTGTAAAACCGATGTGTTCAGATTTAGCTCGTTTCGGTCTAAAACAGCTTGTTTCGTTGCATTAAGCACGAATACATGCTTTTCGCGCAGTTATAAGAGAAAAAGTTTTGACGAGTATCACGTGGAACACTTGTAATACCGATGTGTTGTGATTTGGCTCGTTTCGGTCTAAAACAGCTTGTTTCGATGTATTAAGCAAGAATACATGCTTTTCGCGCAGTTATAAGAGAAAAAGTTTTGACGCGTATCACATGGACACTTGGAAAACCGATGTGTTCAGATTTAGCTCGTTTTGGTCTAAAACAGCTTGTTTCGTTGTATTAAGCACGAATACATGCTTTTCGCGCAGTTATAAGAGAAAAAGTTTTGACGCGTATCAGAGGAACACTTGTAAAACCGATGTGTTGTGATTTAGCTCGTTTCGGTCTAAAACAGCTTGTTTCGCTGTATTAAGCACGAATACATGCTTTTCGCGTGTTATAAGAGAAAAAGTTTAAACGCGTATCAGAGGAACAATTGTAAAACCGATGTGTTGTGATTTAGCTCGTTTCGGTCTAAAACAGCTTGTTTCGCTGTATTAAGCAGAAATACATGCTTTTCGCGCAGTGATAAGAGAAAAAGCTTTAAAGGCGTGTCACAGGGACACTTGTAAAACCGATGTGTTCAGATTTACCTCGTTTCGGTCTAAAACAGCTTGTTTCGTTGGACTAAGCACGAATACATGCTTTTCGCGCAGCTATAAGAGAAAAAAGAGTTGACGCGTATCAGATTAACACTTGTAAAACCGATGTGTTATGATTTAGCTCGCTTCGGTCTAAAACAGCTTGTTTCGCTGTATTAAGCAAGAATACATGCTTTTCGCGCAGTTATAAGAGAAAAAAATTTGACGCGTATCAGAGGAACACTTGTAAAACCGATGTGTTCAGATATAGCTCGTTTCGGTCTAAAACAGCTTGTTTCGTTGTATTAAGCAAGAATACATGCTTTTCGCGCAGTTATAAGAGAAAAAGTTTTGACGCGTATTAGAGAGACACTTGTAAAACCGATGTGTTGTGATTTAGCTCGTTTCGGTCTAAAACAGCTTGTTTCGTTGTATTAAGCAAGAATACATGCTTTTCGCGCAGTTATAAGAGAAAAAAGTTTTGACGAGTATCACGTGGAACACTTGTAATACCGATGTGTTGTGATTTAGATCGTTTCGGTCTAAAACAGCTTGTTTCGCTGTATTAAGCAAGAATACATGCTTTCCGCGCAGTTATAAGAGAAAAAGAAAAAGTGTTGACGAGTATCACGTGGAACACTTGTAATACCGATGTGTTGTGATTTAGCTCGTTTCGGTCTAAAACAACTTGATTCGCTGTATTAAGCAAGAATACATGCTTTTCGCGCAGTTATAAAAGAAAAAGTTTTGACGCGTATCAGAGGAACACTTGTTAAAACCGATGTGTTGTGATTTAGCTCATTTCGGTCTAAAACAGCTTGTTTCGCTGTATTAAGCAAGAATACATGCTTTTCGCGCAGTTATAAGAGAAAAAGTTTTGACGAGTATCACGTGGATACTTGTAAAACCGATGTGTTCAGATTTAGCTCGTTTCGGTCTAAAACAGCTTGTTTCGTTGTATTAAGCAAGAATACATGCTTTCCGCGCAGTTATAAGAGAAAAAGTATTGACGCGTATTAGAGAGACACTTGTAAAACCGATGTGTTGTGATTTAGCTCGTTTTCGGTCTAAAACAGCTTGTTTCGTTGTATTAAGCAAGAATACATGCTTTTCGCGCAGTTATAAAGAAAAAGTTTTGACGCGTATCAGAGGAACACTTGTAAAACCGATGTGTTCAGATTTAACACTTTTCGGACTAAAACAGCTTGTTTCGTTGTATTAAGCACGAATACACGCTTTTTCGCGCAGTTATAAGGGAAAAAGTTTTGACGCGTATCACATGGACACTTGGAAAACCGATGTGTTCAGATTTAGCTCGTTTTGGTCTAAAACAGCTTGTTTCGTTGTATTAAGCACGAATACATGCTTTCGCGCAGTTATAAGAGAAAAAGTTTTGACGCGTATCAGAGGAACACTTGTAAAACCGATGTGTTGTGATTTAGCTCGTTTCGGTCTAAAACAGCTTGTTTCGCTGTATTAGGCACGAATACATGCTTTTCGCGCAGTTATAAGAAAAAAATTTAGACGCGTATCAGAGGAACAATTGTAAAACCGATGTGTTGTGATTTAGCTCGTTTCGGTCTAAAACAGCTTGTTTCGCTGTATTAAGCAGAAATACATGCTTTTCGCGCAGTGATAAGAGAAAAAGCTTTAAAGGCGTGTCACAGGGACACTTGTAAAACCGATGTGTTCAGATTTACCTCGTTTCGGTCTAAAACAGCTTGTTTCGTTGGACTAAGCACGAATACATGCTTTTCGCGCAGCTATAAGAGAAAAAAGAGTTGACGCGTATCAGATTAACACTTGTAAAACCGATGTGTTGTGATTTAGCTCGTTTCGGTCTAAAACAGCTTGTTTCGCTGTATTAAGCAAGAATACATGCTTTTCGCGCCGTTATAAGAGAAAAAAATTTGACGCGTATCAGAGGAACACTTGTAAAACCGATGTGTTCAGATTTAGCTCGTTTCGGTCTAAAACAGCTTGTTTCGTTGTATTAGGCAAGAATACATGCTTTTCGCGCAGTTATAACAGAAAAAGTTTTGACGCGTATTAGAGAGACACTTGTAAAACCGATGTGTTGTGATTTAGCTCGTTTCGGTCTAAAACAGCTTGTTTCGTTGTATTAAGCAAGAATACATGCTTTTCGCGCAGTTATAAGAGAAAAAGTTTTGACGAGTATCACGTGGATACTTGTAAAACCGATGTGTTCAGATTTAGCTCGTTTCGGTCAAAAACAGCTTGTTTCGTTGTATTAAGCACGAATACATGCTTTTCGCGCAGTTAAAAGAGAAAAAGTTTTGACGAGTATCACGTGGAACACTTGTAATACCGATGTGTTGTGATTTAGCTCGTTTCGGTCTAAAACAGCTTGTTTCGCTGTATTAGGCAAGAATACATGCTTTTCGCGCAGTTATAAAAGAAAAAGTTTTGACGCGTATCAGAGGAACACTTGTAAAACTGATGTGTTGTGATTTAGCTCATTTCGGTCTAAAACAGCTTGTTTCGCTGTATTAAGCAAGAATACATGCTTTTCGCGCAGTTATAAGAGAAAAAGATTTGACGAGTATCACGTGGATACTTGTAAAACCGATGTGTTCAGATTTAGCTCGTTTCGGTCTAAAACAGCTTGTTTCGTTGTATTAAGCAAGAATACATGCTTTTCGCGCAGTTATAAGAGAAAAAGTTTTGACGAGTATCACGTGGATACTTGTAAAACCGATGTGTTCAGATTTAGCTCGTTTCGGTCAAAAACAGCTTGTTTCGTTGTATTAAGCACGAATACATGCTTTTCGCGCAGTTAAAAGAGAAAAAGTTTTGACGCGTATTAGAGAGACACTTGTAAAACCGATGTGTTGTGATTTAGCTCATTTCGGTCTAAAACAGCTTGTTTCGCTGTATTAAGCAAGAATACATGCTTTTCGCGCAGTTATAAGAGAAAAAGTTTTGACGCGTATCAGAGGAACACTTGTAAAACCGATGTGTTGTGATTTAGCTCGTTTCGGTCTAAAACAGCTTGTTTCGCTGTATTAAGCAAGAATACATGCTTTTCGCGCAGTTATAAGAGAAAAAGTTTTGACGAGTATCACGTGGAACACTTGTAATACCGATGTGTTGTGATTTAGCTCGTTTCGGTCTAAAACAACTTGATTCGCTGTATTAAGCAAGAATACATGCTTTTCGCGCAGTTATAAAAGAAAAAGTTTTGACGCGTATCAGAGGAACACTTGTAAAACCGATGTGTTGTGATTTAGTTCATTTCTGTCTAAAACAGTTTGTTTCGCTGTATTAAGCAAGAATACATGCTTTTCGCGCAGTTATAAGAGAAAAAGTTTTGACGAGTATCACGTGGATACTTGTAAAACCGATGTGTTCAGATTTAGCTCGTTTCGGTCTAAAACAGCTTGTTTCGTTGTATTAAGCAAGAATACATGCTTTTCGCGCAGTTATAAGAGAAAAAGTTTTGACGCGTATTAGAGAGACACTTGTAAAACCGATGTGTTGTGATTTAGCTCGTTTCGGTCTAAAACAGCTTGTTTCGTTGTATTAAGCAAGAATACATGCTTTTCGCTCAGTTATAAGAGAAAAAGTTTTGACGCGCATCAGAGGAACACTTGTAAAACCGATGTGTTCAGATTTAACTCTTTTCGGACTAAAACAGCTTGTTTCGTTGTATTAAGCACGAATACATGCTTTTCGCGCAGTTATAAGGGAAAAAGTTTTGACGCGTATCACATGGACACTTGGAAAACCGATGTGTTCAGATTTAGCTCGTTTTGGTCTAAAACAGCTTGTTTCGTTGTATTAAGCACGAATACATGCTTTTCGCGCAGTTATAAGAGAAAAAGTTTTGACGCGTATCAGAGGAACACTTGTAAAACCGATGTGTTGTGATTTAGCTCGTTTCGGTCTAAAACAGCTTGTTTCGCTGTATTAAGCACGAATACATGCTTTTCGCGCAGTTATAAGAGAAAAAGTTTAGACGCGTATCAGAGGAACAATTGTAAAACCGATGTGTTGTGATTTAGCTCGTTTCGGTCTAAAACAGCTTGTTTCGCTGTATTAAGCAGAAATACATGCTTTTCGCGCAGTGATAAGAGAAAAAGCTTTAAAGGCGTGTCACAGGGACACTTGTAAAACCGATGTGTTCAGATTTACCTCGTTTCGGTCTAAAACAGCTTGTTTCGTTGGACTAAGCACGAATACATGCTTTTCGCGCAGCTATAAGAGAAAAAAGAGTTGACGCGTATCAGATTAACACTTGTAAAACCGATGTGTTGTGATTTAGCTCGTTTCGGTCTAAAACAGCTTGTTTCGCTGTATTAAGCAAGAATACATGCTTTTCGCGCCGTTATAAAAGAAAAAAATTTGACGCGTATCAGAGGAACACTTGTAAAACCGATGTGTTCAGATTTAGCTCGTTTCGGTCTAAAACAGCTTGTTTCGTTGTATTAAGCAAGAATACATGCTTTTCGCGCAGTTATAACAGAAAAAGTTTTGACGCGTATTAGAGAGACACTTGTAAAACCGATGTGTTGTGATTTAGCTCGTTTCGGTCTAAAACAGCTTGTGTCGTTGTATTAAGCAAGAATACATGCTTTTCGCGCAGTTATAAGAGAAAAAGTTTTGACGAGTATCACGTGGATACTTGTAAAACCGATGTGTTCAGATTTAGCTCGTTTCGGTCAAAAAGAGCTTGTTTCGTTGTATTAAGCACGAATACATGCTTTTCGCGCAGTTAAAAGAGAAAAAGTTTTGACGAGTATCACGTGGAACACTTGTAATACCGATGTGTTGTGATTTAGCTCGTTTCGGTCTAAAACAGCTTGTTTCGCTGTATTAGGCAAGAATACATGCTTTTCGCGCAGTTATAAGAGAAAAAGTTTTGACGAGTATCACGTGGAACACTTGTAATACCGATGTGTTGTGATTTAGCTCGTTTCGGTCTAAAACAACTTGATTCGCTGTATTAAGCAAGAATACATGATTTTCGCGCAGTTATAAAAGAAAAAGTTTTGACGCGTATCAGAGGAACACTTGTAAAACCGATGTGTTGTGATTTAGCTCATTTCGGTCTAAAACAGCTTGTTTCGCTGTATTAAGCAAGAATACATGCTTTTCGCGCAGTTATAAGAGAAAAAGTTTCGACGAGTATCACGTGGATACTTGTAAAACCGATGTGTTCAGATTTAGCTCGTTTCGGTCTAAAACAGCTTGTTTCGTTGTATTAAGCAAGAATACACGCTTTTCGCGCAGTTATAAGAGAAAAAGTTTTGACGCGTATTAGAGAGACACTTGTAAAACCGATGTGTTGTGATTTAGCTCATTTCGGTCTAAAACAGCTTGTTTCGCTGTATTAAGCAAGAATACATGCTTTTCGCGCAGTTATAAGAGAAAAAGTTTTGACGCGTATCAGAGGAACACTTGTAAAACCGATGTGTTGTGATTTAGCTCGTTTCGGTCTAAAACAGCTTGTTTCACTGTATTAAGCAAGAATACATGCTTTTCGCGCAGTTATAAGAGAAAAAGTTTTGACGAGTATCACGTGGAACACTTGTAATACCGATGTGTTGTGATTTAGCTCGTTTCGGTCTAAAACAACTTGATTCGCTGTATTAAGCAAGAATACATGCTTTTCGCGCAGTTATAAAAGAAAAAGTTTTGACGCGTATCAGAGGAACACTTGTAAAACCGATGTGTTGTGATTTAGTTCATTTCTGTCTAAAACAGTTTGTTTCGCTGTATTAAGCAAGAATACATGCCTTTCGCGCAGTTATAAGAGAAAAAGTTTTGACGAGTATCACGTGGATACTTGTAAAACCGATGTGTTCAGATTTAGCTCGTTTCGGTCTAAAACAGCTTGTTTCGTTGTATTAAGCAAGAATACATGCTTTTCGCGCAGTTATAAGAGAAAAAGTTTTGACGCGTATTAGAGAGACACTTGTAAAACCGATGTGTTGTGATTTAGCTCGTTTCGGTCTAAAACAGCTTGTTTCGTTGTATTAAGCAAGAATACATGCTTTTCGCGCAGTTATAAGAGAAAAAGTTTTGACGCGTATCAGAGGAACACTTGTAAAACCGATGTGTTCAGATTTAACTCTTTTCGGACTAAAACAGCTTGTTTCGTTGTATTAAGCACGAATACATGCTTTTCGCGCAGTTATAAGGGAAAAAGTTTTGACGCGTATCACATGGACACTTGGAAAACCGATTGTGTTCAGATTTAGCTCGTTTTGGTCTAAAACAGCTTGTTTCGTTGTATTAGGCACGAATACATGCTTTTCGCGCAGTTATAAGAGAAAAAGTTTTGACGCGTATCAGAGGAACACTTGTAAAACCGATGTGTTGTGATTTAGCTCGTTTCGGTCTAAAACAGCTTGTTTCGCTGTATTAAGCACGAATACATGCTTTTCGCGCAGTTATAAGAGAAAAAGTTTAGACGCGTATCAGAGGAACAATTGTAAAACCGATGTGTTGTGATTTAGCTCGTTTCGGTCTAAAACAGCTTGTTTCGCTGTATTAAGCAGAAATACATGCTTGTCGCGCAGTGATAAGAGAAAAAGCTTTAAAGGCGAGTCACAGGACACTTGTAAAACCGATGTGTTCAGATTTACCTCATTTCGGTCTAAAACAACTTGTTTCGCTGTATTAAGCAAGAATACATGCTTTTCGCGCAGTTATAAGAGAAAAAGTTTTGACGCGTATCAGAGGAACACTTGTAAAACCGATGTGTTGTGATTTAGCTCGTTTCGGTCTAAAACAGCTTGTTTCGCTGTATTAAGCAAGAATACATGCTTTTCGCGCAGTTATAAGAGAAAAAGTTTTGACGAGTATCACGTGGAACACTTGTAATACCGATGTGTTGTGATTTAGCTCGTTTCGGTCTAAAACAACTTGATTCGCTGTATTAAGCAAGAATACATGCTTTTCGCGCAGTTATAGAAGAAAGAGTTTTGACGCGTATCAGAGGAACACTTGTAAAACCGATGTGTTGTGATTTAGTTCATTTCGGTCTAAAACAGCTTGTTTCGCTGTATTAAGCAAGAATACATGCTTTTCGCGCAGTTATAAGAGAAAAAGTTTTGACGAGTTATCACGTGGATACTTGTAAAACCGATGTGTTCAGATTTAGCTCGTTTCGGTCTAAAACAGCTTGTTTCGTTGTATTAAGCAAGAATACATGCTTTTCGCGCAGTTATAAGAGAAAAAGTTTTGACGCGTATTAGAGAGACACGTAAAACCGATGTGTTGTGATTTAGCTCGTTTCGGTCTAAAACAGCTTGTTTCGTTGTATTAAGCAAGAATACATGCTTTTCGCGCAGTTATAAGAGAAAAAGTTTTGACGCGTATAGAGGAACACTTGTAAAACCGATGTGTTCAGATTTAACTCTTTTCGGACTAAAACAGCTTGTTTCGTTGTATTAAGCACGAATACATGCTTTTCGCGCAGTTATAAGGGAAAAAGTTTTGACGCGTATCACATGGACACTTGGAAAACCGATGTGTTCAGATTTAGCTCGTTTTGGTCTAAAACAGCTTGTTTCGTTGTATTAAGCACGAATACATGCTTTTCGCGCCAGTTATAAGAGAAAAAGTTTTGACGCGTATCAGAGGAACACTTGTAAAACCGATGTGTTGTGATTTAGCTCGTTTCGGTCTAAAACAGCTTGTTTCGCTGTATTAAGCACGAATACATGCTTTTCGCGCAGTTATAAGAGAAAAAGTTTAGACGCGTATCAGAGGAACAATTGGTAAAACCGATGTGTGTTGATTTAGCTCGTTTCGGTCTAAAACAGCTTGTTTCGCTGTATTAGGCAGAAATACATGCTTTTCGCGCAGTCATAGAGAAAAAGCTTTAAAGGCGTGTCACAGGGACACTTGTAAAACCGATGTGTTCAGATTTACGTCGTTTCGGTCTAAAACAGCTTGTTTCGTTGTATTAAGCAAGAATACATGCTTTTCGCGCAGTTATAAGAGAAAAAGTTTTATCGCGTGTCACAGGGACACTTGTAAAAACCGATGTGTTCAGATTTAGCTCGTTTCGGTCTAAAACAGCTTGTTTCGTTGCATTAAGCGACGAATACATGCTTTTCGCGCAGTTATAAGAGAAAAAGTTTTGACGAGTATCACGTGGAACACTTGTAATACCGATGTGTTGTGATTTGGCTCGTTTCGGTCTAAAACAGCTTGTTTCGATGTATTAAGCAAGAATACATGCTTTTCGCGCAGTTATAAGAGAAAAAGTTTTGACGCGTATCACATGGACACTTGGAAAACCGATGTGTTCAGATTTAGCTCGTTTTGGTCTAAAACAGCTTGTTTCGTTGTATTAAGCACGAATACATGCTTTTCGCGCAGTTATAAGAGAAAAAGTTTTTGACGCGTATCAGAGGAACACTTGTAAAACCGATGTGTTGTGATTTAGCTCGTTTCGGTCTAAAACAGCTTGTTTCGCTGTATTAAGCACGAATACATGCTTTTCGCGTGTTATAAGAGAAAAAGTTTAAACGCGTATCAGAGGAACAATTGTAAAACCGATGTGTTGTGATTTAGCTCGTTTCGGTCTAAAACAGCTTGTTTCGCTGTATTAAGCAGAAATACATGCTTTTCGCGCAGTGATAAGAGAAAAAGCTTTAAAGGCGTGTCACAGGGACACTTGTAAAATGTGTTCAGATTTACCTCGTTTCGGTCTAAAACAGCTTGTTTCGTTGGACTAAGCACGAATACATGCTTTTCGCGCAGCTATAAGAGAAAAAAGAGTTGACGCGTATCAGATTAACACTTGTAAAACCGATGTGTTATGATTTAGCTCGCTTCGGTCTAAAACAGCTTGTTTCGCTGTATTAAGCAAGAATACATGCTTTTCGCGCAGTTATAAGAGAAAAAAATTTGACGCGTATCAGAGGAACACTTGTAAAACCGATGTGTTCAGATATAGCTCGTTTCGGTCTAAAACAGCTTGTTTCGTTGTATTAAGCAAGAATACATGCTTTTCGCGCAGTTATAAGAGAAAAAGTTTTGACGCGTATTAGAGAGACACTTGTAAAACCGATGTGTTGTGATTTAGCTCGTTTCGGTCTAAAACAGCTTGTTTCGTTGTATTAAGCAAGAATACATGCTTTTCGCGCAGTTATAAGAGAAAAAGTTTTGACGAGTATCACGTGGAACACTTGTAATACCGATGTGTTGTGATTTAGATCGTTTCGGTCTAAAACAGCTTGTTTCGCTGTATTAAGCAAGAATACATGCTTTCCGCGCAGTTATAAGAGAAAAAGAAAAAGTGTTGACGAGTATCACGTGGAACACTTGTAATACCGATGTGTTGTGATTTAGCTCGTTTCGGTCTAAAACAACTTGATTCGCTGTATTAAGCAAGAATACATGCTTTTCGCGCAGTTATAAAAGAAAAAGTTTTGACGCGTATCAGAGGAACACTTGTAAAACCGATGTGTTGTGATTTAGCTCATTTCGGTCTAAAACAGCTTGTTTCGCTGTATTAAGCAAGAATACATGCTTTTCGCGCAGTTATAAGAGAAAAAGTTTTGACGAGTATCACGTGGATACTTGTAAAACCGATGTGTTCAGATTTAGCTCGTTTCGGTCTAAAACAGCTTGTTTCGTTGTATTAAGCAAGAATACATGCTTTCCGCGCAGTTATAAGAGAAAAAGTATTGACGCGTATTAGAGAGACACTTGTAAAACCGATGTGTTGTGATTTAGCTCGTTTCGGTCTAAAACAGCTTGTTTCGTTGTATTAAGCAAGAATACATGCTTTTCGCGCAGTTATAAGAGAAAAAGTTTTGACGCGTATCAGAGGAACACTTGTAAAACCGATGTGTTCAGATTTAACTCTTTTCGGACTAAAACAGCTTGTTTCGTTGTATTAAGCACGAATACACGCTTTTCGCGCAGTTATAAGGGAAAAAGTTTTGACGCGTATCACATGGACACTTGGAAAACCGATGTGTTCAGATTTAGCTCGTTTTGGTCTAAAACAGCTTGTTTCGTTGTATTAAGCACGAATACATGCTTTTCGCGCAGTTATAAGAGAAAAAGTTTTGACGCGTATCAGAGGAACACTTGTAAAACCGATGTGTTGTGATTTAGCTCGTTTCGGTCTAAAACAGCTTGTTTCGCTGTATTAGGCACGAATACATGCTTTTCGCGCAGTTATAAGAAAAAAATTTAGACGCGTATCAGAGGAACAATTGTAAAACCGATGTGTTGTGATTTAGCTCGTTTCGGTCTAAAACAGCTTGTTTCGCTGTATTAAGCAGAAATACATGCTTTTCGCGCAGTGATAAGAGAAAAAGCTTTAAAGGCGTGTCACAGGGACACTTGTAAAACCGATGTGTTCAGATTTACCTCGTTTCGGTCTAAAACAGCTTGTTTCGTTGGACTAAGCACGAATACATGCTTTTCGCGCAGCTATAAGAGAAAAAAGAGTTGACGCGTATCAGATTAACACTTGTAAAACCGATGTGTTGTGATTTAGCTCGTTTCGGTCTAAAACAGCTTGTTTCGCTGTATTAAGCAAGAATACATGCTTTTCGCGCCGTTATAAGAGAAAAAAATTTGACGCGTATCAGAGGAACACTTGTAAAACCGATGTGTTCAGATTTAGCTCGTTTCGGTCTAAAACAGCTTGTTTCGTTGTATTAGGCAAGAATACATGCTTTTCGCGCAGTTATAACAGAAAAAGTTTTGACGCGTATTAGAGAGACACTTGTAAAACCGATGTGTTGTGATTTAGCTCGTTTCGGTCTAAAACAGCTTGTTTCGTTGTATTAAGCAAGAATACATGCTTTTCGCGCAGTTATAAGAGAAAAAGTTTTGACGAGTATCACGTGGATACTTGTAAAACCGATGTGTTCAGATTTAGCTCGTTTCGGTCAAAAACAGCTTGTTTCGTTGTATTAAGCACGAATACATGCTTTTCGCGCAGTTAAAAGAGAAAAAGTTTTGACGAGTATCACGTGGAACACTTGTAATACCGATGTGTTGTGATTTAGCTCGTTTCGGTCTAAAACAGCTTGTTTCGCTGTATTAGGCAAGAATACATGCTTTTCGCGCAGTTATAAAAGAAAAAGTTTTGACGCGTATCAGAGGAACACTTGTAAAACTGATGTGTTGTGATTTAGCTCATTTCGGTCTAAAACAGCTTGTTTCGCTGTATTAAGCAAGAATACATGCTTTTCGCGCAGTTATAAGAGAAAAAGATTTGACGAGTATCACGTGGATACTTGTAAAACCGATGTGTTCAGATTTAGCTCGTTTCGGTCTAAAACAGCTTGTTTCGTTGTATTAAGCAAGAATACATGCTTTTCGCGCAGTTATAAGAAAAAAAGTTTTGACGCGTATTAGAGAGACACTTGTAAAACCGATGTGTTGTGATTTAGCTCATTTCGGTCTAAAACAGCTTGTTTCGCTGTATTAAGCAAGAATACATGCTTTTCGCGCAGTTATAAGAGAAAAAGTTTTGACGCGTATCAGAGGAACACTTGTAAAACCGATGTGTTGTGATTTAGCTCGTTTCGGTCTAAAACAGCTTGTTTCGCTGTATTAAGCAAGAATACATGCTTTTCGCGCAGTTATAAGAGAAAAAGTGTGGACGAGTATCACGTGGAACACTTGTAATACCGATGTGTTGTGATTTAGCTCGTTTCGGTCTAAAACAACTTGATTCGCTGTATTAAGCAAGAATACATGCTTTTCGCGCAGTTATAAAAGAAAAAGTTTTGACGCGTATCAGAGGAACACTTGTAAAACCGATGTGTTGTGATTTAGTTCTTTTCTGTCTAAAACAGTTTGTTTCGCTGTATTAAGCAAGAATACATGCTTTTCGCGCAGTTATAAGAGAAAAAGTTTTGACGAGTATCACGTGGATACTTGTAAAACCGATGTGTTCAGATTTAGCTCGTTTCGGTCTAAAACAGCTTGTTTCGTTGTATTAAGCAAGAATACATGCTTTTCGCGCAGTTATAAGAGAAAAAGTTTTGACGCGTATTAGAGAGACACTTGTAAAACCGATGTGTTGTGATTTAGCTCGTTTCGGTCTAAAACAGCTTGTTTCGTTGTATTAAGCAAGAATACATGCTTTTCGCTCAGTTATAAGAGAAAAAGTTTTGACGCGCATCAGAGGAACACTTGTAAAACCGATGTGTTCAGATTTAACTCTTTTCGGACTAAAACAGCTTGTTTCGTTGTATTAAGCACGAATACATGCTTTTCGCGCAGTTATAAGGGAAAAAGTTTTGACGCGTATCACATGGACACTTGGAAAACCGATGTGTTCAGATTTAGCTCGTTTTGGTCTAAAACAGCTTGTTTCGTTGTATTAAGCACGAATACATGCTTTTCGCGCCGTTATAAGAGAAAAAGTTTTGACGCGTATCAGAGGAACACTTGTAAAACCGATGTGTTGTGATTTAGCTCGTTTCGGTCTAAAACAGCTTGTTTCGCTGTATTAAGCACGAATACATGCTTTTCGCGCAGTTATAAGAGAAAAAGTTTAGACGCGTATCAGAGGAACAATTGTAAAACCGATGTGTTGTGATTTAGCTCGTTTCGGTCTAAAACAGCTTGTTTCGCTGTATTAAGCAGAAATACATGCTTTTCGCGCAGTGATAAGAGAAAAAGCTTTAAAGGCGTGTCACAGGGACACTTGTAAAACCGATGTGTTCAGATTTACCTCGTTTCGGTCTAAAACTGCTTGTTTCGTTGGACTAAGCACGAATACATGCTTTTCGCGCAGCTATAAGAGAAAAAAGAGTTGACGCGTATCAGATTAACACTTGTAAAACCGATGTGTTGTGATTTAGCTCGTTTCGGTCTAAAACAGCTTGTTTCGCTGTATTAAGCAAGAATACATGCTTTTCGCGCCGTTATAAAAGAAAAAAATTTGACGCGTATCAGAGGAACACTTGTAAAACCGATGTGTTCAGATTTAGCTCGTTTCGGTCTAAAACAACTTGTTTCGTTGTATTAAGCAAGAATACATGCTTTTCGCGCAGTTATAACAGAAAAAGTTTTGACGCGTATTAGAGAGACACTTGTAAAACCGATGTGTTGTGATTTAGCTCGTTTCGGTCTAAAACAGCTTGTGTCGTTGTATTAAGCAAGAATACATGCTTTTCGCGCAGTTATAAGAGAAAAAGTTTTGACGAGTATCACGTGGATACTTGTAAAACCGATGTGTTCAGATTTAGCTCGTTTCGGTCAAAAACAGCTTGTTTCGTTGTATTAAGCACGAATACATGCTTTTCGCGCAGTTAAAAGAGAAAAAGTTTTGACGAGTATCACGTGGAACACTTGTAATACCGATGTGTTGTGATTTAGCTCGTTTCGGTCTAAAACAGCTTGTTTCGCTGTATTAGGCAAGAATACATGCTTTTCGCGCAGTTATAAGAGAAAAAGTTTTGACGAGTATCACGTGGAACACTTGTAATACCGATGTGTTGTGATTTAGCTCGTTTCGGTCTAAAACAACTTGATTCGCTGTATTAAGCAAGAATACATGCTTTTCGCGCAGTTATAAAAGAAAAAGTTTTGACGCGTATCAGAGGAACACTTGTAAAACCGATGTGTTGTGATTTAGCTCATTTCGGTCTAAAACAGCTTGTTTCGCTGTATTAAGCAAGAATACATGCTTTTCGCGCAGTTATAAGAGAAAAAGTTTCGACGAGTATCACGTGGATACTTGTAAAACCGATGTGTTCAGATTTAGCTCGTTTCGGTCTAAAACAGCTTGTTTCGTTGTATTAAGCAAGAATACACGCTTTTCGCGCAGTTATAAGAGAAAAAGTTTTGACGCGTATTAGAGAGACACTTGTAAAACCGATGTGTTGTGATTTAGCTCGTTTCGGTCTAAAACAGCTTGTTTCACTGTATTAAGCAAGAATACATGCTTTTCGCGCAGTTATAAGAGAAAAAGTTTTGACGAGTATCACGTGGAACACTTGTAATACCGATGTGTTGTGATTTAGCTCGTTTCGGTCTAAAACAACTTGATTCGCTGTATTAAGCAAGAATACATGCTTTTCGCGCAGTTATAAAAGAAAAAGTTTTGACGCGTATCAGAGGAACACTTGTAATACCGATGTGTTGTGATTTAGCTCGTTTCGGTCTAAAACAGCTTGTTTCGCTGTATTAGGCAAGAATACATGCTTTTCGCGCAGTTATAAAAGAAAAAGTTTTGACGCGTATCAGAGGAACACTTGTTAAACTGATGTGTTGTGATTTAGCTCATTTCGGTCTAAAACAGCTTGTTTCGCTGTATTAAGCAAGAATACATGCTTTTCGCGCAGTTATAAGAGAAAAAGATTTGACGAGTATCACGTGGATACTTGTAAAACCGATGTGTTCAGATTTAGCTCGTTTCGGTCTAAAACAGCTTGTTTCGTTGTATTAAGCAAGAATACATGCTTTTCGCGCAGTTATAAGAAAAAAAGTTTTGACGCGTATTAGAGAGACACTTGTAAAACCGATGTGTTGTGATTTAGCTCATTTCGGTCTAAAACAGCTTGTTTCGCTGTATTAAGCAAGAATACATGCTTTTCGCGCAGTTATAAGAGAAAAAGTTTTGACGCGTATCAGAGGAACACTTGTAAAACCGATGTGTTGTGATTTAGCTCGTTTCGGTCTAAAACAGCTTGTTTCGCTGTATTAAGCAAGAATACATGCTTTTCGCGCAGTTATAAGAGAAAAAGTGTGGACGAGTATCACGTGGAACACTTGTAATACCGATGTGTTGTGATTTAGCTCGTTTCGGTCTAAAACAACTTGATTCGCTGTATTAAGCAAGAATACATGCTTTTCGCGCAGTTATAAAAGAAAAAGTTTTGACGCGTATCAGAGGAACACTTGTAAAACCGATGTGTTGTGATTTAGTTCTTTTCTGTCTAAAACAGTTTGTTTCGCTGTATTAAGCAAGAATACATGCTTTTCGCGCAGTTATAAGAGAAAAAGTTTTGACGAGTATCACGTGGATACTTGTAAAACCGATGTGTTCAGATTTAGCTCGTTTCGGTCTAAAACAGCTTGTTTCGTTGTATTAAGCAAGAATACATGCTTTTCGCGCAGTTATAAGAGAAAAAGTTTTGACGCGTATTAGAGAGACACTTGTAAAACCGATGTGTTGTGATTTAGCTCGTTTCGGTCTAAAACAGCTTGTTTCGTTGTATTAAGCAAGAATACATGCTTTTCGCTCAGTTATAAGAGAAAAAGTTTTGACGCGCATCAGAGGAACACTTATAAAACCGATGTGTTCAGATTTAACTCTTTTCGGACTAAAACAGCTTGTTTCGTTGTATTAAGCACGAATACATGCTTTTCGCGCAGTTATAAGGGAAAAAGTTTTGACGCGTATCACATGGACACTTGGAAAACCGATGTGTTCAGATTTAGCTCGTTTTGGTCTAAAACAGCTTGTTTCGTTGTATTAAGCACGAATACATGCTTTTCGCGCCGTTATAAGAGAAAAAGTTTTGACGCGTATCAGAGGAACACTTGTAAAACCGATGTGTTGTGATTTAGCTCGTTTCGGTCTAAAACAGCTTGTTTCGCTGTATTAAGCACGAATACATGCTTTTCGCGCAGTTATAAGAGAAAAAGTTTAGACGCGTATCAGAGGAACAATTGTAAAACCGATGTGTTGTGATTTAGCTCGTTTCGGTCTAAAACAGCTTGTTTCGCTGTATTAAGCAGAAATACATGCTTTTCGCGCAGTGATAAGAGAAAAAGCTTTAAAGGCGTGTCACAGGGACACTTGTAAAACCGATGTGTTCAGATTTACCTCGTTTCGGTCTAAAACTGCTTGTTTCGTTGGACTAAGCACGAATACATGCTTTTCGCGCAGCTATAAGAGAAAAAAGAGTTGACGCGTATCAGATTAACACTTGTAAAACCGATGTGTTGTGATTTAGCTCGTTTCGGTCTAAAACAGCTTGTTTCGCTGTATTAAGCAAGAATACATGCTTTTCGCGCCGTTATAAAAGAAAAAAATTTGACGCGTATCAGAGGAACACTTGTAAAACCGATGTGTTCAGATTTAGCTCGTTTCGGTCTAAAACAACTTGTTTCGTTGTATTAAGCAAGAATACATGCTTTTCGCGCAGTTATAACAGAAAAAGTTTTGACGCGTATTAGAGAGACACTTGTAAAACCGATGTGTTGTGATTTAGCTCGTTTCGGTCTAAAACAGCTTGTGTCGTTGTATTAAGCAAGAATACATGCTTTTCGCGCAGTTATAAGAGAAAAAGTTTTGACGAGTATCACGTGGATACTTGTAAAACCGATGTGTTCAGATTTAGCTCGTTTCGGTCAAAAACAGCTTGTTTCGTTGTATTAAGCACGAATACATGCTTTTCGCGCAGTTAAAAGAGAAAAAGTTTTGACGAGTATCACGTGGAACACTTGTAATACCGATGTGTTGTGATTTAGCTCGTTTCGGTCTAAAACAGCTTGTTTCGCTGTATTAGGCAAGAATACATGCTTTTCGCGCAGTTATAAGAGAAAAAGTTTTGACGAGTATCACGTGGAACACTTGTAATACCGATGTGTTGTGATTTAGCTCGTTTCGGTCTAAAACAACTTGATTCGCTGTATTAAGCAAGAATACATGCTTTTCGCGCAGTTATAAAAGAAAAAGTTTTGACGCGTATCAGAGGAACACTTGTAAAACCGATGTGTTGTGATTTAGCTCATTTCGGTCTAAAACAGCTTGTTTCGCTGTATTAAGCAAGAATACATGCTTTTCGCGCAGTTATAAGAGAAAAAGTTTCGACGAGTATCACGTGGATACTTGTAAAACCGATGTGTTCAGATTTAGCTCGTTTCGGTCTAAAACAGCTTGTTTCGTTGTATTAAGCAAGAATACACGCTTTTCGCGCAGTTATAAGAGAAAAAGTTTTGACGCGTATTAGAGAGACACTTGTAAAACCGATGTGTTGTGATTTAGCTCATTTCGGTCTAAAACAGCTTGTTTCGCTGTATTAAGCAAGAATACATGCTTTTCGCGCAGTTATAAGAGAAAAAGTTTTGACGCGTATCAGAGGAACACTTGTAAAACCGATGTGTTGTGATTTAGCTCGTTTCGGTCTAAAACAGCTTGTTTCACTGTATTAAGCAAGAATACATGCTTTTCGCGCAGTTATAAGAGAAAAAGTTTTGACGAGTATCACGTGGAACACTTGTAATACCGATGTGTTGTGATTTAGCTCGTTTCGGTCTAAAACAACTTGATTCGCTGTATTAAGCAAGAATACATGCTTTTCGCGCAGTTATAAAAGAAAAAGTTTTGACGCGTATCAGAGGAACACTTGTAAAACCGATGTGTTGTGATTTAGTTCATTTCTGTCTAAAACAGTTTGTTTCGCTGTATTAAGCAAGAATACATGCTTTTCGCGCAGTTATAAGAGAAAAAGTTTTGACGAGTATCACGTGGATACTTGTAAAACCGATGTGTTCAGATTTAGCTCGTTTCGGTCTAAAACAGCTTGTTTCGTTGTATTAAGCAAGAATACATGCTTTTCGCGCAGTTATAAGAGAAAAAGTTTTGACGCGTATTAGAGAGACACTTGTAAAACCGATGTGTTGTGATTTAGCTCGTTTCGGTCTAAAACAGCTTGTTTCGTTGTATTAAGCAAGAATACATGCTTTTCGCGCAGTTATAAGAGAAAAAGTTTTGACGCGTATCAGAGGAACACTTGTAAAACCGATGTGTTCAGATTTAACTCTTTTCGGACTAAAACAGCTTGTTTCGTTGTATTAAGCACGAATACATGCTTTTCGCGCAGTTATAAGGGAAAAAGTTTTGACGCGTATCACATGGACACTTGGAAAACCGATGTGTTCAGATTTAGCTCGTTTTGGTCTAAAACAGCTTGTTTCGTTGTATTAGGCACGAATACATGCTTTTCGCGCAGTTATAAGAGAAAAAGTTTTGACGCGTATCAGAGGAACACTTGTAAAACCGATGTGTTGTGATTTAGCTCGTTTCGGTCTAAAACAGCTTGTTTCGCTGTATTAAGCACGAATACATGCTTTTCGCGCAGTTATAAGAGAAAAAGTTTAGACGCGTATCAGAGGAACAATTGTAAAACCGATGTGTTGTGATTTAGCTCGTTTCGGTCTAAAACAGCTTGTTTCGCTGTATTAAGCAGAAATACATGCTTTTCGCGCAGTGATAAGAGAAAAAGCTTTAAAGGCGAGTCACAGGGACACTTGTAAAACCGATGTGTTCAGATTTACCTCATTTCGGTCTAAAACAACTTGTTTCGCTGTATTAAGCAAGAATACATGCTTTTCGCGCAGTTATAAGAGAAAAAGTTTTGACGCGTATCAGAGGAACACTTGTAAAACCGATGTGTTGTGATTTAGCTCGTTTCGGTCTAAAACAGCTTGTTTCGCTGTATTAAGCAAGAATACATGCTTTTCGCGCAGTTATAAGAGAAAAAGTTTTGACGAGTATCACGTGGAACACTTGTAATACCGATGTGTTGTGATTTAGCTCGTTTCGGTCTAAAACAACTTGATTCGCTGTATTAAGCAAGAATACATGCTTTTCGCGCAGTTATAGAAGAGTTTTGACGCGTATCAGAGGAACACTTGTAAAACCGATGTGTTGTGATTTAGTTCATTTCGGTCTAAAACAGCTTGTTTCGCTGTATTAAGCAAGAATACATGCTTTTCGCGCAGTTATAAGAGAAAAAGTTTTGACGAGTATCACGTGGATACTTGTAAAACCGATGTGTTCAGATTTAGCTCGTTTCGGTCTAAAACAGCTTGTTTCGTTGTATTAAGCAAGAATACATGCTTTTCGCGCAGTTATAAGAGAAAAAGTTTTGACGCGTATTAGAGAGACACGTAAAACCGATGTGTTGTGATTTAGCTCGTTTCGGTCTAAAACAGCTTGTTTCGTTGTATTAAGCAAGAATACATGCTTTTCGCGCAGTTATAAGAGAAAAAGTTTTGACGCGTATCAGAGGAACACGTAAAACCGATGTGTTCAGATTTAACTCTTTTCGGACTAAAACAGCTTGTTTCGTTGTATTAAGCACGAATACATGCTTTTCGCGCAGTTATAAGGGAAAAAGTTTTGACGCGTATCACATGGACACTTGGAAAACCGATGTGTTCAGATTTAGCTCGTTTTGGTCTAAAACAGCTTGTTTCGTTGTATTAGGCACGAATACATGCTTTTCGCGCAGTTATAAGAGAAAAAGTTTTGACGCGTATCAGAGGAACACTTGTAAAACCGATGTGTTGTGATTTAGCTCGTTTCGGTCTAAAACAGCTTGTTTCGCTGTATTAAGCACGAATACATGCTTTTCGCGCAGTTATAAGAGAAAAAGTTTAGACGCGTATCAGAGGAACAATTGTAAAACCGATGTGTTGTGATTTAGCTCGTTTCGGTCTAAAACAGCTTGTTTCGCTGTATTAAGCAGAAATACATGCTTTTCGCGCAGTGATAAGAGAAAAAGCTTTAAAGGCGTGTCACAGGGACACTTGTAAAACCGATGTGTTCAGATTTACCTCGTTTCGGTCTAAAACAGCTTGTTTCGTTGGACTAAGCACGAATACATGCTTTTCGCGCAGCTATAAGAGAAAAAAGAGTTGACGCGTATCAGATTAACACTTGTAAAACCGATGTGTTGTGATTTAGCTCGCTTCGGTCTAAAACAGCTTGTTTCGCTGTATTAAGCAAGAATACATGGTTTTCGCGCAGTTATAAGAGAAAAAATTTGACGCGTATCAGAGGAACACTTGTAAAACCGATGTGTTCAGATTTAGCTCGTTTCGGTCTAAAACAGCTTGTTTCGTTGTATTAAGCAAGAATACATGCTTTTCGCGCAGTTATAAGAGAAAAAGTTTGACGCGTATTAGAGAGACACTTGTAAAACCGATGTGTTGTGATTTAGCTCGTTTCGGTCTAAAACAGCTTGTTTCGTTGTATTAAGCAAGAATACATGCTTTTCGCGCAGTTATAAGAGAAAAAGTTTTGACGAGTATCACGTGGAACACTTGTAATACCGATGTGTTGTGATTTAGCTCGTTTCGGTCTAAAACAGCTTGTTTCGCTGTATTAAGCAAGAATACATGCTTTTCGCGCAGTTATAAGAGAAAAAGTTTTGACGAGTATCACGTGGAACACTTGTAATACCGATGTGTTGTGATTTAGCTCGTTTCGGTCTAAAACAACTTGATTCGCTGTATTAAGCAAGAATACATGCTTTTCGCGCAGTTATAAAGAAAGTTTTGACGCGTATCAGAGGAACACTTGTAAAACCGATGTGTTGTGATTTAGCTCATTTCGGTCTAAAACAGCTTGTTTCGCTGTATTAAGCAAGAATACATGCTTTTCGCGCAGTTATAAGAGAAAAAGTTTTGACGAGTATCACGTGGATACTTGTAAAACCGATGTGTTCAGATTTAGCTCGTTTCGGTCTAAAACAGCTTGTTTCGTTGTATTAAGCAAGAATACATGCTTTTCGCGCAGTTATAAGAGAAAAAGTTTTGACGCGTATCAGAGGAACACTTGTAAAACCGATGTGTTCAGATTTAACTCTTTTCGGACTAAAACAGCTTGTTTCGTTGTATTAAGCACGAATACATGCTTTTCGCGCAGTTATAAGGGAAAAAGTTTTGACGCGTATCACATGGACACTTGGAAAACCGATGTGTTCAGATTTAGCTCGTTTCGGTCTAAAACAACTTGATTCGCTGTATTAAGCAAGAATACATGCTTTTCGCGCAGTTATAAAAGAAAAAGTTTTGACGCGTATCAGAGGAACACTTGTAAAACCGATGTGTTCAGATTTAACTCTTTTCGAACTAAAACAGCTTGTTTCGTTGTATTAAGCACGAATACATGCTTTTCGCGCAGTTATAAGGGAAAAAGTTTTGACGCGTATCACATGGACACTTGGAAAACCGATGTGTTCAGATTTAGCTCGTTTTGGTCTAAAACAGCTTGTTTCGTTGTATTAAGCACGAATACATGCTTTTCGCGCCGTTATAAGAGAAAAAGTTTTGACGCGTATCAGAGGAACACTTGTAAAACCGATGTGTTGTGATTTAGCTCGTTTCGGTCTAAAACAGCTTGTTTCGCTGTATTAAGCACGAATACATGCTTTTCGCGCAGTTATAAGAGAAAAAGTTTAGACGCGTATCAGAGGAACAATTGTAAAACCGATGTGTTGTGATTTAGCTCGTTTCGGTCTAAAACAGCTTGTTTCGCTGTATTAAGCAGAAATACATGCTTTTCGCGCAGTGATAAGAGAAAAAGCTTTAAAGGCGTGTCACAGGGACACTTGTAAAACCGATGTGTTCAGATTTACCTCGTTTCGGTCTAAAACTGCTTGTTTCGTTGGACTAAGCACGAATACATGCTTTTCGCGCAGCTATAAGAGAAAAAAGAGTTGACGCGTATCAGATTAACACTTGTAAAACCGATGTGTTGTGATTTAGCTCGTTTCGGTCTAAAACAGCTTGTTTCGCTGTATTAAGCAAGAATACATGCTTTCGCGCCGTTATAAAAGAAAAAAATTTGACGCGTATCAGAGGAACACTTGTAAAACCGATGTGTTCAGATTTAGCTCGTTTCGGTCTAAAACAACTTGTTTCGTTGTATTAAGCAAGAATACATGCTTTTCGCGCAGTTATAACAGAAAAAGTTTTGACGCGTATTAGAGAGACACTTGTAAAACCGATGTGTTGTGATTTAGCTCGTTTCGGTCTAAAACAGCTTGTGTCGTTGTATTAAGCAAGAATACATGCTTTTCGCGCAGTTATAAGAGAAAAAGTTTTGACGAGTATCACGTGGATACTTGTAAAACCGATGTGTTCAGATTTAGCTCGTTTCGGTCAAAAACAGCTTGTTTCGTTGTATTAAGCACGAATACATGCTTTTCGCGCAGTTAAAAGAGAAAAAGTTTTGACGAGTAATCACGTGGAACACTTGTAATACCGATGTGTTGTGATTTAGCTCGTTTCGGTCTAAAACAGCTTGTTTCGCTGTATTAGGCAAGAATACATGCTTTTCGCGCAGTTATAAGAGAAAAAGTTTTGACGAGTATCACGTGGAACACTTGTAATACCGATGTGTTGTGATTTAGCTCGTTTCGGTCTAAAACAACTTGATTCGCTGTATTAAGCAAGAATACATGCTTTTCGCGCAGTTATAAAAGAAAAAGTTTTGACGCGTATCAGAGGAACACTTGTAAAACCGATGTGTTGTGATTTAGCTCATTTCGGTCTAAAACAGCTTGTTTCGCTGTATTAAGCAAGAATACATGCTTTTCGCGCAGTTATAAGAGAAAAAGTTTCGACGAGTATCACGTGGATACTTGTAAAACCGATGTGTTCAGATTTAGCTCGTTTCGGTCTAAAACAGCTTGTTTCGTTGTATTAAGCAAGAATACACGCTTTTCGCGCAGTTATAAGAGAAAAAGTTTTGACGCGTATTAGAGAGACACTTGTAAAACCGATGTGTTGTGATTTAGCTCGTTTCGGTCTAAAACAGCTTGTTTCACTGTATTAAGCAAGAATACATGCTTTTCGCGCAGTTATAAGAGAAAAAGTTTTGACGAGTATCACGTGGAACACTTGTAATACCGATGTGTTGTGATTTAGCTCGTTTCGGTCTAAAACAACTTGATTCGCTGTATTAAGCAAGAATACATGCTTTTCGCGCAGTTATAAAAGAAAAAGTTTTGACGCGTATCAGAGGAACACTTGTAATACCGATGTGTTGTGATTTAGCTCGTTTCGGTCTAAAACAGCTTGTTTCGCTGTATTAGGCAAGAATACATGCTTTTCGCGCAGTTATAAAAGAAAAAGTTTTGACGCGTATCAGAGGAACACTTGTTAAACTGATGTGTTGTGATTTAGCTCATTTCGGTCTAAAACAGCTTGTTTCGCTGTATTAAGCAAGAATACATGCTTTTCGCGCAGTTATAAGAGAAAAAGATTTGACGAGTATCACGTGGATACTTGTAAAACCGATGTGTTCAGATTTAGCTCGTTTCGGTCTAAAACAGCTTGTTTCGTTGTATTAAGCAAGAATACATGCTTTTCGCGCAGTTATAAGAAAAAAAGTTTTGACGCGTATTAGAGAGACACTTGTAAAACCGATGTGTTGTGATTTAGCTCATTTCGGTCTAAAACAGCTTGTTTCGCTGTATTAAGCAAGAATACATGCTTTTCGCGCAGTTATAAGAGAAAAAGTTTTGACGCGTATCAGAGGAACACTTGTAAAACCGATGTGTTGTGATTTAGCTCGTTTCGGTCTAAAACAGCTTGTTTCGCTGTATTAAGCAAGAATACATGCTTTTCGCGCAGTTATAAGAGAAAAAGTGTGGACGAGTATCACGTGGAACACTTGTAATACCGATGTGTTGTGATTTAGCTCGTTTCGGTCTAAAACAACTTGATTCGCTGTATTAAGCAAGAATACATGCTTTTCGCGCAGTTATAAAAGAAAAAGTTTTGACGCGTATCAGAGGAACACTTGTAAAACCGATGTGTTGTGATTTAGTTCTTTTCTGTCTAAAACAGTTTGTTTCGCTGTATTAAGCAAGAATACATGCTTTTCGCGCAGTTATAAGAGAAAAAGTTTTGACGAGTATCACGTGGATACTTGTAAAACCGATGTGTTCAGATTTAGCTCGTTTCGGTCTAAAACAGCTTGTTTCGTTGTATTAAGCAAGAATACATGCTTTTCGCGCAGTTATAAGAGAAAAAGTTTTGACGCGTATTAGAGAGACACTTGTAAAACCGATGTGTTGTGATTTAGCTCGTTTCGGTCTAAAACAGCTTGTTTCGTTGTATTAAGCAAGAATACATGCTTTTCGCTCAGTTATAAGAGAAAAAGTTTTGACGCGCATCAGAGGAACACTTGTAAAACCGATGTGTTCAGATTTAACTCTTTTCGGACTAAAACAGCTTGTTTCGTTGTATTAAGCACGAATACATGCTTTTCGCGCAGTTATAAGGGAAAAAGTTTTGACGCGTATCACATGGACACTTGGAAAACCGATGTGTTCAGATTTAGCTCGTTTTGGTCTAAAACAGCTTGTTTCGTTGTATTAAGCACGAATACATGCTTTTCGCGCCGTTATAAGAGAAAAAGTTTTGACGCGTATCAGAGGAACACTTGTAAAACCGATGTGTTGTGATTTAGCTCGTTTCGGTCTAAAACAGCTTGTTTCGCTGTATTAAGCACGAATACATGCTTTTCGCGCAGTTATAAGAGAAAAAGTTTAGACGCGTATCAGAGGAACAATTGTAAAACCGATGTGTTGTGATTTAGCTCGTTTCGGTCTAAAACAGCTTGTTTCGCTGTATTAAGCAGAAATACATGCTTTTCGCGCAGTGATAAGAGAAAAAGCTTTAAAGGCGTGTCACAGGGACACTTGTAAAACCGATGTGTTCAGATTTACCTCGTTTCGGTCTAAAACTGCTTGTTTCGTTGGACTAAGCACGAATACATGCTTTTCGCGCAGCTATAAGAGAAAAAAGAGTTGACGCGTATCAGATTAACACTTGTAAAACCGATGTGTTGTGATTTAGCTCGTTTCGGTCTAAAACAGCTTGTTTCGCTGTATTAAGCAAGAATACATGCTTTTCGCGCCGTTATAAAAGAAAAAAATTTGACGCGTATCAGAGGAACACTTGTAAAACCGATGTGTTCAGATTTAGCTCGTTTCGGTCTAAAACAACTTGTTTCGTTGTATTAAGCAAGAATACATGCTTTTCGCGCAGTTATAACAGAAAAAGTTTTGACGCGTATTAGAGAGACACTTGTAAAACCGATGTGTTGTGATTTAGCTCGTTTCGGTCTAAAACAGCTTGTGTCGTTGTATTAAGCAAGAATACATGCTTTTCGCGCAGTTATAAGAGAAAAAGTTTTGACGAGTATCACGTGGATACTTGTAAAACCGATGTGTTCAGATTTAGCTCGTTTCGGTCAAAAACAGCTTGTTTCGTTGTATTAAGCACGAATACATGCTTTTCGCGCAGTTAAAAGAGAAAAAGTTTTGACGAGTATCACGTGGAACACTTGTAATACCGATGTGTTGTGATTTAGCTCGTTTCGGTCTAAAACAGCTTGTTTCGCTGTATTAGGCAAGAATACATGCTTTTCGCGCAGTTATAAGAGAAAAAGTTTTGACGAGTATCACGTGGAACACTTGTAATACCGATGTGTTGTGATTTAGCTCGTTTCGGTCTAAAACAACTTGATTCGCTGTATTAAGCAAGAATACATGCTTTTCGCGCAGTTATAAAAGAAAAAGTTTTGACGCGTATCAGAGGAACACTTGTAAAACCGATGTGTTGTGATTTAGCTCATTTCGGTCTAAAACAGCTTGTTTCGCTGTATTAAGCAAGAATACATGCTTTTCGCGCAGTTATAAGAGAAAAAGTTTCGACGAGTATCACGTGGATACTTGTAAAACCGATGTGTTCAGATTTAGCTCGTTTCGGTCTAAAACAGCTTGTTTCGTTGTATTAAGCAAGAATACACGCTTTTCGCGCAGTTATAAGAGAAAAAGTTTTGACGCGTATTAGAGAGACACTTGTAAAACCGATGTGTTGTGATTTAGCTCATTTCGGTCTAAAACAGCTTGTTTCGCTGTATTAAGCAAGAATACATGCTTTTCGCGCAGTTATAAGAGAAAAAGTTTTGACGCGTATCAGAGGAACACTTGTAAAACCGATGTGTTGTGATTTAGCTCGTTTCGGTCTAAAACAGCTTGTTTCACTGTATTAAGCAAGAATACATGCTTTTCGCGCAGTTATAAGAGAAAAAGTTTTGACGAGTATCACGTGGAACACTTGTAATACCGATGTGTTGTGATTTAGCTCGTTTCGGTCTAAAACAACTTGATTCGCTGTATTAAGCAAGAATACATGCTTTTCGCGCAGTTATAAAAGAAAAAGTTTTGACGCGTATCAGAGGAACACTTGTAAAACCGATGTGTTGTGATTTAGTTCATTTCTGTCTAAAACAGTTTGTTTCGCTGTATTAAGCAAGAATACATGCTTTTCGCGCAGTTATAAGAGAAAAAGTTTTGACGAGTATCACGTGGATACTTGTAAAACCGATGTGTTCAGATTTAGCTCGTTTCGGTCTAAAACAGCTTGTTTCGTTGTATTAAGCAAGAATACATGCTTTTCGGGCAGTTATAAGAGAAAAAGTTTTGACGCGTATTAGAGAGACACTTGTAAAACCGATGTGTTGTGATTTAGCTCGTTTCGGTCTAAAACAGCTTGTTTCGTTGTATTAAGCAAGAATACATGCTTTTCGCGCAGTTATAAGAGAAAAAGTTTTGACGCGTATCAGAGGAACACTTGTAAAACCGATGTGTTCAGATTTAACTCTTTTCGGACTAAAACAGCTTGTTTCGTTGTATTAAGCACGAATACATGCTTTTCGCGCAGTTATAAGGGAAAAAGTTTTGACGCGTATCACATGGACACTTGGAAAACCGATGTGTTCAGATTTAGCTCGTTTTGGTCTAAAACAGCTTGTTTCGTTGTATTAGGCACGAATACATGCTTTTCGCGCAGTTATAAGAGAAAAAGTTTTGACGCGTATCAGAGGAACACTTGTAAAACCGATGTGTTGTGATTTAGCTCGTTTCGGTCTAAAACAGCTTGTTTCGCTGTATTAAGCACGAATACATGCTTTTCGCGCAGTTATAAGAGAAAAAGTTTAGACGCGTATCAGAGGAACAATTGTAAAACCGATGTGTTGTGATTTAGCTCGTTTCGGTCTAAAACAGCTTGTTTCGCTGTATTAAGCAGAAATACATGCTTTTCGCGCAGTGATAAGAGAAAAAGCTTTAAAGGCGAGTCACAGGGACACTTGTAAAACCGATGTGTTCAGATTTACCTCATTTCGGTCTAAAACAACTTGTTTCGCTGTATTAAGCAAGAATACATGCTTTTCGCGCAGTTATAAGAGAAAAAGTTTTGACGCGTATCAGAGGAACACTTGTAAAACCGATGTGTTGTGATTTAGCTCGTTTCGGTCTAAAACAGCTTGTTTCGCTGTATTAAGCAAGAATACATGCTTTTCGCGCAGTTATAAGAGAAAAGGTTTTGACGAGTATCACGTGGAACACTTGTAATACCGATGTGTTGTGATTTAGCTCGTTTCGGTCTAAAACAACTTGATTCGCTGTATTAAGCAAGAATACATGCTTTTCGCGCAGTTATAGAAGAGTTTTGACGCGTATCAGAGGAACACTTGTAAAACCGATGTGTTGTGATTTAGTTCATTTCGGTCTAAAACAGCTTGTTTCGCTGTATTAAGCAAGAATACATGCTTTTCGCGCAGTTATAAGAGAAAAAGTTTTGACGAGTATCACGTGGATACTTGTAAAACCGATGTGTTCAGATTTAGCTCGTTTCGGTCTAAAACAGCTTGTTTCGTTGTATTAAGCAAGAATACATGCTTTTCGCGCAGTTATAAGAGAAAAAGTTTTGACGCGTATTAGAGAGACACGTAAAACCGATGTGTTGTGATTTAGCTCGTTTCGGTCTAAAACAGCTTGTTTCGTTGTATTAAGCAAGAATACATGCTTTTCGCGCAGTTATAAGAGAAAAAGTTTTGACGCGTATCAGAGGAACACGTAAAACCGATGTGTTCAGATTTAACTCTTTTCGGACTAAAACAGCTTGTTTCGTTGTATTAAGCACGAATACATGCTTTTCGCGCAGTTATAAGGGAAAAAGTTTTGACGCGTATCACATGGACACTTGGAAAACCGATGTGTTCAGATTTAGCTCGTTTTGGTCTAAAACAGCTTGTTTCGTTGTATTAGGCACGAATACATGCTTTTCGCGCAGTTATAAGAGAAAAAGTTTTGACGCGTATCAGAGGAACACTTGTAAAACCGATGTGTTGTGATTTAGCTCGTTTCGGTCTAAAACAGCTTGTTTCGCTGTATTAAGCACGAATACATGCTTTTCGCGCAGTTATAAGAGAAAAAGTTTAGACGCGTATCAGAGGAACAATTGTAAAACCGATGTGTTGTGATTTAGCTCGTTTCGGTCTAAAACAGCTTGTTTCGCTGTATTAAGCAGAAATACATGCTTTTCGCGCAGTGATAAGAGAAAAAGCTTTAAAGGCGTGTCACAGGGACACTTGTAAAACCGATGTGTTCAGATTTACCTCGTTTCGGTCTAAAACAGCTTGTTTCGTTGGACTAAGCACGAATACATGCTTTTCGCGCAGCTATAAGAGAAAAAAGAGTTGACGCGTATCAGATTAACACTTGTAAAACCGATGTGTTGTGATTTAGCTCGCTTCGGTCTAAAACAGCTTGTTTCGCTGTATTAAGCAAGAATACATGGTTTTCGCGCAGTTATAAGAGAAAAAAATTTGACGCGTATCAGAGGAACACTTGTAAAACCGATGTGTTCAGATTTAGCTCGTTTCGGTCTAAAACAGCTTGTTTCGTTGTATTAAGCAAGAATACATGCTTTTCGCGCAGTTATAAGAGAAAAAGTTTTGACGCGTATTAGAGAGACACTTGTAAAACCGATGTGTTGTGATTTAGCTCGTTTCGGTCTAAAACAGCTTGTTTCGTTGTATTAAGCAAGAATACATGCTTTTCGCGCAGTTATAAGAGAAAAAGTTTTGACGAGTATCACGTGGAACACTTGTAATACCGATGTGTTGTGATTTAGCTCGTTTCGGTCTAAAACAGCTTGTTTCGCTGTATTAAGCAAGAATACATGCTTTTCGCGCAGTTATAAGAGAAAAAGTTTTGACGAGTATCACGTGGAACACTTGTAATACCGATGTGTTGTGATTTAGCTCGTTTCGGTCTAAAACAACTTGATTCGCTGTATTAAGCAAGAATACATGCTTTTCGCGCAGTTATAAAAGAAAGTTTTGACGCGTATCAGAGGAACACTTGTAAAACCGATGTGTTGTGATTTAGCTCATTTCGGTCTAAAACAGCTTGTTTCGCTGTATTAAGCAAGAATACATGCTTTTCGCGCAGTTATAAGAGAAAAAGTTTTGACGAGTATCACGTGGATACTTGTAAAACCGATGTGTTCAGATTTAGCTCGTTTCGGTCTAAAACAGCTTGTTTCGTTGTATTAAGCAAGAATACATGCTTTTCGCGCAGTTATAAGAGAAAAAGTTTTGACGCGTATCAGAGGAACACTTGTAAAACCGATGTGTTCAGATTTAACTCTTTTCGGACTAAAACAGCTTGTTTCGTTGTATTAAGCACGAATACATGCTTTTCGCGCAGTTATAAGGGAAAAAGTTTTGACGCGTATCACATGGACACTTGGAAAACCGATGTGTTCAGATTTAGCTCGTTTCGGTCTAAAACAACTTGATTCGCTGTATTAAGCAAGAATACATGCTTTTCGCGCAGTTATAAAAGAAAAAGTTTTGACGCGTATCAGAGGAACACTTGTAAAACCGATGTGTTCAGATTTAACTCTTTTCGAACTAAAACAGCTTGTTTCGTTGTATTAAGCACGAATACATGCTTTTCGCGCAGTTATAAGGGAAAAAGTTTTGACGCGTATCACATGGACACTTGGAAAACCGATGTGTTCAGATTTAGCTCGTTTCGGTCTAAAACAACTTGTTTCTTTGTATTAAGCAAGAATACATGCTTTTCGCGCAGTTATAAGAGAAAAAGTTTTGACGCGTATCAGAGGAACACGTAAAACCGATGTGTTCAGATTTAACTCTTTTCGGACTAAAACAGCTTGTTTCGTTGTATTAAGCACGAATACATGCTTTTCGCGCAGTTATAAGGGAAAAAGTTTTGACGCGTATCACATGGACACTTGGAAAACCGATGTGTTCAGATTTAGCTCGTTTTGGTCTAAAACAGCTTGTTTCGTTGTATTAGGCACGAATACATGCTTTTCGCGCAGTTATAAGAGAAAAAGTTTTGACGCGTATCAGAGGAACACTTGTAAAACCGATGTGTTGTGATTTAGCTCGTTTCGGTCTAAAACAGCTTGTTTCGCTGTATTAAGCACGAATACATGCTTTTCGCGCAGTTATAAGAGAAAAAGTTTAGACGCGTATCAGAGGAACAATTGTAAAACCGATGTGTTGTGATTTAGCTCGTTTCGGTCTAAAAGAGCTTGTTTCGCTGTATTAAGCAGAAATACATGCTTTTCGCGCAGTGATAAGAGAAAAAGCTTTAAAGGCGTGTCACAGGGACACTTGTAAAACCGATGTGTTCAGATTTACCTCGTTTCGGTCTAAAACAGCTTGTTTCGTTGGACTAAGCACGAATACATGCTTTTCGCGCAGCTATAAGAGAAAAAAGAGTTGACGCGTATCAGATTAACACTCGTAAAACCGATGTGTTGTGATTTAGCTCGCTTCGGTCTAAAACAGCTTGTTTCGCTGTATTAAGCAAGAATACATGGTTTTCGCGCAGTTATAAGAGAAAAAAATTTGACGCGTATCAGAGGAACACTTGTAAAACCGATGTGTTCAGATTTAGCTCGTTTCGGTCTAAAACAGCTTGTTTCGTTGTATTAAGCAAGAATACATGCTTTTCGCGCAGTTATAAGAGAAAAAGTTTTGACGCGTATTAGAGAGACACTTGTAAAACCGATGTGTTGTGATTTAGCTCGTTTCGGTCTAAAACAGCTTGTTTCGTTGTATTAAGCAAGAATACATGCTTTTCGCGCAGTTATAAGAGAAAAAGTTTTGACGAGTATCACGTGGAACACTTGTAATACCGATGTGTTGTGATTTAGCTCGTTTCGGTCTAAAACAGCTTGTTTCGCTGTATTAAGCAAGAATACATGCTTTTCGCGCAGTTATAAGAGAAAAAGTTTTGACGAGTATCACGTGGAACACTTGTAATACCGATGTGTTGTGATTTAGCTCGTTTCGGTCTAAAACAACTTGATTCGCTGTATTAAGCAAGAATACATGCTTTTCGCGCAGTTATAAAAGAAAGTTTTGACGCGTATCAGAGGAACACTTGTAAAACCGATGTGTTGTGATTTAGCTCATTTCGGTCTAAAACAGCTTGTTTCGCTGTATTAAGCAAGAATACATGCTTTTCGCGCAGTTAAAAGAGAAAAAGTTTTGACGAGTATCACGTGGATACTTGTAAAACCGATGTGTTCAGATTTAGCTCGTTTCGGTCTAAAACAGCTTGTTTCGTTGTATTAAGCAAGAATACATGCTTTTCGCGCAGTTATAAGAGAAAAAGTTTTGACGCGTATCAGAGGAACACTTGTAAAACCGATGTGTTCAGATTTAACTCTTTTCGGACTAAAACAGCTTGTTTCGTTGTATTAAGCACGAATACATGCTTTTCGCGCAGTTATAAGGGAAAAAGTTTTGACGCGTATCACATGGACACTTGGAAAACTGATGTGTTCAGATTTAGCTCGTTTCGGTCTAAAACAACTTGATTCGCTGTATTAAGCAAGAATACATGCTTTTCGCGCAGTTATAAAAGAAAAAGTTTTGACGCGTATCAGAGGAACACTTGTAAAACCGATGTGTTCAGATTTAACTCTTTTCGAACTAAAACAGCTTGTTTCGTTGTATTAAGCACGAATACATGCTTTTCGCGCAGTTATAAGGGAAAAAGTTTTGACGCGTATCACATGGACACTTGGAAAACCGATGTGTTCAGATTTAGCTCGTTTCGGTCTAAAACAACTTGTTTCTTTGTATTAAGCAAGAATACATGCTTTTCGCGCAGTTATAAGAGAAAAAGTTTTGACGCGTATCAGAGGAACACTTGTAAAACCGATGTGTTCAGATTTAACTCTTTTCGGACTAAAACAGCTTGTTTCGTTGTATTAAGCACGAATACATGCTTTTCGCGCAGTTATAAGGGAAAAAGTTTTGACGCGTATCACATGGACACTTGGAAAACCGATGTGTTCAGATTTAGCTCGTTTCGGTCTAAAACAACTTGATTCGCTGTATTAAGCAAGAATACATGCTTTTCGCGCAGTTATAAAAGAAAAAGTTTTGACGCGTATCAGAGGAACACTTGTAAAACCGATGTGTTCAGATTTAACTCTTTTCGGACTAAAACAGCTTGTTTCGTTGTATTAAGCACGAATACATGCTTTTCGCGCAGTTATAAGGGAAAAAGTTTTGACGCGTATCACATGGACACTTGGAAAACCGATGTGTTCAGATTTAGCTCGTTTCGGTCTAAAACAGCTTGTTTCGTTGTATTAAGCAAGAATACATGCTTTTCGCGCAGTTATAAGAGAAAAAGTTTTGACGCGTATCAGAGGAACACTTGTCAAACCGATGTGTTCAGATTTACCTCTTTTCGGATTAAAACAGCTTGTTTCGTTGTATTAAGCACGAATACATGCTTTTCGCGCAGTTATAAGGGAAAAAGTTTTGACGCGTATCACATGGACACTTGGAAAACCGATGTGTTCAGATTTAGCTCGTTTCGGTCTAAAACAACTTGATTCGCTGTATTAAGCAAGAATACATGCTTTTCGCGCAGTTATAAAAGAAAAAGTTTTGACGCGTATCAGAGGAACACTTGTAAAACCGATGTGTTGTGATTTAGCTCATTTCGGTCTAAAACAGCTTGTTTCGCTGTATTAAGCAAGAATACATGCTTTTCGCGCAGTTATAAGAGAAAAAGTTTTGACGAGTATCACGTGGATACTTGTAAAACCGATGTGTTGTGATTTAGCTCGTTTCGGTCTAAAACAGCTTGTTTCGTTGTATTAAGCAAGAATACATGCTTTTCGCGCAGTTATAAGAGAAAACGTTTTGACGCGTATCAGTGGAACACTTGTAAAACCGATGTGTTCAGATTTAACTCTTTTCGGACTAAAACAGCTTGTTTCGTTGTATTAAGCACGAATACATGCTTTTCGCGCAGTTATAAGGGAAAAAGTTTTGACGCGTATCACATGGACACTTGGAAAACCGATGTGTTCAGATTTAGCTCGTTTTGGTCTAAAACAGCTTGTTTCGTTGTATTAAGCACGAATACATGCTTTTCGCGCAGTTATAAGAGAAAAAGTTTTGACGCGTATCAGAGGAACACTTGTAAAACCGATGTGTTGTGATTTAGCTCGTTTCGGTCTAAAACAGCTTGTTTCGCTGTATTAAGCACGAATACATGCTTTTCGCGCAGTTATAAGAGAAAAAGTTTAGACGCGTATCAGAGGAACAATTGTAAAACCGATGTGTTGTGATTTAGCTCGTTTCGGTCTAAAACAGCTTGTTTCGCTGTATTAAGCAGAAATACATGCTTTTCGCGCAGTGATAAGAGAAAAAGCTTTAAAGGCGTGTCACAGGGACACTTGTAAAACCGATGTGTTCAGATTTACCTCGTTTCGGTCTAAAACAGCTTGTTTCGTTGGACTAACATCGAATACATGCTTTTCGCGCAGCTATAAGAGAAAAAAGAGTTGACGCGTATCAGATTAACACTTGTAAAACCGATGTGTTGTGATTTAGCTCGTTTCGGTCTAAAACAGCTTGTTTCGCTGTATTAAGCAAGAATACATGCTTTTCGCGCAGTTATAAGAGAAAAAAATTTGACGTGTATCAGAGGAACACTTGTAAAACCGATGTGTTCAGATTTAGCTCGTTTCGGTCTAAAACAGCTTGTTTCGTTGTATTAAGCAAGAATACATGCTTTTCGCGCAGTTATAACAGAAAAAGTTTTGACGCGTATTAGAGAGACACTTGTAAAACCGATGTGTTGTGATTTAGCTCGTTTCGGTCTAAAACAGCTTGTTTCGTTGTATTAAGCAAGAATACATGCTTTTCGCGCAGTTATAAGAGAAAAAGTTTTGACGAGTATCACGTGGATACTTGTAAAACCGATGTGTTCAGATTTAGCTCGTTTCGGTCAAAAACAGCTTGTTTCGTTGTATTAAGCACGAATACATGCTTTTCGCGCAGTTAAAAGAGAAAAAGTTTTGACGAGTATCACGTGGAACACTTGTAATACCGATGTGTTGTGATTTAGCTCGTTTCGGTCTAAAACAGCTTGTTTCGCTGTATTAGGCAAGAATACATGCTTTTCGCGCAGTTATAAGAGAAAAAGTTTTGACGAGTATCACGTGGAACACTTGTAATACCGATGTGTTGTGATTTAGCTCGTTTCGGTCTAAAACAACTTGATTCGCTGTATTAAGCAAGAATACATGCTTTTCGCGCAGTTATAAAAGAAAAAGTTTTGACGCGTATCAGAGGAACACTTGTAAAACCGATGTGTTGTGATTTAGCTCATTTCGGTCTAAAACAGCTTTTTTCGCTGTATTAAGCAAGAATACATGCTTTTCGCGCAGTTATAAGAGAAAAAGTTTTGACGAGTATCACGTGGATACTTGTAAAACCGATGTGTTCAGATTTAGCTCGTTTCGGTCTAAAACAGCTTGTTTCGTTGTATTAAGCAAGAATACATGCTTTTCGCGCAGTTATAAGAGAAAAAGTTTTGACGCGTATTAGACACTTGTAAAACCGATGTGTTGTGATTTAGCTCATTTCGGTCTAAAACAGCTTGTTTCGCTGTAATAAGCAAGAATACATGCTTTTCGCGCAGTTATAAGAGAAAAAGTTTTGACGCGTATCAGAGGAACACTTGTAAAACCGATGTGTTGTGATTTAGCTCGTTTCGGTCTAAAACAGCTTGTTTCGCTGTATTAAGCAAGAATACATGCTTTTCGCGCAGTTATAAGAGAAAAAGTTTTGACGCGTATCAGAGGAACACTTGTAAAACCGATGTGTTGTGATTTAGCTCGTTTCGGTCTAAAACAGCTTGTTTCGCTGTATTAAGCAAGAATACATGCTTTTCGCGCAGTTATAAGAGAAAAAGTTTTGACGCGTATCAGAGGAACACTTGTAAAACCGATGTGTTCAGATTTAACTCGTTTCGGTCTAAAACAGCTTGTTTCGTTGTATTAAGCACGAATACATGCTTTACGCGCAGTTATAGAAGAAAAAGTTTTGACGCTTATCAGAGACACTTGTAAAACCGATGTGTTGTGATTTAGCTCGTTTCGGTCTAAAACAGCTTGTTTCGCTGTATTAAGCAAGAATACATGCTTTTCGCGCGGTTATAAGAGAAAAAGTTGACGAGTATCACGTGGATACTTGTAAAACCGATGTGTTCAGATTTAGCTCGTTTCGGTCTAAAACAGCTTGTTTCGTTGTATTAAGCACGAATACATGCTTTTCGCGCAGTTATAAGAGAAAACTTTTTGACGAGTATCACGTGGAACACTTGTAATACCGATGTGTTGTGATTTAGCTCGTTTCGGTTTAAAACAGCTTGTTTCGCTGTATTAAGCAAGAATACATGCTTTTCGCGCAGTTATAAGAGAAAAAGTTTAGACGCGTATCAGAGGAACACTTGTAAAACCGATGTGTTGTGATTTAGCTCGTTTCGGTGTAAAACAGCTTGTTTCGTAGTATTAAGCAAGAATACATGCTTTTCGCGCAGTTATAAGAGAAAAAGTTTTGACGCGTATTAGAGGAACACTTGTAAAACCTTTGTGTTGTGATTTAGCTCGTTTCGGTCTAAAACAGCTTGTTTCGCTGTATTAAGCAAGAATACATGCTTTTCGCGCAGTTATAAGAGAAAAAGTTTTGACGCGTGTCACAGGGACACTTGTAAAACCGATGTGTTCAGATTTAGCTCGTTTCGGTCTAAAACAGCTTGTTTCGTTGTATTAAGCAAGAATACATGCTTTACGCGCAGTTATAGAAGAAAAAGTTTTGACGCGTATCAGAGAGACACTTGTAAAACCGATGTGTTGTGATTTAGCTCGTTTCGGTCTAAAACAGCTTGTTTCGTTGTATTAAGCAAGAATACATGCTTTTCGCGCAGTTATAAGAGAAAAAGTTTTGACGAGTATTACGTGGATACTTGTAAAACCGAAGTGTTCAGATTTAGCTCGTTTCGGTCTAAAACAGCTTGTTTCGTTGTATTAAGCACGAATACATGCTTTTCGCGCAGTTATAAGAGAAAACGTTTTGACGAGTATCACGTGGAACACTTGTAATACCGATGTGTTGTGATTTAGCTCGTTTCGGTCTAAAACAGCTTGTTTCGCTGTATTAAGCAAGAATACATGCTTTTCGCGCAGTTATAAGAGAAAAAGTTTTGACGCGTATCAGAGGAACACTTGTAAAACCGATGTGTTGTGATTTAGCTCATTTCGGTCTAAAACAGCTTGTTTCGTTGTATTAAGCAAGAATACATGCTTTTCGCGCAGTTATAAGAGAAAAAGTTTTGACGCGTGTCACAGGGACACTTGTAAAACCGATGTGTTCAGATTTAGCTCGTTTCGGTCTAAAACAGCTTGTTTCGTTGCATTAAGCACGAATACATGCTTTTCGCGCAGTTATAAGAGAAAAAGTTTTGACGAGTATCACGTGGAACACTTGTAATACCGATGTGTTGTGATTTGGCTCGTTTCGGTCTAAAACAGCTTGTTTCGTTGTATTAAGCAAGAATACATGCTTTTCGCGCAGTTATAAGAGAAAAAGTTTTGACGCGTATCAGAGGAACACTTGTAAAACCGATGTGTTCAGATTTAACTCTTTTCGGACTAAAACAGCTTGTTTCGTTGTATTAAGCACGAATACATGCTTTTCGCGCAGTTATAAGGGAAAAAGTTTTGACGCGTATCACATGGACACTTGGAAAACCGATGTGTTCAGATTTAGCTCGTTTTGGTCTAAAACAGCTTGTTTCGTTGTATTAAGCACGAA
The DNA here is from genome assembly GCF_052857255.1 of Amblyomma americanum. Taxonomy (NCBI): domain Eukaryota; kingdom Metazoa; phylum Arthropoda; class Arachnida; order Ixodida; family Ixodidae; genus Amblyomma; species Amblyomma americanum. The sequence continues at coordinate 134,820 of NW_027526575.1, read as the reverse complement.
TACATGCTTTTCGCGCAGTTATAAGAGAAAAAGTTTTGACGCGTATCAGAGGAACACTTGTAAAACCGATGTGTTGTGATTTAGCTCGTTTCGGTCTAAAACAGCTTGTTTCGCTGTATTAAGCACGAATACATGCTTTTCGCGCAGTGATAAGAGAAAAAGCTTTAAAGGCGTGTCACAGGGACACTTGTAAAACCGATGTGCTCAGATTTACCTCGTTTCGGTCTAAAACAGCTTGTTTCGTTGGACTAAGCACGAATACCTGCTTTTCGCGCAGCTATAAGAGAAAAAAGAGTTGACGCGTATCAGAGGAACACTTGTAAAACCGATGTGCTGTGATTTAGCTCGTTTCGGTCTAAAACAGCTTGTTTCGCTGTATTAAGCAAGAATACATGCTTTTCGCGCAGTTATAAGAGAAAAAATTTGACGCGTATCAGAGGAACACTTGTAAAACCGATGTGTTGTGATTTAGCTCGTTTTGGTCTAAAACAGCTTGTTTCGCTGTATTAAGCAAGAATACATGCTTTTCGCGCAGTTATAAGAGAAAAGGTTTTGACGCGTGTTAGAGAGAGGCTTGTAAAACCGATGTGTTGTGATTTAGCTCTTTTCGGTCTAAAACAGCTTGTTTCGTTGTATTAAGCAAGAATACATGCTTTTCGCGCAGTTATAAGAGAAAACGTTTTGACGAGTATCACGTGGATACTTGTAAAACCGATGTGTTCAGATTTAGCTCGTTTCGGTCTAAAACAGCTTGTTTCGTTGTATTAAGCACGAATACATGCTTTTCGCGCAGTTATAGCAGAAAAAGTTTTGACGAGTATCACGTGGAACACTTGTAATACCGATGTGTTGTGATTTAGCTCGTTTCGGTCTAAAACAGCTTGTTTCGCTGTATTAAGCAAGAATACATGCTTTTCGCGCAGTTATAAGAGAAAAAGTTTTGACGAGTATCACGTGGAACACTTGTAGTACCGATGTGTTGTGATTTAGCTGGTTTCGGTCTAAAACAACTTGATTCGCTGTATTAAGCAAGAATACATGCTTTTCGCGCAGTTATAAAAGAAAAAGTTTTGACGCGTATCAGAGGAACACTTGTAAAACCGATGTGTTGTGATTTAGCTCCTTTCGGTCTAAAACAGCTTGTTTCGCTGTATTAAGCAAGAATACATGCTTTTCGCGCAGTTAAAAGAGAAAAAGTTTTGACGACTATCACGTGGATACTTGTAAAACCGATGTGTTCAGATTTAGCTCGTTTCGATCTAAAACAGCTTGTTTCGTTGTATTAAGCAAGAATACGTGCTTTTCGCGCAGTTATAAGAGAAAAAGTTTTGACGCGTATCACGTGGAACACTTGTAATACCGATGTGTTGTGATTTAGCTCGTTTCGGTCTAAAACAGCTTGTTTCGCTGTATTAAGCAAGAATACATGCTTTTCACACCGTTATAAGAGAAAAAGATTTGACGCGTATCAGAGGAACACTTGTAAAACCGATGTGTTGTGATTTAGCTCATTTCGGTCTAAAACAGCTTGTTTCGCTGTATTAAGCAAGAATACATGATTTTCGCGCAGTTATAAGAGAAAACGTTTTGACGCGTATCAGAGGAACACTTGTAAAACCGATGTGTTGTGATTTAGCTCGTTTCGGTCTAAAACAGCTTGTTTCGCTGTATTAAGCAAGAATACATGCTTTTCGCGCAGTTATAAGAGAAAAAAATTTGACGCGTATCAGAGGAACACTTGTAAAACCGATGTGTTCAGATTTAGCTCGTTTCGGTCTAAAACAGCTTGTTTCGTTGTATTAAGCAAGAATACATGCTTTTCGCGCAGTTATAAGAGAAAAAGTTTTGACGCGTATTAGAGAGACACTTGTAAAACCGATGTGTTGTGATTTAGCTCGTTTCGGTCTAAAACAGCTTGTTTCGTTGTATTAAGCAAGAATACATGCTTTTCGCGCAGTTATAAGAGAAAAAGTTTTGACGAGTATCACGTGGAACACTTGTAATACCGATGTGTTGTGATTTAGCTCGTTTCGGTCTAAAACAGCTTGTTTCGCTGTATTAAGCAAGAATACATGCTTTTCGCGCAGTTATAAGAGAAAAAGTTTTGACGAGTATCACGTGGAACACTTGTAATACCGATGTGTTGTGATTTAGCTCGTTTCGGTCTAAAACAACTTGATTCGCTGTATTAAGCAAGAATACATGCTTTTCGCGCAGTTATAAAAGAAAGTTTTGACGCGTATCAGAGGAACACTTGTAAAACCGATATGTTTTGATTGAGCTCATTTCGGTCTAAAACAGCTTGTTTCGTTGTATTAAGCAAGAATACATGCTTTTCGCGCAGTTATAAGAGAAAAAGTTTTGACGCGTATCAGAGGAACACTTGTAAAACCGATGTGTTCAGATTTAACTCTTTTCGGACTAAAACAGCTTGTTTCGTTGTATTAAGCACGAATACATGCTTTTCGCGCAGTTATAAGGGAAAAAGTTTTGACGCGTATCACATGGACACTTGGAAAACCGATGTGTTCAGATTTAGCTCGTTTCGGTCTAAAACAACTTGATTCGCTGTATTAAGCAAGAATACATGCTTTTCGCGCAGTTATAAAAGAAAAAGTTTTGACGCGTATCAGAGGAACACTTGTAAAACCGATGTGTTCAGATTTACCTCTTTTCGAACTAAAACAGCTTGTTTCGTTGTATTAAGCACGAATACATGCTTTTCGCGCAGTTATAAGGGAAAAAGTTTTGACGCGTATCACATGGACACTTGGAAAACCGATGTGTTCAGATTTAGCTCGTTTCGGTCTAAAACAACTTGTTTCGTTGTATTAAGCAAGAATACATGCTTTTCGCGCAGTTATAAGAGAAAAAGTTTTGACGCGTATCAGAGGAACACTTGTAAAACCAATGTGTTGTGATTTAGCTCATTTCGGTCTAAAACAGCTTGTTTCGTTGTATTAAGCACGAATACATGCTTTTCGCGCAGTTATAAGAGAAAAAGTTTTGACGAGTATCACGTTTACCACTTGTAATACCGATGTGTTGTGATTTAGCTCGTTTCGGTCTAAAACAGCTTGTTCCGCTGTATTAAGCAAGAATACATGCTTTTCGCGCAGTTATAAGAGAAAAAGTTTTGACGCGTATCAGAGGAACACTTGTAAAACCGATGTGTTCAGATTTAACTCTTTTCGGACTAAAACAGCTTGTTTCGTTGTATTAAGCACGAATACATGCTTTTCGCGCAGTTATAAGGGAAAAAGTTTTGACGCGTATCACATGGACACTTGGAAAACCGATGTGTTCAGATTTGGCTCGTTTCGGTCTAAAACAACTTGATTCGCTGTATTAAGCAAGAATACATGCTTTTCGCGCAGTTATAAAAGAAAAAGTTTTGACGCGTATCAGAGGAACACTTGTAAAACCGATGTGTTGTGATTTAGCTCATTTCGGTCTAAAACAGCTTGTTTCGCTGTATTAAGCAAGAATACATGCTTTTCGCGCAGTTATAAGGGAAAAAGTTTTGACGCGTATCACATGGACACTTGGAAAACCGATGTGTTCAGATTTAGCTCGTTTCGGTCTAAAACAACTTGTTTCGTTGTATTAAGCAAGAATACATGCTTTTCGCGCAGTTATAAAAGAAAAAGTTTTGACGCGTATCAGAGGAACACTTGTAAAACCGATGTGTTGTGATTTAGCTCATTTCGGTCTAAAACAGCTTGTTTCGCTGTATTAAGCAAGAATACATGCTTTTCGCGCAGTTATAAGAGAAAAAGTTTTGACGAGTATCACGTGGATACTTGTAAAACCGATGTGTTCAGATTTAGCTCGTTTCGGTCTAAAACAGCTTCTTTCGTTGTATTAAGCAAGAATACATGCTTTTCGCGCAGTTATAAGAGAAAAAGTTTTGACGCGTATCAGAGGAACACTTGTAAAACCGATGTGTTCAGATTTAACTCTTTTCGGACTAAAACAGCTTGTTTCGTTGTATTAAGCACGAATACATGCTTTTCGCGCAGTTATAAGGGAAAAAGTTTTGACGCGTATCACATGGACACTTGGAAAACCGATGTGTTCAGATTTAGCTCGTTTCGGTCTAAAACAACTTGATTCGCTGTATTAAGCAAGAATACATGCTTTTCGCGCAGTTATAAAAGAAAAAGTTTTGACGCGTATCAGAGGAACACTTGTAAAACCGATGTGTTCAGATTTAACTCTTTTCGGACTAAAACAGCTTGTTTCGTTGTATTAAGCACGAATACATGCTTTTCGCGCAGTTATAAGGGAAAAAGTTTTGACGCGTATCACATGGACACTTGGAAAACCGATGTGTTCAGATTTAGCTCGTTTCGGTCTAAAACAGCTTGTTTCGTTGTATTAAGCAAGAATACATGCTTTTCGCGCAGTTATAAGAGAAAAAGTTTTGACGCGTATCAGAGGAACACTTGTCAAACCGATGTGTTCAGATTTAACTCTTTTCGGACTAAAACAGCTTGTTTCGTTGTATTAGGCACGAATACATGCTTTTCGCGCAGTTATAAGGGAAAAAGTTTTGACGCGTATCACATGGACACTTGGAAAACCGATGTGTTCAGATTTAGCTCGTTTCGGTCTAAAACAACTTGATTCGCTGTATTAAGCAAGAATACATGCTTTTCGCGCAGTTTTAAAAGAAAAAGTTTTGACGCGTATCAGAGGAACACTTGTAAAACCGATGTGTTGTGATTTAGCTCATTTCGGTCTAAAACAGCTTGTTTCGCTGTATTAAGCAAGAATACATGCTTTTCGCGCAGTTATAAGAGAAAAAGTTTTGACGAGTATCACGTGGATACTTGTAAAACCGATGTGTTGTGATTTAGCTCGTTTCGGTCTAAAACAGCTTGTTTCGTTGTATTAAGCAAGAATACATGCTTTTCGCGCAGTTATAAGAGAAAAAGTTTTGACGCGTATCAGAGGAACACTTGTAAAACCGATGTGTTCAGATTTAACTCTTTTCGGACTAAAACAGCTTGTTTCGTTGTATTAAGCACGAATACATGCTTTTCGCGCAGTTATAAGGGAAAAAGTTTTGACGCGTATCACATGGACACTTGGAAAACCGATGTGTTCAGATTTAGCTCGTTTTGGTCTAAAACAGCTTGTTTCGTTGTATTAAGCACGAATACATGCTTTTCGCGCAGTTATGAGAAAAAGTTTTGACGCGTATCAGAGGAACACTTGTAAAACCGATGTGTTGTGATTTAGCTCGTTTCGGTCTAAAACAGCTTGTTTCGCTGTATTAAGCACGAATACATGCTTTTCGCGCAGTTATAAGAGAAAAAGTTTAGACGCGTATCAGAGGAACAGTTGTAAAACCGATGTGTTGTGATTTAGCTCGTTTCGGTCTAAAACAGCTTGTTTCGCTGTATTAAGCAGAAATACATGCTTTTCGCGCAGTGATAAGAGAAAAAGCTTTAAAGGCGTGTCACAGGGACACTTGTAAAACCGATGTGTTCAGATTTACCTCGTTTCGGTCTAAAACAGCTTGTTTCGTTGGACTAACATCGAATACATGCTTTTCGCGCAGCTATAAGAGAAAAAAGAGTTGACGCGTATCAGATTAACACTTGTAAATCCGATGTGTTGTGATTTAGCTCGTTTCGGTCTAAAACAGCTTGTTTCGCTGTATTAAGCAAGAATACATGCTTTTCGCGCAGTTATAAGAGAAAAAAATTTGACGTGTATCAGAGGAACACTTGTAAAACCGATGTGTTCAGATTTAGCTCGTTTCGGTCTAAAACAGCTTGTTTCGTTGTATTAAGCAAGAATACATGCTTTTCGCGCAGTTATAACAGAAAAAGTTTTGACGCGTATTAGAGAGACACTTGTAAAACCGATGTGTTGTGATTTAGCTCGTTTCGGTCTAAAACAGCTTGTTTCGTTGTATTAAGCAAGAATACATGCTTTTCGCGCAGTTATAAGAGAAAACGTTTTGACGAGTATCACGTGGATACTTGTAAAACCGATGTGTTCAGATTTAGCTCGTTTCGGTCAAAAACAGCTTGTTTCGTTGTATTAAGCACGAATACATGCTTTTCGCGCAGTTAAAAGAGAAAAAGTTTTGACGAGTATCACGTGGAACACTTGTAATACCGATGTGTTGTGATTTAGCTCGTTTCGGTCTAAAACAGCTTGTTTCGCTGTATTAGGCAAGAATACATGCTTTTCGCGCAGTTATAAGAGAAAAAGTTTTGACGAGTATCACGTGGAACACTTGTAATACCGATGTGTTGTGATTTAGCTCGTTTCGGTCTAAAACAACTTGATTCGCTGTATTAAGCAAGAATACATGCTTTTCGCGCAGTTATAAAAGAAAAAGTTTTGACGCGTATCAGAGGAACACTTGTAAAACCGATGTGTTGTGATTTAGCTCATTTCGGTCTAAAACAGCTTGTTTCGCTGTATTAAGCAAGAATACATGCTTTTCGCGCAGTTATAAAAGAAAAAGTTTTGACGCGTATCAGAGGAACACTTGTAAAACCGATGTGTTCAGATTTAACTCTTTTCGAACTAAAACAGCTTGTTTCGTTGTATTAAGCACGAATACATGCTTTTCGCGCAGTTATAAGGGAAAAAGTTTTGACGCGTATCACATGGACACTTGGAAAACCGATGTGTTCAGATTTAGCTCGTTTCGGTCTAAAACAACTTGTTTCGTTGTATTAAGCAAGAATACATGCTTTTCGCGCAGTTATAAGAGAAAAAGTTTTGACGCGTATCAGAGGAACACTTGTAAAACCAATGTGTTGTGATTTAGCTCATTTCGGTCTAAAACAGCTTGTTTCGCTGTATTAAGCAAGAATACATGCTTTTCGCGCAGTTATAAGAGAAAAAGTTTTGACGAGTATCACGTGGATACTTGTAAAACCGATGTGTTCAGATTTAGCTCGTTTCGGTCTAAAACAGCTTGTTTCGTTGTATTAAGCAAGAATACATGCTTTTCGCGCAGTTATAAGAGAAAAAGTTTTGACGCGTATCAGAGGAACACTTGTAAAACCGATGTGTTCAGATTTAACTCTTTTCGGACTAAAACAGCTTGTTTCGTTGTATTAAGCACGAATACATGCTTTTCGCGCAGTTATAAGGGAAAAAGTTTTGACGCGTATCACATGGACACTTGGAAAACCGATGTGTTCAGATTTAGCTCGTTTCGGTCTAAAACAACTTGATTCGCTGTATTAAGCAAGAATACATGCTTTTCGCGCAGTTATAAAAGAAAAAGTTTTGACGCGTATCAGAGGAACACTTGTAAAACCGATGTGTTGTGATTTAGCTCATTTCGGTCTAAAACAGCTTGTTTCGCTGTATTAAGCAAGAATACATGCTTTTCGCGCAGTTATAAGGGAAAAAGTTTTGACGCGTATCACATGGACACTTGGAAAACCGATGTGTTCAGATTTAGCTCGTTTCGGTCTAAAACAACTTGTTTCGTTGTATTAAGCAAGAATACATGCTTTTCGCGCAGTTATAAAAGAAAAAGTTTTGACGCGTATCAGAGGAACACTTGTAAAACCGATGTGTTGTGATTTAGCTCATTTCGGTCTAAAACAGCTTGTTTCGCTGTATTAAGCAAGAATACATGCTTTTCGCGCAGTTATAAGAGAAAAAGTTTTGACGAGTATCACGTGGATACTTGTAAAACCGATGTGTTCAGATTTAGCTCGTTTCGGTCTAAAACAGCTTCTTTCGTTGTATTAAGCAAGAATACATGCTTTTCGCGCAGTTATAAGAGAAAAAGTTTTGACGCGTATCAGAGGAACACTTGTAAAACCGATGTGTTCAGATTTAACTCTTTTCGGACTAAAACAGCTTGTTTCGTTGTATTAAGCACGAATACATGCTTTTCGCGCAGTTATAAGGGAAAAAGTTTTGACGCGTATCACATGGACACTTGGAAAACCGATGTGTTCAGATTTAGCTCGTTTCGGTCTAAAACAACTTGATTCGCTGTATTAAGCAAGAATACATGCTTTTCGCGCAGTTATAAAAGAAAAAGTTTTGACGCGTATCAGAGGAACACTTGTAAAACCGATGTGTTCAGATTTAACTCTTTTCGGACTAAAACAGCTTGTTTCGTTGTATTAAGCACGAATACATGCTTTTCGCGCAGTTATAAGGGAAAAAGTTTTGACGCGTATCACATGGACACTTGGAAAACCGATGTGTTCAGATTTAGCTCGTTTCGGTCTAAAACAGCTTGTTTCGTTGTATTAAGCAAGAATACATGCTTTTCGCGCAGTTATAAGAGAAAAAGTTTTGACGCGTATCAGAGGAACACTTGTCAAACCGATGTGTTCAGATTTAACTCTTTTCGGACTAAAACAGCTTGTTTCGTTGTATTAAGCACGAATACATGCTTTTCGCGCAGTTATAAGGGAAAAAGTTTTGACGCGTATCACATGGACACTTGGAAAACCGATGTGTTCAGATTTAGCTCGTTTCGGTCTAAAACAACTTGATTCGCTGTATTAAGCAAGAATACATGCTTTTCGCGCAGTTTTAAAAGAAAAAGTTTTGACGCGTATCAGAGGAACACTTGTAAAACCGATGTGTTGTGATTTAGCTCATTTCGGTCTAAAACAGCTTGTTTCGCTGTATTAAGCAAGAATACATGCTTTTCGCGCAGTTATAAGAGAAAAAGTTTTGACGAGTATCACGTGGATACTTGTAAAACCGATGTGTTGTGATTTAGCTCGTTTCGGTCTAAAACAGCTTGTTTCGTTGTATTAAGCAAGAATACATGCTTTTCGCGCAGTTATAAGAGAAAAAGTTTTGACGCGTATCAGAGGAACACTTGTAAAACCGATGTGTTCAGATTTAACTCTTTTCGGACTAAAACAGCTTGTTTCGTTGTATTAAGCACGAATACATGCTTTTCGCGCAGTTATAAGGGAAAAAGTTTTGACGCGTATCACATGGACACTTGGAAAACCGATGTGTTCAGATTTAGCTCGTTTTGGTCTAAAACAGCTTGTTTCGTTGTATTAAGCACGAATACATGCTTTTCGCGCAGTTATAAGAGAAAAAGTTTTGACGCGTATCAGAGGAACACTTGTAAAACCGATGTGTTGTGATTTAGCTCGTTTCGGTCTAAAACAGCTTGTTTCGCTGTATTAAGCACGAATACATGCTTTTCGCGCAGTTATAAGAGAAAAAGTTTAGACGCGTATCAGAGGAACAGTTGTAAAACCGATGTGTTGTGATTTAGCTCGTTTCGGTCTAAAACAGCTTGTTTCGCTGTATTAAGCAGAAATACATGCTTTTCGCGCAGTGATAAGAGAAAAAGCTTTAAAGGCGTGTCACAGGGACACTTGTAAAACCGATGTGTTCAGATTTACCTCGTTTCGGTCTAAAACAGCTTGTTTCGTTGGACTAACATCGAATACATGCTTTTCGCGCAGCTATAAGAGAAAAAAGAGTTGACGCGTATCAGATTAACACTTGTAAAACCGATGTGTTGTGATTTAGCTCGTTTCGGTCTAAAACAGCTTGTTTCGCTGTATTAAGCAAGAATACATGCTTTTCGCGCAGTTATAAGAGAAAAAATTTGACGTGTATCAGAGGAACACTTGTAAAACCGATGTGTTCAGATTTAGCTCGTTTCGGTCTAAAACAGCTTGTTTCGTTGTATTAAGCAAGAATACATGCTTTTCGCGCAGTTATAACAGAAAAAGTTTTGACGCGTATTAGAGAGACACTTGTAAAACCGATGTGTTGTGATTTAGCTCGTTTCGGTCTAAAACAGCTTGTTTCGTTGTATTAAGCAAGAATACATGCTTTTCGCGCAGTTATAAGAGAAAACGTTTTGACGAGTATCACGTGGATACTTGTAAAACCGATGTGTTCAGATTTAGCTCGTTTCGGTCAAAAACAGCTTGTTTCGTTGTATTAAGCACGAATACATGCTTTTCGCGCAGTTAAAAGAGAAAAAGTTTTGACGAGTATCACGTGGAACACTTGTAATACCGATGTGTTGTGATTTAGCTCGTTTCGGTCTAAAACAGCTTGTTTCGCTGTATTAGGCAAGAATACATGCTTTTCGCGCAGTTATAAGAGAAAAAGTTTTGACGAGTATCACGTGGAACACTTGTAATACCGATGTGTTGTGATTTAGCTCGTTTCGGTCTAAAACAACTTGATTCGCTGTATTAAGCAAGAATACATGCTTTTCGCGCAGTTATAAAAGAAAAAGTTTTGACGCGTATCAGAGGAACACTTGTAAAACCGATGTGTTGTGATTTAGCTCATTTCGGTCTAAAACAGCTTGTTTCGCTGTATTAAGCAAGAATACATGCTTTTCGCGCAGTTATAAGAGAAAAAGTTTTGACGAGTATCACGTGGATACTTGTAAAACCGATGTGTTCAGATTTAGCTCGTTTCGGTCTAAAACAGCTTGTTTAGTTGTATTAAGCAAGAATACATGCTTTTCGCGCAGTTATAAGAGAAAAAGTTTTGACGCGTATTAGACACTTGAAAAACCGATGTGTTGTGATTTAGCTCATTTCGGTCTAAAACAGCTTGTTTCGCTGTATTAAGCAAGAATACATGCTTTTCGCGCAGTTATAAGAGAAAAAGTTTTGACGCGTATCAGAGGAACACTTGTAAAACCGATGTGTTGTGATTTAGCTCGTTTCGGTCTAAAACAGCTTGTTTCGCTGTATTAAGCAAGAATACATGCTTTTCGCGCAGTTATAAGAGAAAAAGTTTTGACGCGTATCAGAGGAACACTTGTAAAACCGATGTGTTGTGATTTAGCTCGTTTCGGTCTAAAACAGCTTGTTTCGCTGTATTAAGCAAGAATACATGCTTTTCGCGCAGTTATAAGAGAAAAAGTTTTGACGCGTATCAGAGGAACACTTGTAAAACCGATGTGTTCAGATTTAACTCGTTTCGGTCTAAAACAGCTTGTTTCGTTGTATTAAGCACGAATACATGCTTTACGCGCAGTTATAGAAGAAAAAGTTTTGACGCTTATCAGAGACACTTGTAAAACCGATGTGTTGTGATTTAGCTCGTTTCGGTCTAAAACAGCTTGTTTCGTTGTATTAAGCAAGAATACATGCTTTTCGCGCGGTTATAAGAGAAAAAGTTGACGAGTATCACGTGGATACTTGTAAAACCGATGTGTTCAGATTTAGCTCGTTTCGGTCTAAAACAGCTTGTTTCGTTGTATTAAGCACGAATACATGCTTTTCGCGCAGTTATAAGAGAAAACTTTTTGACGAGTATCACGTGGAACACTTGTAATACCGATGTGTTGTGATTTAGCTCGTTTCGGTTTAAAACAGCTTGTTTCGCTGTATTAAGCAAGAATACATGCTTTTCGCGCAGTTATAAGAGAAAAAGTTTTGACGCGTATCAGAGGAACACTTGTAAAACCGATGTGTTCAGATTTAGCTCGTTTCGGTCTGAAACAGCTTGTTTCGTAGTATTAAGCAAGAATACATGCTTTTCGCGCAGTTATAAGAGAAAAAGTTTTGACGCGTATTAGAGGAACACTTGTAAAACCTTTGTGTTGTGATTTAGCTCGTTTCGGTCTAAAACAGCTTGTTTCGCTGTATTAAGCAAGAATACATGCTTTTCGCGCAGTTATAAGAGAAAAAGTTTTGACGCGTGTCACAGGGACACTTGTAAAACCGATGTGTTCAGATTTAGCTCGTTTCGGTCTAAAACAACTTGTTTCGTTGTATTAGGCACGAATACATGCTTTACGCGCAGTTATAGAAGAAAAAGTTTTGACGCCTATTAGAGAGACACTTGTAAAACCGATGTGTTATGATTTAGCTCGTTTCGGTCTAAAACAGCTTGTTTCGTTGTATTAAGCAAGAATACATGCTTTTCGCGCAGTTATAAGAGAGAAAGTTTTGACGAGTATCACGTGGATACTTGTAAAACCGATGTGTTCAGATTTAGCTCGTTTTGGTCTAAAACAGCTTGTTTCGTTGTATTAAGCAAGAATACATGCTTTACGCGCAGTTATAGAAGAAAAAGTTTTGACGCGTATCAGAGAGACACTTGTAAAACCGATGTGTTGTGATTTAGCTCGTTTCGGTCTAAAACAGCTTGTTTCGTTGTATTAAGCAAGAATACATGCTTTTCGCGCAGTTATAAGAGAAAAAGTTTTGACGAGTATTACGTGGATACTTGTAAAACCGAAGTGTTCAGATTTAGCTCGTTTCGGTCTAAAACAGCTTGTTTCGTTGTATTAAGCACGAATATGCTTTTCGCGCAGTTATAAGAGAAAACGTTTTGACGAGTATCACGTGGAACACTTGTAATACCGATGTGTTGTGATTTAGCTCGTTTCGGTCTAAAACAGCTTGTTTCGCTGTATTAAGCAAGAATACATGCTTTTCGCGCAGTTATAAGAGAAAAAGTTTTGACGCGTATCAGAGGAACACTTGTAAAACCGATGTGTTGTGATTTAGCTCATTTCGGTCTAAAACAGCTTGTTTCGTTGTATTAAGCAAGAATACATGCTTTTCGCGCAGTTATAAGAGAAAAAGTTTTGACGAGTATCACATGGACACTTGGAAAACCGATGTGTTCAGATTTAGCTCGTTTCGGTCTAAAACAGCTTGTTTCGTTGTATTAAGCAAGAATACATGCTTTTCGCGCAGTTATAAGAGAAAAAGTTTTGACGCGTATCAGAGGAACACTTGTCAAACCGATGTGTTCAGATTTAACTCTTTTCGGACTAAAACAGCTTGTTTCGTTGTATTAAGCACGAATACATGCTTTTCGCGCAGTTATAAGGGAAAAAGTTTTGACGCGTATCACATGGACACTTGGAAAACCGATGTGTTCAGATTTAGCTCGTTTCGGTCTAAAACAACTTGATTCGCTGTATTAAACAAGAATACATGCTTTTCGCGCAGTTATAAAAGAAAAAGTTTTGACGCGTATCAGAGGAACACTTGTAAAACCGGTGTTGTGATTTAGCTCATTTCGGTCTAAAACAGCTTGTTTCGCTGTATTAAGCAAGAATACATGCTTTTCGCGCAGTTATAAGAGAAAAAGTTTTGACGAGTATCACGTGGATACTTGTAAAACCGATGTGTTGTGATTTAGCTCATTTCGGTCTAAAACAGCTTGTTTCGTTGTATTAAGCAAGAATACATGCTTTTCGCGCAGTTATAAGAGAAAAAGTTTTGACGCGTATCAGAGGAACACTTGTAAAACCGATGTGTTCAGATTTAACTCTTTTCGGACTAAAACAGCTTGTTTCGTTGTATTAAGCACGAATACATGCTTTTCGCGCAGTTATAAGGGAAAAAGTTTTGACGCGTATCACATGGACACTTGGAAAACCGATGTGTTCAGATTTAGCTCGTTTTGGTCTAAAACAGCTTGTTTCGTTGTATTAAGCACGAATACATGCTTTTCGCGCAGTTATAAGAGAAAAAGTTTTGACGCGTATCAGAGGAACACTTGTAAAACCGATGTGTTGTGATTTAGCTCGTTTCGGTCTAAAACAGCTTGTTTCGCTGTATTAAGCACGAATACATGCTTTTCGCGCAGTTATAAGAGAAAAAGTTTAGACGCGTATCAGAGGAACAATTGTAAAACCGATGTGTTGTGATTTAGCTCGTTTCGGTCTAAAACAGCTTGTTTCGCTGTATTAAGCAGAAATACATGCTTTTCGCGCAGTGATAAGAGAAAAAGCTTTAAAGGCGTGTCACAGGGACACTTGTAAAACCGATGTGTTCAGATTTACCTCGTTTCGGTCTAAAACAGCTTGTTTCGTTGGACTAACATCGAATACATGCTTTTCGCGCAGCTATAAGAGAAAAAAGAGTTGACGCGTATCAGATTAACACTTGTAAAACCGATGTGTTGTGATTTAGCTCGTTTCGGTCTAAAACAGCTTGTTTCGCTGTATTAAGCAAGAATACATGCTTTTCGCGCAGTTATAAGAGAAAAAAATTTGACGTGTATCAGAGGAACACTTGTAAAACCGATGTGTTCAGATTTAGCTCGTTTCGGTCTAAAACAGCTTGTTTCGTTGTATTAAGCAAGAATACATGCTTTTCGCGCAGTTATAACAGAAAAAGTTTTGACGCGTATTAGAGAGACACTTGTAAAACCGATGTGTTGTGATTTAGCTCGTTTCGGTCTAAAACAGCTTGTTTCGTTGTATTAAGCAAGAATACATGCTTTTCGCGCAGTTATAAGAGAAAAAGTTTTGACGCGTATCAGAGGAACACTTGTAAAACCGATGTGTTCAGATTTAGCTCGTTTCGGTCAAAAACAGCTTGTTTCGTTGTATTAAGCACGAATACATGCTTTTCGCGCAGTTAAAAGAGAAAAAGTTTTGACGAGTATCACGTGGAACACTTGTAATACCGATGTGTTGTGATTTAGCTCGTTTCGGTCTAAAACAGCTTGTTTCGCTGTATTAGGCAAGAATACATGCTTTTCGCGCAGTTATAAGAGAAAAAGTTTTGACGAGTATCACGTGGAACACTTGTAATACCGATGTGTTGTGATTTAGCTCGTTTCGGTCTAAAACAACTTGATTCGCTGTATTAAGCAAGAATACATGCTTTTCGCGCAGTTATAAAAGAAAAAGTTTTGACGCGTATCAGAGGAACACTTGTAAAACCGATGTGTTGTGATTTAGCTCATTTCGGTCTAAAACAGCTTGTTTCGCTGTATTAAGCAAGAATACATGCTTTTCGCGCAGTTATAAGAGAAAAAGTTTTGACGAGTATCACGTGGATACTTGTAAAACCGATGTGTTCAGATTTAGCTCGTTTCGGTCTAAAACAGCTTGTTTAGTTGTATTAAGCAAGAATACATGCTTTTCGCGCAGTTATAAGAGAAAAAGTTTTGACGCGTATTAGACACTTGTAAAACCGATGTGTTGTGATTTAGCTCATTTCGGTCTAAAACAGCTTGTTTCGCTGTATTAAGCAAGAATACATGCTTTTCGCGCAGTTATAAGAGAAAAAGTTTTGACGCGTATCAGAGGAACACTTGTAAAACCGATGTGTTGTGATTTATCTCGTTTCGGTCTAAAACAGCTTGTTTCGCTGTATTAAGCAAGAATACATGCTTTTCGCGCAGTTATAAGAGAAAAAGTTTTGACGCGTATCAGAGGAACGCTTGTAAAACCGATGTGTTGTGATTTAGCTCGTTTCGGTCTAAAACAGCTTGTTTCGCTGTATTAAGCAAGAATACATGCTTTTCGCGCAGTTATAAGAGAAAAAGTTTTGACGCGTATCAGAGGAACACTTGTAAAACCGATGTGTTCAGATTTACCTCGTTTCGGTCTAAAACAGCTTGTTTCGTTGTATTAAGCACGAATACATGCTTTACGCGCAGTTATAGAAGAAAAAGTTTTGACGCTTATCAGAGACACTTGTAAAACCGATGTGTTGTGATTTAGCTCGTTTCGGTCTAAAACAGCTTGTTTCGTTGTATTAAGCAAGAATACATGCTTTTCGCGCGGTTATAAGAGAAAAAGTTGACGAGTATCACGTGGATACTTGTAAAACCGATGTGTTCAGATTTAGCTCGTTTCGGTCTAAAACAGCTTGTTTCGTTGTATTAAGCACGAATACATGCTTTTCGCGCAGTTATAAGAGAAAACTTTTTGACGAGTATCACGTGGAACACTTGTAATACCGATGTGTTCAGATTTAGCTCGTTTCGGTCTGAAACAGCTTGTTTCGTAGTATTAAGCAAGAATACATGCTTTTCGCGCAGTTATAAGAGAAAAAGTTTTGACGCGTATTAGAGGAACACTTGTAAAACCTTTGTGTTGTGATTTAGCTCGTTTCGGTCTAAAACAGCTTGTTTCGCTGTATTAAGCAAGAATACATGCTTTTCGCGCAGTTATAAGAGAAAAAGTTTTGACGCGTGTCACAGGGACACTTGTAAAACCGATGTGTTCAGATTTAGCTCGTTTCGGTCTAAAACAACTTGTTTCGTTGTATTAGGCACGAATACATGCTTTACGCGCAGTTATAGAAGAAAAAGTTTTGACGCCTATTAGAGAGACACTTGTAAAACCGATGTGTTATGATTTAGCTCGTTTCGGTCTAAAACAGCTTGTTTCGTTGTATTAAGCAAGAATACATGCTTTTCGCGCAGTTATAAGAGAGAAAGTTTTGACGAGTATCACGTGGATACTTGTAAAACCGATGTGTTCAGATTTAGCTCGTTTTGGTCTAAAACAGCTTGTTTCGTTGTATTAAGCAAGAATACATGCTTTACGCGCAGTTATAGAAGAAAAAGTTTTGACGCGTATCAGAGAGACACTTGTAAAACCGATGTGTTGTGATTTAGCTCGTTTCGGTCTAAAACAGCTTGTTTCGTTGTATTAAGCAAGAATACATGCTTTTCGCGCAGTTATAAGAGAAAAAGTTTTGACGAGTATTACGTGGATACTTGTAAAACCGAAGTGTTCAGATTTAGCTCGTTTCGGTCTAAAACAGCTTGTTTCGTTGTATTAAGCACGAATACATGCTTTTCGCGCAGTTATAAGAGAAAACGTTTTGACGAGTATCACGTGGAACACTTGTAATACCGATGTGTTGTGATTTAGCTCGTTTCGGTCTAAAACAGCTTGTTTCGCTGTATTAAGCAAGAATACATGCTTTTCGCGCAGTTATAAGAGAAAAAGTTTTGACGCGTATCAGAGGAACACTTGTAAAACCGATGTGTTGTGATTTAGCTCATTTCGGTCTAAAACAGCTTGTTTCGTTGTATTAAGCAAGAATACATGCTTTTCGCGCAGTTATAAGAGAAAAAGTTTTGACGAGTATCACATGGACACTTGGAAAACCGATGTGTTCAGATTTAGCTCGTTTCGGTCTAAAACAGCTTGTTTCGTTGTATTAAGCAAGAATACATGCTTTTCGCGCAGTTATAAGAGAAAAAGTTTTGACGCGTATCAGAGGAACACTTGTCAAACCGATGTGTTCAGATTTAACTCTTTTCGGACTAAAACAGCTTGTTTCGTTGTATTAAGCACGAATACATGCTTTTCGCGCAGTTATAAGGGAAAAAGTTTTGACGCGTATCACATGGACACTTGGAAAACCGATGTGTTCAGATTTAGCTCGTTTCGGTCTAAAACAACTTGATTCGCTGTATTAAGCAAGAATACATGCTTTTCGCGCAGTTATAAAAGAAAAAGTTTTGACGCGTATCAGAGGAACACTTGTAAAACCGGTGTTGTGATTTAGCTCATTTCGGTCTAAAACAGCTTGTTTCGCTGTATTAAGCAAGAATACATGCTTTTCGCGCAGTTATAAGAGAAAAAGTTTTGACGAGTATCACGTGGATACTTGTAAAACCGATGTGTTGTGATTTAGCTCATTTCGGTCTAAAACAGCTTGTTTCGTTGTATTAAGCAAGAATACATGCTTTTCGCGCAGTTATAAGAGAAAAAGTTTTGACGCGTATCAGAGGAACACTTGTAAAACCGATGTGTTCAGATTTAACTCTTTTCGGACTAAAACAGCTTGTTTCGTTGTATTAAGCACGAATACATGCTTTTCGCGCAGTTATAAGGGAAAAAGTTTTGACGCGTATCACATGGACACTTGGAAAACCGATGTGTTCAGATTTAGCTCGTTTTGGTCTAAAACAGCTTGTTTCGTTGTATTAAGCACGAATACATGCTTTTCGCGCAGTTATAAGAGAAAAAGTTTTGACGCGTATCAGAGGAACACTTGTAAAACCGATGTGTTGTGATTTAGCTCGTTTCGGTCTAAAACAGCTTGTTTCGCTGTATTAAGCAGAAATACATGCTTTTCGCGCAGTGATAAGAGAAAAAGCTTTAAAGGCGTGTCACAGGGACACTTGTAAAACCGATGTGTTCAGATTTACCTCGTTTCGGTCTAAAACAGCTTGTTTCGTTGGACTAACATCGAATACATGCTTTTCGCGCAGCTATAAGAGAAAAAAGAGTTGACGCGTATCAGATTAACACTTGTAAAACCGATGTGTTGTGATTTAGCTCGTTTCGGTCTAAAACAGCTTGTTTCGCTGTATTAAGCAAGAATACATGCTTTTCGCGCAGTTATAAGAGAAAAAAATTTGACGTGTATCAGAGGAACACTTGTAAAACCGATGTGTTCAGATTTAGCTCGTTTCGGTCTAAAACAGCTTGTTTCGTTGTATTAAGCAAGAATACATGCTTTTCGCGCAGTTATAACAGAAAAAGTTTTGACGCGTATTAGAGAGACACTTGTAAAACCGATGTGTTGTGATTTAGCTCGTTTCGGTCTAAAACAGCTTGTTTCGTTGTATTAAGCAAGAATACATGCTTTTCGCGCAGTTATAAGAGAAAAAGTTTTGACGCGTATCAGAGGAACACTTGTAAAACCGATGTGTTCAGATTTAGCTCGTTTCGGTCAAAAACAGCTTGTTTCGTTGTATTAAGCACGAATACATGCTTTTCGCGCAGTTAAAAGAGAAAAAGTTTTGACGAGTATCACGTGGAACACTTGTAATACCGATGTGTTGTGATTTAGCTCGTTTCGGTCTAAAACAGCTTGTTTCGCTGTATTAGGCAAGAATACATGCTTTTCGCGCAGTTATAAGAGAAAAAGTTTTGACGAGTATCACGTGGAACACTTGTAATACCGATGTGTTGTGATTTAGCTCGTTTCGGTCTAAAACAACTTGATTCGCTGTATTAAGCAAGAATACATGCTTTTCGCGCAGTTATAAAAGAAAAAGTTTTGACGCGTATCAGAGGAACACTTGTAAAACCGATGTGTTGTGATTTAGCTCATTTCGGTCTAAAACAGCTTGTTTCGCTGTATTAAGCAAGAATACATGCTTTTCGCGCAGTTATAAGAGAAAAAGTTTTGACGAGTATCACGTGGATACTTGTAAAACCGATGTGTTCAGATTTAGCTCGTTTCGGTCTAAAACAGCTTGTTTAGTTGTATTAAGCAAGAATACATGCTTTTCGCGCAGTTATAAGAGAAAAAGTTTTGACGCGTATTAGACACTTGTAAAACCGATGTGTTGTGATTTAGCTCATTTCGGTCTAAAACAGCTTGTTTCGCTGTATTAAGCAAGAATACATGCTTTTCGCGCAGTTATAAGAGAAAAAGTTTTGACGCGTATCAGAGGAACACTTGTAAAACCGATGTGTTGTGATTTATCTCGTTTCGGTCTAAAACAGCTTGTTTCGCTGTATTAAGCAAGAATACATGCTTTTCGCGCAGTTATAAGAGAAAAAGTTTTGACGCGTATCAGAGGAACACTTGTAAAACCGATGTGTTGTGATTTAGCTCGTTTCGGTCTAAAACAGCTTGTTTCGCTGTATTAAGCAAGAATACATGCTTTTCGCGCAGTTATAAGAGAAAAAGTTTTGACGCGTATCAGAGGAACACTTGTAAAACCGATGTGTTCAGATTTAACTCGTTTCGGTCTAAAACAGCTTGTTTCGTTGTATTAAGCACGAATACATGCTTTACGCGCAGTTATAGAAGAAAAAGTTTTGACGCTTATCAGAGACACTTGTAAAACCGATGTGTTGTGATTTAGCTCGTTTCGGTCTAAAACAGCTTGTTTCGTTGTATTAAGCAAGAATACATGCTTTTCGCGCGGTTATAAGAGAAAAAGTTGACGAGTATCACGTGGATACTTGTAAAACCGATGTGTTCAGATTTAGCTCGTTTCGGTCTAAAACAGCTTGTTTCGTTGTATTAAGCACGAATACATGCTTTTCGCGCAGTTATAAGAGAAAACTTTTTGACGAGTATCACGTGGAACACTTGTAATACCGATGTGTTCAGATTTAGCTCGTTTCGGTCTGAAACAGCTTGTTTCGTAGTATTAAGCAAGAATACATGCTTTTCGCGCAGTTATAAGAGAAAAAGTTTTGACGCGTATTAGAGGAACACTTGTAAAACCTTTGTGTTGTGATTTAGCTCGTTTCGGTCTAAAACAGCTTGTTTCGCTGTATTAAGCAAGAATACATGCTTTTCGCGCAGTTATAAGAGAAAAAGTTTTGGCGCGTGTCACAGGGACACTTGTAAAACCGATGTGTTCAGATTTAGCTCGTTTCGGTCTAAAACAACTTGTTTCGTTGTATTAGGCACGAATACATGCTTTACGCGCAGTTATAGAAGAAAAAGTTTTGACGCCTATTAGAGAGACACTTGTAAAACCGATGTGTTATGATTTAGCTCGTTTCGGTCTAAAACAGCTTGTTTCGTTGTATTAAGCAAGAATACATGCTTTTCGCGCAGTTATAAGAGAGAAAGTTTTGACGAGTATCACGTGGATACTTGTAAAACCGATGTGTTCAGATTTAGCTCGTTTTGGTCTAAAACAGCTTGTTTCATTGTATTAAGCAAGAATACATGCTTTACGCGCAGTTATAGAAGAAAAAGTTTTGACGCGTATCAGAGAGACACTTGTAAAACCGATGTGTTGTGATTTAGCTCGTTTCGGTCTAAAACAGCTTGTTTCGTTGTATTAAGCAAGAATACATGCTTTTCGCGCAGTTATAAGAGAAAAAGTTTTGACGAGTATTACGTGGATACTTGTAAAACCGAAGTGTTCAGATTTAGCTCGTTTCGGTCTAAAACAGCTTGTTTCGTTGTATTAAGCACGAATACATGCTTTTCGCGCAGTTATAAGAGAAAACGTTTTGACGAGTATCACGTTGAACACTTGTAATACCGATGTGTTGTGATTTAGCTCGTTTCGGTCTAAAACAGCTTGTTTCGCTGTATTAAGCAAGAATACATGCTTTTCGCGCAGTTATAAGAGAAAAAGTTTTGACGCGTATCAGAGGAACACTTGTAAAACCGATGTGTTGTGATTTAGCTCATTTCGGTCTAAAACAGCTTGTTTCGTTGTATTAAGCAAGAATACATGCTTTTCGCGCAGTTATAAGAGAAAAAGTTTTGACGCGTGTCACAGGGACACTTGTAAAACCGATGTGTTCAGATTTAGCTCGTTTCGGTCTAAAACAGCTTGTTTCGTTGCATTAAGCACGAATACATGCTTTTCGCGCAGTTATAAGAGAAAAAGTTTTGACGAGTATCACGTGGAACACTTGTAATACCGATGTGTTGTGATTTGGCTCGTTTCGGTCTAAAACAGCTTGTTTCGTTGTATTAAGCAAGAATACATGCTTTTCGCGCAGTTATAAGAGAAAAAGTTTTGACGCGTATCAGAGGAACACTTGTAAAACCGATGTGTTCAGATTTAACTCTTTTCGGACTAAAACAGCTTGTTTCGTTGTATTAAGCACGAATACATGCTTTTCGCGCAGTTATAAGGGAAAAAGTTTTGACGCGTATCACATGGACACTTGGAAAACCGATGTGTTCAGATTTAGCTCGTTTTGGTCTAAAACAGCTTGTTTCGTTGTATTAAGCACGAATACATGCTTTTCGCGCAGTTATAAGAGAAAAAGTTTTGACGCGTATCAGAGGAACACTTGTAAAACCGATGTGTTGTGATTTAGCTCGTTTCGGTCTAAAACAGCTTGTTTCGCTGTATTAAGCACGAATACATGCTTTTCGCGCAGTGATAAGAGAAAAAGCTTTAAAGGCGTGTCACAGGGACACTTGTAAAACCGATGTGCTCAGATTTACCTCGTTTCGGTCTAAAACAGCTTGTTTCGTGGGACTAAGCACGAATACCTGCTTTTCGCGCAGCTATAAGAGAAAAAAGAGTTGACGCGTATCAGAGGAACACTTGTAAAACCGATGTGCTGTGATTTAGCTCGTTTCGGTCTAAAACAGCTTGTTTCGCTGTATTAAGCAAGAATACATGCTTTTCGCGCAGTTATAAGAGAAAAAATTTGACGCGTATCAGAGGAACACTTGTAAAACCGATGTGTTGTGATTTAGCTCGTTTTGGTCTAAAACAGCTTGTTTCGCTGTATTAAGCAAGAATACATGCTTTTCGCGCAGTTATAAGAGAAAAGGTTTTGACGCGTATTAGAGAGACGCTTGTAAAACCGATGTGTTGTGATTTAGCTCTTTTCGGTCTAAAACAGCTTGTTTCGTTGTATTAAGCAAGAATAAATGCTTTTCGCGCAGTTATAAGAGAAAAAGTTTTGACGAATATCACGTGGATACTTGTAAAACCGATGTGTTCAGATTTAGCTCGTTTCGGTCTAAAACAGCTTGTTTCGTTGTATTAAGCACGAATACATGCTTTTCGCGCAGTTATAACAGAAAAAGTTTTGACGAGTATCACGTGGAACACTTGTAATACCGATGTGTTGTGATTTAGCTCGTTTCGGTCTAAAACAGCTTGTTTCGCTGTATTAAGCAAGAATACATGCTTTTCGCGCAGTTATAAGAGAAAAAGTTTTGACGAGTATCACGTGGAACACTTGTAGTACCGATGTGTTGTGATTTAGCTGGTTTCGGTCTAAAACAACTTGATTCGCTGTATTAAGCAAGAATACATGCTTTTCGCGCAGTTATAAAAGAAAAAGTTTTGACGCGTATCAGAGGAACACTTGTAAAACCGATGTGTTGTGATTTAGCTCCTTTCGGTCTAAAACAGCTTGTTTCGCTGTATTAAGCAAGAATACATGCTTTTCGCGCAGTTAAAAGAGAAAAAGTTTTGACGAGTATCACGAGGATACTTGTAAAACCGATGTGTTCAGATTTAGCTCGTTTCGATCTAAAACAGCTTGTTTCGTTGTATTAAGCAAGAATACGTGCTTTTCGCGCAGTTATAAGAGAAAAAGTTTTGACGCGTATCACGTGGAACACTTGTAATACCGATGTGTTGTGATTTAGCTCGTTTCGGTCTAAAACAGCTTGTTTCGCTGTATTAAGCAAGAATACATGCTTTTCACACCGTTATAAGAGAAAAAGATTTGACGCGTATCAGAGGAACACTTGTAAAACCGATGTGTTGTGATTTAGCTCATTTCGGTCTAAAACAGCTTGTTTCGCTGTATTAAGCAAGAATACATGATTTTCGCGCAGTTATAAGAGAAAACGTTTTGACGCGTATCAGAGGAACACTTGTAAAACCGATGTGTTGTGATTTAGCTCGTTTCGGTCTAAAACAGCTTGTTTCGCTGTATTAAGCAAGAATACATGCTTTTCGCACAGTTATAAGAGAAAAAGTTTTGACGCGTATCAGAGGAACACTTGTAAAACCGATGTGTTCAGATTTAGCTCGTTTCGGTCTAAAACAGCTTGTTTCGTTGTATTAAGCAAGAATACATGCTTTACGCGCAGTTATAGAAGAAAAAGTTTTGACGCGTATCAGAGACACTTGTAAAACCGATGTGTTGTGATTTAGCTCGTTTCGGTCTAAAACAGCTTGTTTCGTTGTATTAAGCAAGAATACATGCTTTTCGCGCGGTTATAAAAGAAAAAGTTGACGAGTATCACGTGGATACTTGTAAAACCGATGTGTTGTGATTTAGCTCGTTTCGGTCTAAAACAGCTTGTTTCGCTGTATTAAGCACGAATACATGCTTTTCGCGCAGTTATAAGAGAAAAAGTTTAGACGCGTATCAGAGGAACAATTGTAAAACCGATGTGTTGTGATTTAGCTCGTTTCGGTCTAAAACAGCTTGTTTCGCTGTATTAAGCAGAAATACATGCTTTTCGCGCAGTGATAAGAGAAAAAGCTTTAAAGGCGTGTCACAGGGACACTTGTAAAACCGATGTGTTCAGATTTACCTCGTTTCGGTCTAAAACAGCTTGTTTCGTTGGACTAAGCACGAATACATGCTTTTCGCGCAGCTATAAGAGAAAAAAGAGTTGACGCGTATCAGATTAACACTTGTAAAACCGATGTGTTGTGATTTAGCTCGTTTCGGTCTAAAACAGCTTGTTTCGCCGTATTAAGCAAGAATACATGCTTTTCGCGCAGTTATAAGAGAAAAAAATTTGACGCGTATCAGAGGAACACTTGTAAAACCGATGTGTTCAGATTTAGCTCGTTTCGGTCTAAAACAGCTTGTTTCGTTGTTTAAGCAAGAATACATGCTTTTCGCGCAGTTATAACAGAAAAAGTTTTGACGCGTATTAGAGAGACACTTGTAAAACCGATGTGTTGTGATTTAGCTCGTTTCGGTCTAAAACAGCTTGTTTCGTTGTATTAAGCAAGAATACATGCTTTTCGCGCAGTTATAAGAGAAAAAGTTTTGACGAGTATCACGTGGATACTTGTAAAACCGATGTGTTCAGATTTAGCTCGTTTCGGTCAAAAACAGCTTGTTTCGTTGTATTAAGCACGAATACATGCTTTTCGCGCAGTTAAAAGAGAAAAAGTTTTGACGAGTATCACGTGGAACACTTGTATTACCGATGTGTTGTGATTTAGGTCGTTTCGGTCTAAAACAGCTTGTTTCGCTGTATTAGGCAAGAATACATGCTTTTCGCGCAGTTATAAGAGAAAAAGTTTTGACGAGTATCACGTGGAACGCTTGTAATACCGATGTGTTGTGATTTAGCTCGTTTCGGTCTAAAACAACTTGATTCGATGTATTAGGCAAGAATACATGCTTTTCGCGCAGTTATAAAAGAAAAAGTTTTGACGCGTATCAGAGGAACACTTGTAAAACCGATGTGTTGTGATTTAGCTCATTTCGGTCTAAAACAGCTTGTTTCGTTGTATTAAGCACGAATACATGCTTTACGCGCAGTTATAGAAGAAAAAGTTTTGACGCTTATCAGAGACACTTGTAAAACCGATGTGTTGTGATTTAGCTCGTTTCGGTCTAAAACAGCTTGTTTCGTTGTATTAAGCACGAATACATGCTTTTCGCGCAGTTATAAGAGAAAAAGTTTTGACGAGTATCACGTGGAACACTTGTAATACCGATGTGTTGTGATTTAGCTCGTTTCGGTCTAAAACAGCTTGTTTCGTTGTATTAAGCAAGAATACATGCTTTTCGCGCAGTTATAAGAGAAAAAGTTTTGACGCGTATTAGAGAGACACTTGTAAAACCGATGTGTTGTGATTTAGCTCATTTCGGTCTAAAACAGCTTGTTTCGCTGTATTAAGCAAGAATACATGCTTTTCGCGCAGTTATAAGAGAAAAAGTTTTGACGCGTATCAGAGGAACACTTGTAAAACCGATGTGTTTTGATTTAGCTCGTTTCGGTCTAAAACAGCTTGTTTCGCTGTATTAAGCAAGAATACATGCTTTTCGCGCAGTTATAAGAGAAAAAGTTTTGACGCGTATCAGAGGAACACTTGTAAAACCGATGTGTTCAGATTTAGCTCGTTTCGGTCTAAAACAGCTTGTTTCGTTGTATTAAGCACGAATACATGCTTTACGCGCAGTTATAGAAGAAAAAGTTTTGACGCGTATCAGAGACACTTGTAAAACCGATGTGTTGTGATTTAGCTCGTTTCGGTCTAAAACAGCTTGTTTCGTTGTATTAAGCAAGAATACATGCTTTTCGCGCGGTTATAAGAGAAAAAGTTTTGACGCGTATCAGAGGAACACTTGTAAAACCGATGTGTTCAGATTTAGCTCGTTTCGGTCTGAAACAGCTTGTTTCGTTGTATTAAGTACGAATACATGCTTTTCGCGCAGTCATAAGAGAAAAAGTTTAGACGCGTATCAGAGGAACACTTGTAAAACCGATGTGTTGTGATTTAGCTCGTTTCGGTGTAAAACAGCTTGTTTCGTAGTATTAAGCAAGAATACATGCTTTTCGCGCAGTTATAAGAGAAAAAGTTTTGACGCGTATTAGAGGAACACTTGTTAAACCTTTGTGTTGTGATTTAGCTCGTTTCGGTCTAAAACAGCTTGTTTCGCTGTATTAAGCAAGAATACATGCTTTTCGCTCAGTTATAAGAGAAAAAGTTTTGACGCGTGTCACAGGGACACTTGTAAAACCGATGTGTTCAGATTTAGCTCGTTTCGGTCTAAAACAACTTGTTTCGTTGTATTAAGCACGAATACATGCTTTACGCGCAGTTATAGAAGAAAAAGTTTTGACGCCTATTAGAGAGACACTTGTAAAACCGATGTGTTATGATTTAGCTTGTTTCGGTCTAAAACAGCTTGTTTCGCTGTATTAAGCAAGAATACATGCTTTTCGCGCAGTTATAAGAGAAAAAGTTTTGACGCGTATCAGAGGAACACTTGTAAAACCGATGTGTTGTGATTTAGCTCGTTTCGGTCTAAAACAGCTTGTTTCGCTGTATTAAGCAAGAATACATGCTTTTCGCGCAGTTATAAGAGAAAAAGTTTTGACGCGTATCAGAGGAACACTTGTAAAACCGATGTGTTCAGATTTAGCTCGTTTCGGTCTAAAACAGCTTGTTTCGTTGTATTAAGCACGAATACATGCTTTACGCGCAGTTATAGAAGAAAAAGTTTGGCGCGTATCAGAGACACTTGTAAAACCGATGTGTTGTGATTTAGCTCGTTTCGGTCTAAAACAGCTTGTTTCGTTGTATTAAGCAAGAATACATGCTTTTCGCGCGGTTATAAGAGAAAAAGTTGACGAGTATCACGTGGATACTTGTAAAACCGATGTGTTCAGATTTAGCTCGTTTCGGTCTAAAACAGCTTGTTTCGTTGTATTAAGCACGAATACATGCTTTTCGCGCAGTTATAAGAGGAAAAGTTTTGACGAGTATCACGTGGAACACTTGTAATACCGATGTGTTGTGATTTAGCTCGTTTCGGTTTAAAACAGCTTGTTTCGCTGTATTAAGCAAGAATACATGCTTTTCGCGCAGTTATAAGAGAAAAAGTTTTGACGCGTATCAGAGGAACACTTGTAAAACCGATGTGTTCAGATTTAGCTCGTTTCGGTCTGAAACAGCTTGTTTCGTTGTATTAAGCACGAATACACGCTTTTCGCGCAGTCATAAGAGAAAAAGTTTAGACGCGTATCAGAGGAACACTTGTAAAACCGATGTGTTGTGATTTAGCTCGTTTCGGTGTAAAACAGCTTGTTTCGTAGTATTAAGCAAGAATACATGCTTTTCGCGCAGTTATAAGAGAAAAAGTTTTGACGCCTATTAGAGGAACACTTGTAAAACCTTTGTGTTGTGATTTAGCTCGTTTCGGTCTAAAACAGCTTGTTTCGCTGTATTAAGCAAGAATACATGCTTTTCGCTCAGTTATAAGAGAAAAAGTTTTGACGCGTGTCACAGGGACACTTGTAAAACCGATGTGTTCAGATTTAGCTCGTTTCGGTCTAAAACAACTTGTTTCGTTGTATTAAGCACGAATACACGAATTAGAGAAGAAAAAGTTTTGACGCCTATTAGAGAGACACTTGTAAAACCGATGTGTTATGATTTAGCTCGTTTCGGTCTAAAACAGCTTGTTTCGTTGTATTAAGCAAGAATACATGCTTTTCGCGCAGTTATAACAGAAAAAGTTTTGACGCGTATTAGAGAGACACTTGTAAAACCGATGTGTTGTGACTTAGCTCGTTTCGGTCTAAAACAGCTTGTTTCGTTGTATTAAGCAAGAATACATGCTTTTCGCGCAGTTATAAGAGAAAAAGTTTTGACGAGTATCACGTGGATACTTGTAAAACCGATGTGTTCAGATTTAGCTCGTTTCGGTCAAAAACAGCTTGTTTCGCTGTATTAAGCAAGAATACATGCTTTTCGCGCAGTTATAAGAGAAAAAGTTTTGACGAGTATCACGTGGAACACTTGTAATACCGATGTGTTGTGATTTAGCTCGTTTCGGTCTAAAACAACTTGATTCGCTGTATTAAGCAAGAATACATGCTTTTCGCGCAGTTATAAAAGAAAAAGTTTTGACGCGTATCAGAGGAACACTTGTAAAACCGATGTGTTGTGATTTAGCTCATTTCGGTCTAAAACAGCTTGTTTCGCTGTATTAAGCAAGAATACATGCTTTTCGCGCAGTTATAAGAGAAAAAGTTTTGACGAGTATCACGTGGATACTTGTAAAACCGATGTGTTCAGATTTAGCTCGTTTCGGTCTAAAACAGCTTGTTTCGTTGTATTAAGCAAGAATACATGCTTTTCGCGCAGTTATAAGAGAAAAAGATTTGACGCGTATTAGAGAGACACTTGTAAAACCGATGTGTTGTGATTTAGCTCATTTCGGTCTAAAACAGCTTGTTTCGCTGTATTAAGCAAGAATACATGCTTTTCGCGCAGTTATAAGAGAAAAAGTTTTGACGCGTATCAGAGGAACACTTGTAAAACCGATGTGTTGTGATTAAGCTCGTTTCGGTCTAAAACAGCTTGTTTCGCTGTATTAAGCAAGAATACATGCTTTTCGCGCAGTTATAAGAGAAAAAGTTTTGACGCGTATCAGAGGAACACTTGTAAAACCGATGTGTTGTGATTTAGCTCGTTTCGGTCTAAAACAGCTTGTTTCGCTGTATTAAGCAAGAATACATGCTTTTCGCGCAGTTATAAGAGAAAAAGTTTTGACGCGTATCAGAGGAACACTTGTAAAACCGTTGTGTTCAGATTTAGCTCGTTTCGGTCTAAAACAGCTTGTTTCGTTGTATTAAGCACGAATACATGCTTTACGCGCAGTTATAGAAGAAAAAGTTTTGACGCTTATCAGAGACACTTGTAAAACCGATGTGTTGTGATTTAGCTCGTTTCGGTCTAAAACAGCTTGTTTCGTTGTATTAAGCAAGAATACATGCTTTTCGCGCAGTTATAAGAGAAAAAGTTTTGACGAGTATCACGTGGATACTTGTAAAACCGATGTGTTCAGATTTAGCTCGTTTCGGTCAAAAACAGCTTGTTTCGTTGTATTAAGCACGAATACATGCTTTTCGCGCAGTTAAAAGAGAAAAAGTTTTGACGAGTATCACGTGGAACACTTGTAATACCGATGTGTTGTGATTTAGGTCGTTTCGGTCTAAAACAGCTTGTTTCGCTGTATTAGGCAAGAATACATGCTTTTCGCGCAGTTATAAGAGAAAAAGTTTTGACGAGTATCACGTGGAACGCTTGTAATACCGATGTGTTGTGATTTAGCTCGTTTCGGTCTAAAACAACTTGATTCGCTGTATTAAGCAAGAATACATGCTTTTCGCGCAGTTATAAAAGAAAAAGTTTTGACGCGTATCAGAGGAACACTTGTAAAACCGATGTGTTGTGATTTAGCTCATTTCGGTCTAAAACAGCTTGTTTCGTTGTATTAAGCACGAATACATGCTTTACGCGCAGTTATAGAAGAAAAAGTTTTGACGCTTATCAGAGACACTTGTAAAACCGATGTGTTGTGATTTAGCTCGTTTCGGTCTAAAACAGCTTGTTTCGTTGTATTAAGCACGAATACATGCTTTTCGCGCAGTTATAAGAGAAAAAGTTTTGACGAGTATCACGTGGAACACTTGTAATACCGATGTGTTGTGATTTAGCTCGTTTCGGTCTAAAACAGCTTGTTTCGTTGTATTAAGCAAGAATACATGCTTTTCGCGCAGTTATAAGAGAAAAAGTTTTGACGCGTATCAGAGGAACACTTGTAAAACCGATGTGTTTTGATTTAGCTCGTTTCGGTCTAAAACAGCTTGTTTCGCTGTATTAAGCAAGAATACATGCTTTTCGCGCAGTTATAAGAGAAAAAGTTTTGACGCGTATCAGAGGAACACTTGTAAAACCGATGTGTTCAGATTTAGCTCGTTTCGGTCTAAAACAGCTTGTTTCGTTGTATTAAGCACGAATACATGCTTTACGCGCAGTTATAGAAGAAAAAGTTTTGACGCGTATCAGAGACACTTGTAAAACCGATGTGTTGTGATTTAGCTCGTTTCGGTCTAAAACAGCTTGTTTCGTTGTATTAAGCAAGAATACATGCTTTTCGCGCGGTTATAAGAGAAAAAGTTTTGACGCGTATCAGAGGAACACTTGTAAAACCGATGTGTTCAGATTTAGCTCGTTTCGGTCTGAAACAGCTTGTTTCGTTGTATTAAGCACGAATACATGCTTTTCGCGCAGTCATAAGAGAAAAAGTTTAGACGCGTATCAGAGGAACACTTGTAAAACCGATGTGTTGTGATTTAGCTCGTTTCGGTGTAAAACAGCTTGTTTCGTAGTATTAAGCAAGAATACATGCTTTTCGCGCAGTTATAAGAGAAAAAAGAGTTGACGCGTATCAGATTAACACTTGTAAAACCGATGTGTTGTGATTTAGCTCGTTTCGGTCTAAAACAGCTTGTTTCGCCGTATTAAGCAAGGATACATGCTTTTCGCGCAGTTATAAGAGAAAAAAATTTGACGCGTATCAGAGGAACACTTGTAAAACCGATGTGTTCAGATTTAGCTCGTTTCGGTCTAAAACAGCTTGTTTCGTTGTATTAAGCAAGAATACATGCTTTTCGCGCAGTTATAACAGAAAAAGTTTTGACGCGTATTAGAGAGACACTTGTAAAACCGATGTGTTGTGATTTAGCTCGTTTCGGTCTAAAACAGCTTGTTTCGTTGTATTAAGCAAGAATACATGCTTTTCGCGCAGTTATAAGAGAAAAAGTTTTGACGAGTATCACGTGGATACTTGTAAAACCGATGTGTTCAGATTTAACTCGTTTCGGTCAAAAACAGCTTGTTTCGTTGTATTAAGCACGAATACATGCTTTTCGCGCAGTTAAAAGAGAAAAAGTTTTGACGAGTATCACGTGGAACACTTGTAATACCGATGTGTTGTGATTTAGGTCGTTTCGGTCTAAAACAGCTTGTTTCGCTGTATTAGGCAAGAATACATGCTTTTCGCGCAGTTATAAGAGAAAAAGTTTTGACGAGTATCACGTGGAACGCTTGTAATACCGATGTGTTGTGATTTAGCTCGTTTCGGTCTAAAACAACTTGATTCGCTGTATTAAGCAAGAATACATGCTTTTCGCGCAGTTATAAAAGAAAAAGTTTTGACGCGTATCAGAGGAACACTTGTAAAACTGATGTGTTGTGATTTTGGCTCATTTCGGTCTAAAACAGCTTGTTTCGTTGTATTAAGCACGAATACATGCTTTACGCGCAGTTATAGAAGAAAAAGTTTTGACGCTTATCAGAGACACTTGTAAAACCGATGTGTTGTGATTTAGCTCGTTTCGGTCTAAAACAGCTTGTTTCGTTGTATTAAGCACGAATACATGCTTTTCGCGCAGTTATAAGAGAAAAAGTTTTGACGAGTATCACGTGGAACACTTGTAATACCGATGTGTTGTGATTTAGCTCGTTTCGGTCTAAAACAGCTTGTTTCGTTGTATTAAGCAAGAATACATGCTTTTCGCGCAGTTATAAGAGAAAAAGTTTTGACGCGTATTAGAGAGACACTTGTAAAACCGATGTGTTGTGATTTTGCTCATTTCGGTCTAAAACAGCTTGTTTCGTTGTATTAAGCAAGAATACAAGCTTTTCGCGCAGTTATAAGAGAAAAAGTTTTGACGAGTATCACGTGGAACACTTGTAATACCGATGTGTTGTGATTTAGCTCGTTTCGGTCTAAAACAGCTTGTTTCGCTGTATTAAGCAAGAATACATGCTTTTCGCGCAGTTATAAGAGAAAAAGTTTTGACGCGTATCAGAGGAACACTTGTAAAACCGATGTGTTCAGATTTAGCTCGTTTCGGTCTAAAACAGCTTGTTTCGTTGTATTAAGCACGAATACATGCTTTACGCGCAGTTATAGAAGAAAAAGTTTTGACGCGTATCAGAGACACTTGTAAAACCGATGTGTTGTGATTTAGCTCGTTTCGGTCTAAAACAGCTTGTTTCGTTGTATTAAGCAAGAATACATGCTTTTCGCGCGGTTATAAGAGAAAAAGTTTTGACGCGTATCAGAGGAACACTTGTAAAACCGATGTGTTCAGATTTAGCTCGTTTCGGTCTGAAACAGCTTGTTTCGTTGTATTAAGCACGAATACATGCTTTTCGCGCAGTCATAAGAGAAAAAGTTTAGACGCGTATCAGAGGAACACTTGTAAAACCGATGTGTTGTGATTTAGCTCGTTTCGGTGTAAAACAGCTTGTTTCGTAGTATTAAGCAAGAATACATGCTTTTCGCGCAGTTATAAGAGAAAAAGTTTTGACGCACATTAGAGGAACACTTGTAAAACCTTTGTGTTGTGATTTAGCTCGTTTCGGTCTAAAACAGCTTGTTTCGCTGTATTAAGCAAGAATACATGCTTTTCGCTCAGTTATAAGAGAAAAAGTTTTGACGCGTGTCACAGGGACACTTGTAAAACCGATGTGTTCAGATTTAGCTCGTTTCGGTCTAAAACAACTTGTTTCGTTGTATTAAGCACGAATACATGCTTTACGCGCAGTTATAGAAGAAAAAGTTTTGACGCCTATTAGAGAGACACTTGTAAAACCGATGTGTTATGATTTAGCTTGTTTCGGTCTAAAACAGCTTGTTTCGCTGTATTAAGCAAGAATACATGCTTTTCGCGCAGTTATAAGAGAAAAAGTTTTGACGCGTATCAGAGGAACACTTGTAAAACCGATGTGTTCAGATTTAGCTCGTTTCGGTCTAAAACAGCTTGTTTCGTTGTATTAAGCACGAATACATGCTTTACGCGCAGTTATAGAAGAAAAAGTTTTGACGCGTATCAGAGACACTTGTAAAACCGATGTGTTGTGATTTAGCTCGTTTCGGTCTAAAACAGCTTGTTTCGTTGTATTAAGCAAGAATACATGCTTTTCGCGCGGTTATAAGAGAAAAAGTTTTGACGCGTATCAGAGGAACACTTGTAAAACCGATGTGTTCAGATTTAGCTCGTTTCGGTCTGAAACAGCTTGTTTCGTTGTATTAAGCACGAATACATGCTTTTCGCGCAGTCATAAGAGAAAAAGTTTAGACGCGTATCAGAGGAACACTTGTAAAACCGATGTGTTGTGATTTAGCTCGTTTCGGTGTAAAACAGCTTGTTTCGTAGTATTAAGCAAGAATACATGCTTTTCGCGCAGTTATAAGAGAAAAAAGAGTTGACGCGTATCAGATTAACACTTGTAAAACCGATGTGTTGTGATTTAGCTCGTTTCGGTCTAAAACAGCTTGTTTCGCCGTATTAAGCAAGGATACATGCTTTTCGCGCAGTTATAAGAGAAAAAAATTTGACGCGTATCAGAGGAACACTTGTAAAACCGATGTGTTCAGATTTAGCTCGTTTCGGTCTAAAACAGCTTGTTTCGTTGTATTAAGCAAGAATACATGCTTTTCGCGCAGTTATAACAGAAAAAGTTTTGACGCGTATTAGAGAGACACTTGTAAAACCGATGTGTTGTGATTTAGCTCGTTTCGGTCTAAAACAGCTTGTTTCGTTGTATTAAGCAAGAATACATGCTTTTCGCGCAGTTATAAGAGAAAAAGTTTTGACGAGTATCACGTGGATACTTGTAAAACCGATGTGTTCAGATTTAACTCGTTTCGGTCAAAAACAGCTTGTTTCGTTGTATTAAGCACGAATACATGCTTTTCGCGCAGTTAAAAGAGAAAAAGTTTTGACGAGTATCACGTGGAACACTTGTAATACCGATGTGTTGTGATTTAGGTCGTTTCGGTCTAAAACAGCTTGTTTCGCTGTATTAGGCAAGAATACATGCTTTTCGCGCAGTTATAAGAGAAAAAGTTTTGACGAGTATCACGTGGAACGCTTGTAATACCGATGTGTTGTGATTTAGCTCGTTTCGGTCTAAAACAACTTGATTCGCTGTATTAAGCAAGAATACATGCTTTTCGCGCAGTTATAAAAGAAAAAGTTTTGACGCGTATCAGAGGAACACTTGTAAAACTGATGTGTTGTGATTTTGGCTCATTTCGGTCTAAAACAGCTTGTTTCGTTGTATTAAGCACGAATACATGCTTTACGCGCAGTTATAGAAGAAAAAGTTTTGACGCTTATCAGAGACACTTGTAAAACCGATGTGTTGTGATTTAGCTCGTTTCGGTCTAAAACAGCTTGTTTCGCCGTATTAAGCAAGGATACATGCTTTTCGCGCAGTTATAAGAGAAAAAAATTTGACGCGTATCAGAGGAACACTTGTAAAACCGATGTGTTCAGATTTAGCTCGTTTCGGTCTAAAACAGCTTGTTTCGTTGTATTAAGCAAGAATACATGCTTTTCGCGCAGTTATAACAGAAAAAGTTTTGACGCGTATTAGAGAGACACTTGTAAAACCGATGTGTTGTGATTTAGCTCGTTTCGGTCTAAAACAGCTTGTTTCGTTGTATTAAGCAAGAATACATGCTTTTCGCGCAGTTATAAGAGAAAAAGTTTTGACGAGTATCACGTGGATACTTGTAAAACCGATGTGTTCAGATTTAACTCGTTTCGGTCAAAAACAGCTTGTTTCGTTGTATTAAGCACGAATACATGCTTTTCGCGCAGTTAAAAGAGAAAAAGTTTTGACGAGTATCACGTGGAACACTTGTAATACCGATGTGTTGTGATTTAGGTCGTTTCGGTCTAAAACAGCTTGTTTCGCTGTATTAGGCAAGAATACATGCTTTTCGCGCAGTTATAAGAGAAAAAGTTTTGACGAGTATCACGTGGAACGCTTGTAATACCGATGTGTTGTGATTTAGCTCGTTTCGGTCTAAAACAACTTGATTCGCTGTATTAAGCAAGAATACATGCTTTTCGCGCAGTTATAAAAGAAAAAGTTTTGACGCGTATCAGAGGAACACTTGTAAAACTGATGTGTTGTGATTTTGGCTCATTTCGGTCTAAAACAGCTTGTTTCGTTGTATTAAGCACGAATACATGCTTTACGCGCAGTTATAGAAGAAAAAGTTTTGACGCTTATCAGAGACACTTGTAAAACCGATGTGTTGTGATTTAGCTCGTTTCGGTCTAAAACAGCTTGTTTCGTTGTATTAAGCACGAATACATGCTTTTCGCGCAGTTATAAGAGAAAAAGTTTTGACGAGTATCACGTGGAACACTTGTAATACCGATGTGTTGTGATTTAGCTCGTTTCGGTCTAAAACAGCTTGTTTCGTTGTATTAAGCAAGAATACATGCTTTTCGCGCAGTTATAAGAGAAAAAGTTTTGACGCGTATTAGAGAGACACTTGTAAAACCGATGTGTTGTGATTTTGCTCATTTCGGTCTAAAACAGCTTGTTTCGTTGTATTAAGCAAGAATACAAGCTTTTCGCGCAGTTATAAGAGAAAAAGTTTTGACGAGTATCACGTGGAACACTTGTAATACCGATGTGTTGTGATTTAGCTCGTTTCGGTCTAAAACAGCTTGTTTCGCTGTATTAAGCAAGAATACATGCTTTTCGCGCAGTTATAAGAGAAAAAGTTTTGACGCGTATCAGAGGAACACTTGTAAAACCGATGTGTTCAGATTTAGCTCGTTTCGGTCTAAAACAGCTTGTTTCGTTGTATTAAGCACGAATACATGCTTTACGCGCAGTTATAGAAGAAAAAGTTTTGACGCGTATCAGAGACACTTGTAAAACCGATGTGTTGTGATTTAGCTCGTTTCGGTCTAAAACAGCTTGTTTCGTTGTATTAAGCAAGAATACATGCTTTTCGCGCGGTTATAAGAGAAAAAGTTTTGACGCGTATCAGAGGAACACTTGTAAAACCGATGTGTTCAGATTTAGCTCGTTTCGGTCTGAAACAGCTTGTTTCGTTGTATTAAGCACGAATACATGCTTTTCGCGCAGTCATAAGAGAAAAAGTTTAGACGCGTATCAGAGGAACACTTGTAAAACCGATGTGTTGTGATTTAGCTCGTTTCGGTGTAAAACAGCTTGTTTCGTAGTATTAAGCAAGAATACATGCTTTTCGCGCAGTTATAAGAGAAAAAGTTTTGACGCACATTAGAGGAACACTTGTAAAACCTTTGTGTTGTGATTTAGCTCGTTTCGGTCTAAAACAGCTTGTTTCGCTGTATTAAGCAAGAATACATGCTTTTCGCTCAGTTATAAGAGAAAAAGTTTTGACGCGTGTCACAGGGACACTTGTAAAACCGATGTGTTCAGATTTAGCTCGTTTCGGTCTAAAACAACTTGTTTCGTTGTATTAAGCACGAATACATGCTTTACGCGCAGTTATAGAAGAAAAAGTTTTGACGCCTATTAGAGAGACACTTGTAAAACCGATGTGTTATGATTTAGCTTGTTTCGGTCTAAAACAGCTTGTTTCGCTGTATTAAGCAAGAATACATGCTTTTCGCGCAGTTATAAGAGAAAAAGTTTTGACGCGTATCAGAGGAACACTTGTAAAACCGATGTGTTGTGATTTAGCTCGTTTCGGTCTAAAACAGCTTGTTTCGCTGTATTAAGCAAGAATACATGCTTTTCGCGCAGTTATAAGAGAAAAAGTTTTGACGCGTATCAGAGGAACACTTGTAAAACCGATGTGTTCAGATTTAGCTCGTTTCGGTCTAAAACAGCTTGTTTCGTTGTATTAAGCACGAATACATGCTTTACGCGCAGTTATAGAAGAAAAAGTTTGGCGCGTATCAGAGACACTTGTAAAACCGATGTGTTGTGATTTAGCTCGTTTCGGTCTAAAACAGCTTGTTTCGTTGTATTAAGCAAGAATACATGCTTTTCGCGCGGTTATAAGAGAAAAAGTTGACGAGTATCACGTGGATACTTGTAAAACCGATGTGTTCAGATTTAGCTCGTTTCGGTCTAAAACAGCTTGTTTCGTTGTATTAAGCACGAATACATGCTTTTCGCGCAGTTATAAGAGGAAAAGTTTTGACGAGTATCACGTGGAACACTTGTAATACCGATGTGTTGTGATTTAGCTCGTTTCGGTTTAAAACAGCTTGTTTCGCTGTATTAAGCAAGAATACATGCTTTTCGCGCAGTTATAAGAGAAAAAGTTTTGACGCGTATCAGAGGAACACTTGTAAAACCGATGTGTTCAGATTTAGCTCGTTTCGGTCTGAAACAGCTTGTTTCGTTGTATTAAGCACGAATACATGCTTTTCGCGCAGTCATAAGAGAAAAAGTTTAGACGCGTATCAGAGGAACACTTGTAAAACCGATGTGTTGTGATTTAGCTCGTTTCGGTGTAAAACAGCTTGTTTCGTAGTATTAAGCAAGAATACATGCTTTTCGCGCAGTTATAGAAGAAAAAGTTTTGACGCCTATTAGAGGAACACTTGTAAAACCTTTGTGTTGTGAT
The DNA here is from genome assembly GCF_052857255.1 of Amblyomma americanum. Classification (NCBI taxonomy): domain Eukaryota; kingdom Metazoa; phylum Arthropoda; class Arachnida; order Ixodida; family Ixodidae; genus Amblyomma; species Amblyomma americanum. The sequence goes on along the minus strand of NW_027526575.1, from coordinate 97,739 downwards.
TTAGCTCGTTTCGGTCTAAAACAGCTTGTTTCGCTGTATTAAGCAAGAATACATGCTTTTCGCGCAGTTATAAGAGAAAAAGTTTTGACGCGTGTCACAGGGACACTTGTAAAACCGATGTGTTCAGATTTAGCTCGTTTCGGTCTAAAACAACTTGTTTCGTTGTATTAAGCACGAATACATGCTTTACGCGCAGTTATAGAAGAAAAAGTTTTGACGCCTATTAGAGAGACACTTGTAAAACCGATGTGTTATGATTTAGCTCGTTTCGGTCTAAAACAGCTTGTTTCGTTGTATTAAGCAAGAATACATGCTTTTCGCGCAGTTATAACAGAAAAAGTTTTGACGCGTATTAGAGAGACACTTGTAAAACCGATGTGTTGTGACTTAGCTCGTTTCGGTCTAAAACAGCTTGTTTCGTTGTATTAAGCAAGAATACATGCTTTTCGCGCAGTTATAAGAGAAGAAGTTTTGACGAGTATCACGTGGATACTTGTAAAACCGATGTGTTCAGATTTAGCTCGTTTCGGTCAAAAACAGCTTGTTTCGCTGTATTAAGCAAGAATACATGCTTTTCGCGCAGTTATAAGAGAAAAAGTTTTGACGAGTATCACGTGGAACACTTGTAATGCCGATGTGTTGTGATTTAGCTCGTTTCGGTCTAAAACAACTTGATTCGCTGTATTAAGCAAGAATACATGCTTTTCGCGCAGTTATAAAAGAAAAAGTTTTGACGCGTATCAGAGGAACACTTGTAAAACCGATGTGTTGTGATTTAGCTCATTTCGGTCTAAAACAGCTTGTTTCGCTGTATTAAGCAAGAATACATGCTTTTCGCGCAGTTATAAGAGAAAAAGTTTTGACGAGTATCACGTGGATACTTGTAGAACCGATGTGTTCAGATTTAGCTCGTTTCGGTCTAAAACAGCTTGTTTCGTTGTATTAAGCAAGAATACATGCTTTTCGCGCAGTTATAAGAGAAAAAGTTTTGACGCGTATTAGAGAGACACTTGTAAAACCGATGTGTTGTGATTTAGCTCATTTCGGTCTAAAACAGCTTGTTTCGCTGTATTAAGCAAGAATACATGCTTTTCGCGCAGTTATAAGAGAAAAAGTTTTGACGCGTATCAGAGGAACACTTGTAAAACCGATGTGTTGTGATTAAGCTCGTTTCGGTCTAAAACAGCTTGTTTCGCTGTATTAAGCAAGAATACATGCTTTTCGCGCAGTTATAAGAGAAAAAGTTTTGACGCGTATCAGAGGAACACTTGTAAAACCGATGTGTTGTGATTTAGCTCGTTTCGGTCTAAAACAGCTTGTTTCGCTGTATTAAGCAAGAATACATGCTTTTCGCGCAGTTATAAGAGAAAAAGTTTTGACGCGTATCAGAGGAACACTTGTAAAACCGTTGTGTTCAGATTTAGCTCGTTTCGGTCTAAAACAGCTTGTTTCGTTGTATTAAGCACGAATACATGCTTTACGCGCAGTTATAGAAGAAAAAGTTTTGACGCTTATCAGAGACACTTGTAAAACCGATGTGTTGTGATTTAGCTCGTTTCGGTCTAAAACAGCTTGTTTCGTTGTATTAAGCAAGAATACATGCTTTTCGCGCGGTTATAAGAGAAAAAGTTGACGAGTATCACGTGGATACTTGTAAAACCGATGTGTTCAGATTTAGCTCGTTTCGGTCTAAAACAGCTTGTTTCGCTGTATTAAGCAAGAATACATGCTTTTCGCGCACTTATAAGAGAAAAAGTTTTGACGAGTATCACGTGGAACACTTGTAATACCGATGTGTTGTGATTTAGCTCGTTTCGGTCTAAAACAACTTGATTCGCTGTATTAAGCAAGAATACATGCTTTTCGCGCAGTTATAAAAGAAAAAGTTTTGACGCGTATCAGAGGAACACTTGTAAAACCGATGTGTTGTGATTTAGCTCATTTCGGTCTAAAACAGCTTGTTTCGCTGTATTAAGCAAGAATACATGCTTTTCGCGCAGTTATAAGAGAAAAAGTTTTGACGAGTATCACGTGGATACTTGTAAAACCGATGTGTTCAGATTTAGCTCGTTTCGGTCTAAAACAGCTTGTTTCGTTGTATTAAGCAAGAATACATGCTTTTCGCGCAGTTATAAGAGAAAAAGTTTTGACGCGTATAGAGAGACACTTGTAAAACCGATGTGTTGTGATTTAGCTCGTTTCGGTCTAAAACAGCTTGTTTCGTTGTATTAAGCAAGAATACATGCTTTTCGCGCAGTTATAAGAGAAAAAGTTTTGACGAGTATCACGTGGATACTTGTAAAACCGATGTGTTCAAATTTAGCTCGTTTCGGTCTAAAACAGCTTGTTTCGTTGTATTAAGCACGAATACATGCTTTTCGCGCAGTTAAAAGAGAAAAAGTTTTGACGAGTATCACGTGGAACACTTGTAATACCGATGTGTTGTGATTTAGCTCGTTTCGGTCTAAAACAGCTTGTTTCGCTGTATTAAGCAAGAATACATGCTTTTCGCGCCGTTATAAGAGAAAAAGTTTTGACGCGTATCAGAGGAACACTTGTAAAACCGATGTGTTGTGATTTAGCTCATTTCGGTCTAAAACAGCTTGTTTCGCTGTATTAAGCAAGAATACATGCTTTTCGCGCAGTTATAAGAGAAAAAGTTTTGACGCGTATCAGAGGAACACTTGTAAAACCGATGTGTTGTGATTTAGCTCGTTTCGGTCTAAAACAGCTTGTTTCGCTGTATTAAGCAAGAATACATGCTTTTCGCGCAGTTATAAGAGAAAAAGTTTTGACGCGTATCAGAGGAACACTTGTAAAACCGATGTGTTGTGATTTAGCTCGTTTCGGTTTAAAACAGCTTGTTTCGCTGTATTAAGCAAGAATACATGCTTTTCGCGCATTTATAAGAGAAAAAGTTTTGACGCGTATCAGAGGAACACTTGTAAAACCGATGTGTTCAGATTTAGCTCGTTTCGGTCTAAAACAGCTTGTTTCGTTGTATTAAGCACGAATACATGCTTTACGCGCAGTTATAGAAGAAAAAGTTTTGACGCGTATCAGAGACACTTGTAAAACCGATGTGTTGTGATTTAGCTCGTTTCGGTCTAAAACAGCTTGTGTCGTTGTATTAAGCAAGAATAAATGCTTTTCGCGCAGTTATAAGAGAAAAAGTTGACGAGTATCACGTGGAACACGTAATATCGATGTGTTGTGATTTAGCTCGTTTCGGTTTAAAACAGCTTGTTTCGCTGTATTAAGCAAGAATACATGCTTTTTGCGCAGTTATAAGAGAAAAAGTTTGGACGCGTATCAGAGGAACACTTGTAAAACCGATGTGTTCAGATTTAGCTCGTTTCGGTCTGAAACAGCTTGTTTCGTTGTATTAAGCACGAATACATGCTTTTCGCGCAGTTATAAGAGAAAAAGTTTAGACGCGTATCAGAGGAACACTTGTAAAACCGATGTGTTGTGATTTAGCTCGTTTCGGTGTAAAACAGCTTGTTTCGTAGTACTAAGCAAGAATACATGCTTTTCGCGCAGTTATAAGAGAAAAAGTTTTGACGCGTATTAGAGGAACACTTGTAAAACCTTTGTGTTGTGATTTAGCTCGTTTCGGTCTAAAACAGCTTGTTTCGCTGTATTAAGCAAGAATACATGCTTTTCGCGCAGTTATAAGAGAAAAAGTTTTGACGCGTGTCACAGGGACACTTGTAAAACCGATGTGTTCAGATTTAGCTCGTTTCGATCTAAAACAACTTGTTTCGTTGTATTAAGCACGAATACATGCTTTACGCGCAGTTATAGAAGAAAAAGTTTTGACGCCTATTAGAGAGACACTTGTAAAACCGATGTGTTATGATTTAGCTCGTTTCGGTCTAAAACAGCTTGTTTCGTTGTATTAAGCAAGAATACATGCTTTTCGCGCAGTTATAAGAGAGAAAGTTTTGACGAGTATCACGTGGATACTTGTAAAACCGATGTGTTCAGATTTAGCTCGTTTTGGTCTAAAACAGCTTGTTTCGTTGTATTAAGCAAGAATACATGCTTTACGCGCAGTTATAGAAGAAAAAGTTTTGACGCGTATCAGAGGAACACTTGTAAAACCGTTGTGTTCAGATTTAGCTCGTTTCGGTCTAAAACAGCTTGTTTCGTTGTATTAAGCACGAATACATGCTTTACGCGCAGTTATAGAAGAAAAAGGTTTGACGCTTATCAGAGACACTTGTAAAACCGATGTGTTGTGATTTAGCTCGTTTCGGTCTAAAACAGCTTGTTTCGTTGTATTAAGCAAGAATACATGCTTTTCGCGCGGTTATAAGAGAAAAAGTTGACGAGTATCACGTGGATACTTGTAAAACCGATGTGTTCAGATTTAGCTCGTTTCGGTTTAAAACAGCTTGTTTCGCTGTATTAAGCAAGAATACATGCTTTTCGCGCAGTTATAAGAGAAAAAAAATTGACGCGTATCAGAGGAACACTTGTAAAACCGATGTGTTCAGATTTAGCTCGTTTCGGTCTAAAACAGCTTGTTTCGTTGTATTAAGCAAGAATACATGCTTTTCGCGCAGTTATAAGAGAAAAAGTTTTGACGCGTATTAGAGAGACACTTGTAAAACCGATGTGTTGTGATTTAGCTCGTTTCGGTCTAAAACAGCTTGTTTCGTTGTATTAAGCAAGAATACATGCTTTTCGCGCAGTTATAAGAAAAAAAGTTTTGACGAGTATCACGTGGATACTTGTAAAACCGATGTGTTCAGATTTAGCTCGTTTCGGTCAAAAACAGCTTGTTTCGTTGTATTAAGCACGAATACATGCTTTTCGCGCAGTTAAAAGAGAAAAAGTTTTGACGAGTATCACGTGGAACACTTGTAATACCGATGTGTTGTGATTTAGCTCGTTTCGGTTTAAAACAGCTTGTTTCGCTGTATTAAGCAAGAATACATGCTTTTCGCGCACTTATAAGAGAAAAAGTTTTGACGAGTATCACGTGGAACACTTGTAATACCGATGTGTTGTGATTTAGCTCGTTTCGGTCTAAAACAACTTGATTCGCTGTATTAAGCAAGAATACATGCTTTTCGCGCAGTTATAAAAGAAAAAGTTTTGACGCGTATCAGAGGAACACTTGTAAAACCGATGTGTTGTGATTTAGCTCATTTCGGTCTAAAACAGCTTGTTTCGCTGTATTAAGCAAGAATACATGCTTTTCGCGCAGTTATAAGAGAAAAAGTTTTGACGAGTATCACGTGGATACTTGTAAAACCGATGTGTTCAGATTTAGCTCGTTTCGGTCTAAAACAGCTTGTTTCGTTGTATTAAGCAAGAATACATGCTTTTCGCGCAGTTATAAGAGAAAAAGTTTTGACGCGTATTAGAGAGACACTTGTAAAACCGATGTGTTGTGATTTAGCTCATTTCGGTCTAAAACAGCTTGTTTCGTTGTATTAAGCAAGAATACATGCTTTTCGCACAGTTATACGAGAAAAAGTTTTGACGAGTATCACGTGGATACTTGTAAAACCGATGTGTTCAGATTTAGCTCGTTTCGGTCTAAAACAGCTTGTTTCGTTGTATTAAGCACGAATACATGCTTTTCGCGCAGTTAAAAGAGAAAAAGTTTTGACGAGTATCACGTGGAACACTTGTAATACCGATGTGTTGTGATTTAGCTCGTTTCGGTCTAAAACAGCTTGTTTCGCTGTATTAAGCAAGAATACATGCTTTTCGCGCCGTTATAAGAGAAAACGTTTTGACGCGTATCAGAGGAACACTTGTAAAACCGATGTGTTCAGATTTAGCTCGTTTCGGTCTAAAACAGCTTGTTTCGTTGTATTAAGCAAGAATACATGCTTTTCGCGCAGTTATAAGAGAAAAAGTTTTGACGCGTATTAGAGAGACACTTGTAAAACCGATGTGTTGTGATTTAGCTCATTTCGGTCTAAAACAGCTTGTTTCGTTGTATTAAGCAAGAATACATGCTTTTCGCACAGTTATACGAGAAAAAGTTTTGACGAGTATCACGTGGATACTTGTAAAACCGATGTGTTCAGATTTAGCTCGTTTCGGTCTAAAACAGCTTGTTTCGTTGTATTAAGCACGAATACATGCTTTTCGCGCAGTTAAAAGAGAAAAAGTTTTGACGAGTATCACGTGGAACACTTGTAATACCGATGTGTTGTGATTTAGCTCGTTTCGGTCTAAAACAGCTTGTTTCGCTGTATTAAGCAAGAATACATGCTTTTCGCGCCGTTATAAGAGAAAACGTTTTGACGCGTATCAGAGGAACACTTGTAAAACCGATGTGTTGTGATTTGGCTCATTTCGGTCTAAAACAGCTTGTTTCGCTGTATTAAGCAAGAATACATGCTTTTCGCGCAGTTATAAGAGAAAAAGTTTTGACGCGTATCAGAGGAACACTTGTAAAACCGATGTGTTGTGATTTAGCTCGTTTCGGTCTAAAACAGCTTGTTTCGCTGTATTAGGCAAGAATACATGCTTTTCGCGCAGTTATAAGAGAAAAAGTTTTGACGCGTATCAGAGGAACACTTGCAAAACCGATGTGTTCAGATTTAGCTCGTTTCGGTCTAAAACAGCTTGTTTCGTTGTATTAAGCACGAATACATGCTTTACGCGCAGTTATAGAAGAAAAAGTTTTGACGCGTATCAGAGACACTTGTAAAACCGATGTGTTGTGATTTAGCTCGTTTCGGTCTAAAACAGCTTGTGTCGTTGTATTAAGCAAGAATACATGCTTTTCGCGCAGTTATAAGAGAAAAAGTTGACGAGTATCACGTGGATACTTGTAAAACCGATGTGTTCAGATTTAGCTCGTTTCGGTCTAAAACAGCTTGTTTCGTTGTATTAAGCACGAATACATGCTTTTCGCGCAGTTATAAGAGAAAAAGTTTTGACGAGTATCACGTGGAACACGTAATATCGATGTGTTGTGATTTAGCTCGTTTCGGTTTAAAACAGCTTGTTTCGCTGTATTAAGCAAGAATACATGCTTTTCGCGCAGTTATAAGAGAAAAAGTTTGGACGCGTATCAGAGGAACACTTGTAAAACCGATGTGTTCAGATTTAGCTCGTTTCGGTCTGAAACAGCTTGTTTCGTTGTTTTAAGCACGAATACATGCTTTTCGCGCAGTTATAAGAGAAAAAGTTTAGACGCGTATCAGAGGAACACTTGTAAAACCGATGTGTTGTGATTTAGCTCGTTTCGGTGTAAAACAGCTTGTTTCGTAGTATTAAGCAAGAATACATGCTTTTCGCGCAGTTATAAGAGAAAAAGTTTTGACGCGTATTAGAGGAACACTTGTAAAACCTTTGTGTTGTGATTTAGCTCGTTTCGGTCTAAAACAGCTTGTTTCGCTGTATTAAGCAAGAATACATGCTTTTCGCGCAGTTATAAGAGAAAAAGTTTTGACGCGTGTCACAGGGACACTTGTAAAACCGATGTGTTCAGATTTAGCTCTTTTCGGTCTAAAACAACTTGTTTCGTTGTATTAAGCACGAATACATGCTTTACGCGCAGTTATAGAAGAAAAAGTTTTGACGCCTATTAGAGAGACACTTGTAAAACCGATGTGTTATGATTTAGCTCGTTTCGGTCTAAAACAGCTTTTTTCGTTGTATTAAGCAAGAATACATGCTTTTCGCGCAGTTATAAGAGAGAAAGTTTTGACGAGTATCACGTGGATACTTGTAAAACCGATGTGTTCAGATTTAGCTCGTTTTGGTCTAAAACAGCTTGTTTCGTTGTATTAAGCAAGAATACATGCTTTACGCGCAGTTATAGAAGAAAAAGTTTTGACGCGTATCAGAGAGACACTTGTAAAACCGATGTGTTGTGATTTAGCTCGTTTCGGTCTAAAACAGCTTGTTTCGTTGTATTAAGCAAGAATACATGCTTTTCGCGCAGTTATAAGAGAAAAAGTTTTGACGAGTATCACGTGGATACTTGTAAAACCGAAGTGTTCAGATTTAGCTCGTTTCGGTCTAACACAGCTTGTTTCGTTGTATTAAGCACGAATACATGCTTTTCGCGCAGTTATAAAAGAAAACGTTTTGACGAGTATCACGTGGAACACTTGTAATACCGATGTGTTGTGATTTAGCTCGTTTCGGTCTAAAACAGCTTGTTTCGCTGTATTAAGCAAGAATACATGCTTTTCGCGCAGTTATAAGAGAAAAAGTTTTGACGCGTATCAGAGGAACACTTGTAAAACCGATGTGTTGTGATTTAGCTCATTTCGGTCTAAAACAGCTTGTTTCGTTGTATTAAGCAAGAATACATGCTTTTCTCGCAGTTTTAAGAGAAAAAGTTTTGACGCGTGTCACGGACACCTGTAAAACCGATGTGTTCAGATTTAGCTCGTTTCGGTCTAAAACAGCTTGTTTCGTTGTATTAAGCACGAATACATGCTTTTCGCGCAGTTATAAGAGAAAAAGTTTTGACGAGTATCACGTGGAACACTTGTAATACCGATGTGTTGTGATTTGGCTCGTTTCGGTCTAAAACAGCTTGTTTCGTTGTATTAAGCAAGAATACATGCTTTTCGCGCAGTTATAAGAGAAAAAGTTTTGACGCGTATCAGAGGAACACTTGTAAAACCGATGTGTTCAGATTTAACTCTTTTCGGACTAAAACAGCTTGTTTCGTTGTATTAAGCACGAATACATGCTTTTCGCGCAGTTATAAGGGAAAAAGTTTTGACGCGTATCACATGGACACTTGGAAAACCGATGTGTTCAGATTTAGCTCGTTTTGGTCTAAAACAGCTTGTTTCGTTGTATTAAGCACGAATACATGTTTTCGCGCAGTTATAAGAGAAAAAGTTTTGACGCGTATCAGAGGAACACTTGTAAAACCGATGTGTTGTGATTTAGCTCGTTTCGGTCTAAAACAGCTTGTTTCGCTGTATTAAGCACGAATACATGCTTTTCGCGCAGTTATAAGAGAAAAAGTTTAGACGCGTATCAGAGGAACAATTGTAAAACCGATGTGTTGTGATTTAGCTCGTTTCGGTCTAAAACAGCTTGTTTCGCTGTATTAAGCAGAAATACATGCTTTTCGCGCAGTGATAAGAGAAAAAGCTTTAAAGGCGTGTCACAGGGACACTTGTAAAACCGATGTGTTCAGATTTACCTCGTTTCGGTCTAAAACAGCTTGTTTCGTTGGACTAAGCACGAATACATGCTTTTCGCGCAGCTATAATAGAAAAAAGAGTTGACGCGTATCAGAGGAACACTTGTAAAACCGATGTGTTGTGATTTAGCTCGTTTCGGTCTAAAACAGCTTGTTTCGCTGCATTAAGCAAGAATACATGCTTTTCGCGCAGTTATAAGAGAAAAAAATTTGACGCGTGTCAGAGGAACACTTGTAAAACCGATGTGTTGTGATTTAGCTCGTTTTGGTTTAAAAATACATGCTTTTCGCGCAGTTATAAGAGAAAAAGTTTTGACGAGTATCACGTGGATACTTGTAAAACCGATTTGTTCAGATTTAGCTCGTTTCGGTCTAAAACAGCTTGTTTCCTTGTATTAAGCACGAATACATGCTTTTCGCGCAGTTATAAGAGAAAAAGTTTTGACGAGTATCACGTGGAACACTTGTAATACCGATGTGTTGTGATTTAGCTCGTTTCGGTCTAAAACAGCTTGATTCGCTGTATTAAGCAAGAATACATGCTTTTCGCGCAGTTATAAAAGAAAAAGTTTTGACGCGTATCAGAGGAACACTTGTAAAACCGATGTGTTGTGATTTAGCTCATTTCGGTCTAAAACAGCTTGTTTCGCTGTATTAAGCAAGAATACATGCTTTTCGCGCAGTTATAAGAGAAAAAGTTTTGACGAGTATCACGTGGATACTTGTAAAACCGATGTGTTCAGATTTAGCTCGTTTCGGTCTAAAACAGCTTGTTTCGTTGTATTAAGCAAGAATACATGCTTTTCGCGCAGTTATAAGAGAAAAAGTTTTGACGAGTATCACGTGGATACTTGTAAAACCGATGTGTTCAGATTTAGCTCGTTTCGGTCAAAAACAGCTTGTTTCGTTGTATTAAGCACGAATACATGCTTTTCGCGCCGTTATAAGAGAAAAAGTTTTGACGAGTATCAGAGGAACACTTGTAAAACCGATGTGTTGTGATTTAGCTCATTTCGGTCTAAAACAGCTTGTTTCGCTGTATTAAGCAAGAATACATGCTTTTCGCGCAGTTATAAGAGAAAACGTTTTGACGCGTATCAGAGGAACACTTGTAAAACCGATGTTTTGTGATTTAGCTCGTTTCGGTCTAAAACAGCTTGTTTCGCTGTATTAAGCAAGAATACATGCTTTTCGCGCAGTTATAAGAGAAAAAGTTTTGACGCGTTTTAGAGGAACACTTGTAAAACCGATGTGTTCAGATTTAGCTCGTTTCGGTCTAAAACAGCTTGTTTCGTTGTATTAAGCACGAATACATACATGCTTTACGCGCAGTTATAGAAGAAAAAGTTTTGACGCCTATTAGAGAGACACTTGTAAAACCGATGTGTTATGATTTAGCTCGTTTCGGTCTAAAACAGCTTTTTTCGTTGTATTAAGCAAGAATACATGCTTTTCGCGCTGTTATAAGAGAGAAAGTTTTGACGAGTATCACGTGGATACTTGTAAAACCGATGTGTTCAGATTTAGCTCGTTTTGGTCTAAAACAGCTTGTTTCGTTGTATTAAGCAAGAATACATGCTTTACGCGCAGTTATAGAAGAAAAAGTTTTGACGCGTATCAGAGAGACACTTGTAAAACCGATGTGTTGTGATTTAGCTCGTTTCGGTCTAAAACAGCTTGTTTCGTTGTATTAAGCAAGAATACATGCTTTTCGCGCAGTTATAAGAGAAAAAGTTTTGACGAGTATCACGTGGATACTTGTAAAACCGAAGTGTTCAGATTTAGCTCGTTTCGGTCTAAAACAGCTTGTTTCGTTGTATTAAGCACGAATACATGCTTTTCGCGCAGTTATAAAAGAAAACGTTTTGACGAGTATCACGTGGAACACTTGTAATACCGATGTGTTGTGATTTAGCTCGTTTCGGTCTAAAACAGCTTGTTTCGCTGTATTAAGCAAGAATACATGCTTTTCGCGCAGTTATAAGAGAAAAAGTTTTGACGCGTATCAGAGGAACACTTGTAAAACCGATGTGTTGTGATTTAGCTCATTTCGGTCTAAAACAGCTTGTTTCGTTGTATTAAGCAAGAATACATGCTTTTCTCGCAGTTTTAAGAGAAAAAGTTTTGACGCGTGTCACGGACACCTGTAAAACCGATGTGTTCAGATTTAGCTCGTTTCGGTCTAAAACAGCTTGTTTCGTTGTATTAAGCACGAATACATGCTTTTCGCGCAGTTATAAGCGAAAAAGTTTTGACGCGTATCACATGGACACTTGGAAAACCGATGTGTTCAGATTTAGCTCGTTTTGGTCTAAAACAGCTTGTTTCGTTGTATTAAGCACGAATACATGTTTTCGCGCAGTTATAAGAGAAAAAGTTTTGACGCGTATCAGAGGAACACTTGTAAAACCGATGTGTTGTGATTTAGCTCGTTTCGGTCTAAAACAGCTTGTTTCGCTGTATTAAGCACGAATACATGCTTTTCGCGCAGTTATAAGAGAAAAAGTTTAGACGCGTATCAGAGGAACAATTGTAAAACCGATGTGTTGTGATTTAGCTCGTTTCGGTCTAAAACAGCTTGTTTCGCTGTATTAAGCAGAAATACATGCTTTTCGCGCAGTGATAAGAGAAAAAGCTTTAAAGGCGTGTCACAGGGACACTTGTAAAACCGATGTGTTCAGATTTACCTCGTTTCGGTCTAAAACAGCTTGTTTCGTTGGACTAAGCACGAATACATGCTTTTCGCGCAGCTATAATAGAAAAAAGAGTTGACGCGTATCAGAGGAACACTTGTAAAACCGATGTGTTGTGATTTAGCTCGTTTCGGTCTAAAACAGCTTGTTTCGCTGCATTAATCAAGAATACATGCTTTTCGCGCAGTTATAAGAGAAAAAAATTTGACGCGTGTCAGAGGAACACTTGTAAAACCGATGTGTTGTGATTTAGCTCGTTTTGGTCTAAAAATACATGCTTTTCGCGCAGTTATAAGAGAAAAAGTTTTGACGAGTATCACGTGGATACTTGTAAAACCGATTTGTTCAGATTTAGCTCGTTTCGGTCTAAAACAGCTTGTTTCGTTGTATTAAGCACGAATACATGCTTTTCGCGCAGTTATAAGAGAAAAAGTTTTGACGAGTATCACGTGGAACACTTGTAATACCGATGTGTTGTGATTTAGCTCGTTTCGGTCTAAAACAGCTTGATTCGCTGTATTAAGCAAGAATACATGCTTTTCGCGCAGTTATAAAAGAAAAAGTTTTGACGCGTATCAGAGGAACACTTGTAAAACCGATGTGTTGTGATTTAGCTCATTTCGGTCTAAAACAGCTTGTTTCGCTGTGTTAAGCAAGAATACATGCTTTTCGCGCAGTTATAAGAGAAAAAGTTTTGACGAGTATCACGTGGATACTTGTAAAACCGATGTGTTCAGATTTAGCTCGTTTCGGTCTAAAACAGCTTGTTTCGTTGTATTAAGCAAGAATACATGCTTTTCGCGCAGTTATAAGAGAAAAAGTTTTGACGAGTATCACGTGGATACTTGTAAAACCGATGTGTTCAGATTTAGCTCGTTTCGGTCAAAAACAGCTTGTTTCGTTGTATTAAGCACGAATACATGCTTTTCGCGCCGTTATAAGAGAAAAAGTTTTGACGAGTATCAGAGGAACACTTGTAAAACCGATGTGTTGTGATTTAGCTCATTTCGGTCTAAAACAGCTTGTTTCGCTGTATTAAGCAAGAATACATGCTTTTCGCGCAGTTATAAGAGAAAACGTTTTGACGCGTATCAGAGGAACACTTGTAAAACCGATGTGTTGTGATTTAGCTCGTTTCGGTCTAAAACAGCTTGTTTCGCTGTATTAAGCAAGAATACATGCTTTTCGCGCAGTTATAAGAGAAAAAGTTTTGACGCGTATTAGAGGAACACTTGTAAAACCGATGTGTTCAGATTTAGCTCGTTTCGGTCTAAAACAGCTTGTTTCGTTGTATTAAGCACGAATACATGCTTTACGCGCAGTTATAGAAGAAAAAGTTTTGAAGCGTATCAGAGACACCTGTAAAACCGATGTGTTCAGATTTAGCTCGTTTCGGTCTAAAACAGGTTGTTTCGTTGTATTAAGCACGAATACATGCTTTTCGCGCATTTATACGAGAAAAAGTTTTGACGAGTATCACGTGGAACACTTGTAATACCGATGTGTTGTGATTTGGCTCGTTTCGGTCTAAAACAGCTTGTTTCGTTGTATTAAGCAAGAATACATGCTTTTCGCGCAGTTATAAGAGACAAAGTTTTGACGCGTATCAGAGGAACACTTGTAAAACCGATGTGTTCAGATTTAACTCTTTTCGGACTAAAACAGCTTGTTTCGTTGTATTAAGCACGAATACATGCTTTTCGCGCAGTTATAAGGGAAAAAGTTTTGACGCGTATCACATGGACACTTGGAAAACCGATGTGTTCAGATTTAGCTCGTTTTGGTCTAAAACAGCTTGTTTCGTTGTATTAAGCACGAATACATGTTTTCGCGCAGTTATAAGAGAAAAAGTTTTGACGCGTATCAGAGGAACACTTGTAAAACCGATGTTTTTGTGATTTAGCTCGTTTCGGTCTAAAACAGCTTGTTTCGCTGTATTAAGCACGAATACATGCTTTTCGCGCAGTTATAAGAGAAAAAGTTTAGACGCGTATCAGAGGAACAATTGTAAAACCGATGTGTTGTGATTTAGCTCGTTTCGGTCTAAAACAGCTTGTTTCGCAGTATTAAGCAGAAATACATGCTTTTCGCGCAGTGATAAGAGAAAAAGCTTTAAGGGCGTGTCACAGGGACACTTTTAAAACCGATGTGTTCAGATTTACCTCGTTTCGGTCTAAAACAGCTTGTTTCGTTGGACTAAGCACGAATACATGCTTTTCGCGCAGCTATAATAGAAAAAAGAGTTGACGCGTATCAGAGGAACACTTGTAAAACCGATGTGTTGTGATTTAGCTCGTTTCGGTCTAAAACAGCTTGTTTCGCTGCATTAAGCAAGAATACATGCTTTTCGCGCAGTTATAAGAGAAACAAATTTGACGCGTGTCAGAGGAACACTTGTAAAACCGATGTGTTGTGATTTACCTCGTTTTGGTCTAAAAATACATGCTTTTCGCGCAGTTATAAGAGAAAAAGTTTTGACGAGTATCACGTGGATACTTGTACAACCGATTTGTTCAGATTTAGCTCGTTTCGGTCTAAAACAGCTTGTTTCGTTGTATTAAGCACGAATACATGCTTTTCGCGCAGTTATAAGAGAAAAAGTTTTGACGAGTATCACGTGGAACACTTGTAATACCGATGTGTTGTGATTTAGCTCGTTTCGGTCTAAAACAGCTTGATTCGCTGTATTAAGCAAGAATACATGCTTTTCGCGCAGTTATAAAAGAAAAAGTTTTGAAGCGTATCAGAGGAACACTTGTAAAACCGATGTGTTGTGATTTAGCTCATTTCGGTCTAAAACAGCTTGTTTCGCTGTATTAAGCAAGAATACATGCTTTTCGCGCAGTTATAAGAGAAAAAGTTTTGACGAGTATCACGTGGATACTTGTAAAACCGATGTGTTCAGATTTAGCTCGTTTCGGTCAAAAACAGCTTGTTTCGTTGTATTAAGCACGAATACATGCTTTTCGCGCCGTTATAAGAGAAAAAGTTTTGACGAGTATCAGAGGAACACTTGTAAAACCGATGTGTTGTGATTTAGCTCATTTCGGTCTAAAACAGCTTGTTTCGCTGTATTCAGCAAGAATACATGCTTTTCGCGCAGTTATAAGAGAAAACGTTTTGACGCTGTTGCATTTGGGTTGCAAGCCCCAAGGGTAGCGTTGGCCTGGCGGCCTGGGGCAAAGCTGGAAACATTCGAAGGTCCCGGCAAAGGATGAGTCGACTGGCAACAGAACAACTTGTTTATTCTGGCATCGCAAAAGAGCAGCCGGTCAGGGCGACCACGTTACTCGAAGGAAGGAATCGAAGTCTCTCGTTGGCGTCCGGGGCAGCTCGCTTTATACCCACGGAGTCGAGGGCAAGAGGGAACGGCTTGGGAAGAGTCATCCGATACGGCGACGCTTGAACATGTTCAGGCGTGACGGGCGCGTCCGCCAGGCCGGCGCCGGTCAGACCTCCTCGCCTCCCAGTTGAGGAGCTCCTCTCCCCGGCTGCCGCGCTTTGACAAGCGTGGGCAAAACATGCACACACACACACACGCACGCACGACGACACGTGGCACTGAAACATGCCTGGACGCGCTTGGCGGGAGGCGTTGCGGCCGCGATGAACGAAGCCGCGGCGTCCGTTGCATCCGCGCCGGCTATACCGCGCGTCGTAGGTAGGCGAGACGTAACAGACCGCCCCGCCGGGAGAAGGAGATCCCGATGGTCAGGGGACTGCATCCGCTGTCCAGAGGGATGTCGCTCGATGATGCTCGTAATCGAAACCGATCGTCCCTCGACGTTGCTTGAGCGCAGCGCACAGAGAAGGCCTCGTTCTCGGGTTCAGGATCACATAGGACACTGTAAAGTCACTTCGGGAGAGTTGCCATTTTTGTGCTCGTTCCCAGCAAGCGTTAGAACTACGCCGAAACGCAACCGCTCAGTCAGCAAGCACGAGACAACCCTCACTAAGCTCTGCCAGGCTCTTTCCCCTTTTATACTACTGCCTAGTTCCTTACAGTAGTCAAGCAGCACTCAGAACGCGTCCACAAATTGGAAAATTGCACTAGAAAGCACATAATCACTTTGAAACACTAAACAAAAGCAATATGTTAAAAATCCTGCCTCAGGAAGAAAACATCAGTAACCAACAACTTTGAGGCGGATTCCCACGTTAGGGGCTTCGACTTAAGCCATCGGCGTTACCGTTGAGACTCCCCTTTTTGTAACGCACCTCAAAGGAATATTGTTGCAAAGCGAGGCTCCAGCGCAGGAGGCGGCCGTTTTTGGGAGATATGGTCTGCAGCCATTGGAGAGGGCAGTGATCCGTCTCAATGATAAACCTCGAGCCGGCTAGGTAGCATGACAATTTCTGAACGGCCCCCACGAGACACGCACACTCTTTCTCGGTGGCGCTGTACGCCTGCTCACGACAGGTCAGCTTACGACTAGCATACAGGACGGGGTGTTCCACTTCTCCATTGTCCCTTTGGCACAGTACAACGCCCATGCCTCGCTCCCTAGCATCGCACTGAACAACGAACCCTTTGGTATAGTCTGGCGATCGTAGCACAGGCTGGCTTGTTAGGGCGCTCTTTAGGGCGCTAAAAGCTCTCTCTTTTGTCTCGCTCCAGACGACTGTTTGGGGCTCTGTTGTTCTTAGAGCATCCGTCAGGGGAGCCGCGATATCGGAGTACCTGGGGATGTACCTCTGATAGTAGCCGGCGACACCCAAGAACGACCGAATATCGGTCTTCGTGCGCGGTTGCGGGAAGTCTCGCACAGCGGCCACCTTTATTTCAGAGGGGCGGCGACGACCCTGTCCAATCACGTGACCGAGGTAGACAACCTCGGCCTGTGCTAATTGGCACTTGGGAGCCTTGACTGTCAAGCCCGCTTCGCGCAGGCAGGTTAGCACTGCCCGCAAGTGTGCCATATGCTCAGACCAGGATGCGGAGAATATCGCTACGTCGTCTAAATACGGTAAAGCGAATTCTTCCTGTCCCCGCAACACTTTGTCCATGAGGCTTGAAAAGCAGTATGGCGCGTTCTTCAAACCAAAACTCAAAACTTTAGGACGGAATGTTCCCATTGGTGAAATGAACGCCGCATACCTACTAGCCTCCTCTGTAAGTGGAACCTGCCAATAACCCCTGACAAGATCTAGGGTGGAAATAAACTGAGCGCTACTAACTTTCTCAAGGCGCTCCTCGATGTTAGGGATCGGATAAATTTGATCCTAAGTGATAGAATTAAGCCTGCGGTAGTCGACGCAAGGACGAGGTTCCTTGCCCGGTACCTCAACGAAAATCAAAGGGGAGGTATAATCACTCTCACCCGCCTCAATAACACCGAGCTGTAGCATTTTCTTTACCTCAGCCTCCATAATATCGCGCTGGCGGGGTGACACCCGGTACGCCTTGGATCGTACTGGCTCTGGGGAGGTAAGTTCTATATTATGAGTAAGGACAGAAGTCCTACCAGGCCTCTCAGAGAACTGACCTTGAAACTCTTGTAAGAGTTGGTGTAGTTCGGTTTTCTGCTCAGGCGACAGCGGTGCTTTACTGAGTAAGTCACTAATGACCTGATCCGTGTCTTCCCTGTTCGTCACTGAGCCTAGTCCGGGAAGCTCGACCGGAAGCTCTTCTAACTTTCCCGTGTCGTGCATTTCATCTCCAGTACCTGGTGCATTCAACGCTACAGGCTCAATTTTATCCAGTTCTGACGTGCTCGGAATATCAGCTTGCTGCGCCTCCGACCCTTTTTCATTGTTCGACAACGTCGGCCCCGCAACTACCGCCTTTGCAGCGAGCTCCCGAACTCTCGGTCTGGTTAAGGCCTGAACGCTAGCCTCACCAAACAAAAGCCCCTTCTCGCGCAGGAGGTGATCGGACCTGTTCGAAAATAGGTACGGGTACTGGGGGGGGCAGCCTAGATGACACTACGGCCTCCGTCTCAATTGCTCCGAAAGGTCCTTCAATAACCACTTTTGCTACGGGCAGACACACGCTATGAGCTTCCACGGCTTGCTTGATCCATGCGCACTCGCCCGTGAACATATCGGGTTCTACGTAAGAGGGGTGAACAACATCCATTGTAGCTGCGGAATCACGAAGCACCCGGCACTCTTTCCCGTTCACGAGGAAGTCTCGCATGTAAGGCTCGAGAAGCTTCATGTTCTCGTCAGTGCTACATAATGACAAACACACGACTTCTCTTTTTGTTTCAGGACACTGCGCCGAAAAGTGACCCGGCTTCTGGCACGTATAACACACGCGCGCTTGCCTCCTCTCGAACCGCTTTCTGCGTTCGGCTTCGGCTGCCGCCGTCTCCTTACGTTCGGTCGGACTGCTTTCACTCGCATCCGCACTACGCGTGTCCCCCCCTTGCTCTCATGGGTGTGAACTTCGGCCTCTCAGACTTGGAGCCAAATTCACCCTTTTGACCGTCCTTAGCTCCGCGAGCCCGACGCGTCACAAACTCCTCGGCTAGCTCGGCGGCTTTAGCCACTGTACTAACGTCTGGCCTATCCAAGACCCAGTACCGCACGTTCTCAGGTAACCGACTATAAAACTGTTCCAGCCCGAAACACTGCAGAATTTTCTCGTGGTCACCAAACGCTTTCTCTTCTTTGAGCCACTCCTGCATGTTTGACATAAGCCTGTAGGCAAACTCTGTATATGACTCATTTCTGCCTTTTTCATTTTCCCGAAACTTCCGACGGAACGCCTCCGCTGACAGCCTGTACTTTTTTAGCAGACTTGATTTCACTTGGTCGAAATCCTCTGCCTCCTCTCTCTTCAAGCGAGCGACTACGTCCGGCCGCCTCGCCGGGTAACAAAGTGAGCAAGCGCTGTGGCCACGTTTCCCGAGAGAACCCCTGCTTCTCGCACGTTCGCTCAAAGTTAACCAGGAACAAACCAATGTCCTCTCCAAGCTTAAACGGCCGCATCAGGTCAGTCATTTTGAACGATACCCGTTCTCCTGCACCGTGTGCCTGACTTCCATTACGAGCGCGTTCCATCTCTACCTCGAGACGCTTCATTTCCAAAGCGCGCTCTTCTTTCTCTTTTTGCTCTTTACGTTCGCGCTCCTCTTTCTCTTTTTGTTCTTTACGTTCGCGCTCGTCTTTCTCTTTTTGTTCCCTCTCCTCAATGGTCTCAAGGCATTCCGACAGCTCGTCATCCTCAGCCTCCAACTCAAGAATCGCCCTTAGCAGTTCTGGTTTTCTGAGTTTGTCTGAGACATCAAGACCCAACTCTCTTGCAAGCTCCAGCAATTTCGGTTTGCGCAACGACTTCAAATCCATGGCTGCTCCGAATGCTGCTTTCTCTACTGCCTACTATTGTCTTGCCGCAAACTAACCCGGCAGCAACGACAACCACAATTACCAGCTCTGTTTCTGACACTAACAAAAGCCTGGCAAAACTCAGAAGAAGAAAGTCCCGCACTCACCAAACCTCGCAGCCAAGAATTCAGCGCAGTCGTTCCGCTGCAGGCAACCAGTCATCACACAGGGCTCGTTGCACTGCTCCCGGATGGTCGTTGAGCTGCTCAGCATACAGTTGACCGCATATCTTCGCTGCTGGCCTCCGTTGTCGGGATCTCACCGCTGGCAACCAGTTGTTGCATTTGGGTTGCAAGCCCCAAGGGTAGCGTTGGCCTGGCGGCCTGGGGCAAAGCTGGAAACATTCGAAGGTCCCGGCAAAGGATGAGTCGACTGGCAACAGAACAACTTGTTTATTCTGGCATCGCAAAAGAGCAGCCGGTCAGGGCGACCACGTTACTCGAAGGAAGGAATCGAAGTCTCTCGTTGGCGTCCGGGGCAGCTCGCTTTATACCCACGGAGTCGAGGGCAAGAGGGAACGGCTTGGGAAGAGTCATCCGATACGGCGACGCTTGAACATGTTCAGGCGTGACGGGCGCGTCCGCCAGGCCGGCGCCGGTCAGACCTCCTCGCCTCCCAGTTGAGGAGCTCCTCTCCCCGGCTGCCGCGCTTTGACAAGCGTGGGCAAAATATGCACACACACACACACGCACGCACGACGACACGTGGCACTGAAACATGCCTGGACGCGCTTGGCGGGAGGCGTTGCGGCCGCGATGAACGAAGCCGCGGCGTCCGTTGCATCCGCGCCGGCTATACCGCGCGTCGTAGGTAGGCGAGACGTAACAACGCGTATCAGAGGAACACTTGTAAAACCGATGTGTTGTGATTTAGCTCGTTTCGGTCTAAAACAGCTTGTTTCGCTGTATTAAGCAAGAATACATGCTTTTCGCGCAGTTATAAGAGAAAAAGTTTTGACGCGTATTAGAGGAACGCTTGTAAAACCGATGTGTTCAGATTTAGCTCGTTTCGGTCTAAAACAGCTTGTTTCGTTGTATTAAGCACGAATACATGCTTTAAGCGCAGTTATAGAAGAAAAAGTTTTGAAGCGTATCAGAGACACCTGTAAAACCGATGTGTTCAGATTTAGCTCGTTTCGGTCTAAAACAGGTTGTTTCGTTGTATTAAGCACGAATACATGCTTTTCGCGCATTTATAAGAGAAAAAGTTTTGACGAGTATCACGTGGAACACTTGTAATACCGATGTGTTGTGATTTGGCTCGTTTCGGTCTAAAACAGCTTGTTTCGTTGTATTAAGCAAGAATACATGCTTTTCGCGCAGTTATAAGAGAAAAAGTTTTGACGCGTATCAGAGGAAAACTTGTAAAACCGATGTGTTCAGATTTAACTCTTTTCGGACTAAAACAGCTTGTTTCGTTGTATTAAGCACGAATACATGCTTTTCGCGCAGTTATAAGGGAAAAAGTTTTGACGCGTATCACATGGACACATGGAAAACCGTTGTGTTCAGATTTAGCTCGTTTCGGTCTAAAACAGCTTGTTTCGTTGTATTAAGCACGAATACATGCTTTACGCGCAGTTATAGAAGAAAAAGTTTTGACGCTTATCAGAGACACTTGTAAAACCGATGTGTTGTGATTTAGCTCGTTTCGGTCTAAAACAGCTTGTTTCGTTGTATTAAGCAAGAATACATGCTTTTCGCGCGGTTATAAGAGAAAAAGTTGACGAGTATCACGTGGATACTTGTAAAACCGATGTGTTCAGATTTAGCTCGTTTCGGTCTAAAACAGCTTGTTTCGCTGTATTAAGCAAGAATACATGCTTTTCGCGCAGTTATAAGAGGAAAAAAATTGACGCGTATCAGAGGAACACTTGTAAAACCGATGTGTTCAGATTTAGCTCGTTTCGGTCTAAAACAGCTTGTTTCGTTGTATTAAGCAAGAATACATGCTTTTCGCGCAGTTATAAGAGAAAAAGTTTTGACGCGTATTAGAGAGACACTTGTAAAACCGATGTGTTGTGATTTAGCTCGTTTCGGTCTAAAACAGCTTGTTTCGTTGTATTAAGCAAGAATACATGCTTTTCGCGCAGTTATAAGAAAAAAAGTTTTGACGAGTATCACGTGGATACTTGTAAAACCGATGTGTTCAGATTTAGCTCGTTTCGGTCAAAAACAGCTTGTTTCGTTGTATTAAGCACGAATACATGCTTTTCGCGCAGTTAAAAGAGAAAAAGTTTTGACGAGTATCACGTGGAACACTTGTAATACCGATGTGTTGTGATTTAGCTCGTTTCGGTTTCAAAAAGCTTGTTTCGCTGTATTAAGCAAGAATACATGCTTTTCGCGCACTTATAAGAGAAAAAGTTTTGACGAGTATCACGTGGAACACTTGTAATACCGATGTGTTGTGATTTAGCTCGTTTCGGTCTAAAACAACTTGATTCGCTGTATTAAGCAAGAATACATGCTTTTCGCGCAGTTATAAAAGAAAAAGTTTTGACGCGTATCAGAGGAACACTTGTAAAACCGATGTGTTGTGATTTAGCTCATTTCGGTCTAAAACAGCTTGTTTCGCTGTATTAAGCAAGAATACATGCTTTTCGCGCAGTTATAAGAGAAAAAGTTTTGACGAGTATCACGTGGATACTTGTAAAACCGATGTGTTCAGATTTAGCTCGTTTCGGTCTAAAACAGCTTGTTTCGTTGTATTAAGCAAGAATACATGCTTTTCGCGCAGTTATAAGAGAAAAAGTTTTGACGCGTATTAGAGAGACACTTGTAAAACCGATGTGTTGTGATTTAGCTCGTTTCGGTCTAAAACAGCTTGTTTCGTTGTATTAAGCAAGAATACATGCTTTTCGCGCAGTTATAAGAGAAAAAGTTTTGACGAGTATCACGTGGATACTTGTAAAACCGATGTGTTCAGATTTAGCTCGTTTCGGTCTAAAACAGCTTGTTTCGTTGTATTAAGCACGAATACATGCTTTTCGCGCAGTTAAAAGAGAAAAAGTTTTGACGAGTATCACGTGGAACACTTGTAATACCGATGTATTGTGATTTAACTCGTTTCGGTCTAAAACAGCTTGTTTCGCTGTATTAAGCAAGAATACATGCTTTTCGCGCCGTTATAAGAGAAAACGTTTTGACGCGTATCAGAGGAACACTTGTAAAACCGATGTGTTGTGATTTGGCTCATTTCGGTCTAAAACAGCTTGTTTCGCTGTATTAAGCAAGAATACATGCTTTTCGCGCAGTTATAAGAGAAAAAGTTTTGACGCGTATCAGAGGAACACTTGTAAAACCGATGTGTTGTGATTTAGCTCGTTTCGGTCTAAAACAGCTTGTTTCGCTGTATTAGGCAAGAATACATGCTTTTCGCGCAGTTATAAGAGAAAAAGTTTTGACGCGTATCAGAGGAACACTTGTAAAACCGATGTGTTCAGATTTAGCTCGTTTCGGTCTAAAACAGCTTGTTTCGTTGTATTAAGCACGAATACATGCTTTACGCGCAGTTATAGAAGAAAAAGTTTTGACGCGTATCAGAGACACTTGTAAAACCGATGTGTTGTGATTTAGCTCGTTTCGGTCTAAAACAGCTTGTGTCGTTGTATTAAGCAAGAATACATGCTTTTCGCGCAGTTATAAGAGAAAAAGTTGACGAGTATCACGTGGATACTTGTAAAACCGATGTGTTCAGATTTAGCTCGTTTCGGTCTAAAACAGCTTGTTTCGTTGTATTAAGCACGAATACATGCTTTTCGCGCAGTTATAAGAGAAAAAGTTTTGACGAGTATCACGTGGAACACGTAATATCGATGTGTTGTGATTTAGCTCGTTTCGGTTTAAAACAGCTTGTTTCGCTGTATTAAGCAAGAATACATGCTTTTCGCGCAGTTATAAGAGAAAAAGTTTGGACGCGTATCAGAGGAACACTTGTAAAACCGATGTGTTCAGATTTAGCTCGTTTCGGTCTGAAACAGCTTGTTTCGTTGTTTTAAGCACGAATACATGCTTTTCGCGCAGTTATAAGAGAAAAAGTTTAGACGCGTATCAGAGGAACACTTGTAAAACCGATGTGTTGTGATTTAGCTCGTTTCGGTGTAAAACAGCTTGTTTCGTAGTATTAAGCAAGAATACATGCTTTTCGCGCAGTTATAAGAGAAAAAGTTTTGACGCGTATTAGAGGAACACTTGTAAAACCTTTGTGTTGTGATTTAGCTCGTTTCGGTCTAAAACAGCTTGTTTCGCTGTATTAAGCAAGAATACATGCTTTTCGCGCAGTTATAAGAGAAAAAGTTTTGACGCGTGTCACAGGGACACTTGTAAAACCGATGTGTTCAGATTTAGCTCGTTTCGGTCTAAAACAACTTGTTTCGTTGTATTAAGCACGAATACATGCTTTACGCGCAGTTATAGAAGAAAAAGTTTTGACGCCTATTAGAGAGACACTTGTAAAACCGATGTGTTATGATTTAGCTCGTTTCGGTCTAAAACAGCTTTTTCGTTGTATTAAGCAAGAATACATGCTTTTCGCGCAGTTATAAGAGAGAAAGTTTTGACGAGTATCACGTGGATACTTGTAAAACCGATGTTTTCAGATTTAGCTCGTTTTGGTCTAAAACAGCTTGTTTCGTTGTACTAAGCAAGAATACATGCTTTACGCGCAGTTATAGAAGAAAAAGTTTTGACGCGTATCAGAGAGACACTTGTAAAACCGATGTGTTGTGATTTAGCTCGTTTCGGTCTAAAACAGCTTGTTTCGTTGTATTAAGCAAGAATACATGCTTTTCGCGCAGTTATAAGAGAAAAAGTTTTGACGAGTATCACGTGGATACTTGTAAAACCGTAGTGTTCAGATTTAGCTCGTTTCGGTCTAAAACAGCTTGTTTCGTTGTATTAAGCACGAATACATGCTTTTCGCGCAGTTATAAAAGAAAACGTTTTGACGAGTATCACGTGGAACACTTGTAATACCGATGTGTTGTGATTTAGCTCGTTTCGGTCTAAAACAGCTTGTTTCGCTGTATTAAGCAAGAATACATGCTTTTCGCGCAGTTATAAGAGAAAAAGTTTTGACGCGTATCAGAGGAACACTTGTAAAACCGATGTGTTGTGATTTAGCTCATTTCGGTCTAAAACAGCTTGTTTCGTTGTATTAAGCAAGAATACATGCTTTTCTCGCAGTTTTAAGAGAAAAAGTTTTGACGCGTGTCACGGACACCTGTAAAACCGATGTGTTCAGATTTAGCTCGTTTCGGTCTAAAACAGCTTGTTTCGTTGTATTAAGCACGAATACATGCTTTTCGCGCAGTTATAAGAGAAAAAGTTTTGACGAGTATCACGTGGAACACTTGTAATACCGATGTGTTGTGATTTGGCTCGTTTCGGTCTAAAACAGCTTGTTTCGTTGTATTAAGCAAGAATACATGCTTTTCGCGCAGTTATAAGAGAAAAAGTTTTGACGCGTATCAGAGGAACACTTGTAAAACCGATGTGTTGTGATTTAGCTCGTTTCGGTCTAAAACAGCTTGTTTCGCTGTATTAAGCAGAAATACATGCTTTTCGCGCAGTGATAAGAGAAAAAGCTTTAAAGGCGTGTCACAGGGACACTTGTAAAACCGATGTGTTCAGATTTACCTCGTTTCGATCTAAAACAGCTTGTTTCGTTGGACTAAGCACGAATACATGCTTTTCGCGCAGCTATAATAGAAAAAAGAGTTGACGCGTATCAGAGGAACACTTGTAAAACCGATGTGTTGTGATTTAGCTCGTTTCGGTCTAAAACAGCTTGTTTCGCTGCATTAAGCAAGAATACATGCTTTTCGCGCAGTTATAAGAGAAAAAAATTTGACGCGTGTCAGAGGAACACTTGTAAAACCGATGTGTTGTGATTTAGCTCGTTTTGGTCTAAAAATACATGCTTTTCGCGCAGTTATAAAAGAAAAAGTTTTGACGATAACACGTGGATACTTGTAAAACCGATTTGTTCAGATTTAGCTCGTTTCGGTCTAAAACAGCTTGTTTCGTTGTATTAAGCACGAATACATGCTTTTCGCGCAGTTATAAGAGAAAAAGTTTTGACGAGTATCACGTGGAACACTTGTAATACCGATGTGTTGTGATTTAGCTCGTTTCGGTCTAAAACAGCTTGATTCGCTGTATTAAGCAAGAATACATGCTTTTCGCGCAGTTATAAAAGAAAAAGTTTTGACGCGTATCAGAGGAACACTTGTAAAACCGATGTGTTGTGATTTAGCTCATTTCGGTCTAAAACAGCTTGTTTCGCTGTATTAAGCAAGAATACATGCTTTTCGCGCAGTTATAAGAGAAAAAGTTTTGACGAGTATCACGTGGATACTTGTAAAACCGATGTGTTCAGATTTAGCTCGTTTCGGTCTAAAACAGCTTGTTTCGTTGTATTAAGCAAGAATACATGCTTTTCGCGCAGTTATAAGAGAAAAAGTTTTGACGAGTATCACGTGGATACTTGTAAAACCGATGTGTTCAGATTTAGCTCGTTTCGGTCAAAAACAGCTTGTTTCGTTGTATTAAGCACGAATACATGCTTTTCGCGCCGTTATAAGAGAAAAAGTTTTGACGAGTATCAGAGGAACACTTGTAAAACCGATGTGTTGTGATTTAGCTCATTTCGGTCTAAAACAGCTTGTTTCGCTGTATTAAGCAAGAATACATGCTTTTCGCGCAGTTATAAGAGAAAAAGTTTTGACGCGTATCAGAGGAACACTTGTAAAGCCGATGTGTTGTGATTTAGCTCGTTTCGGTCTAAAACAGCTTGTTTCGCTGTATTAAGCAAGAATACATGCTTTTCGCGCAGTTATAAGAGAAAAAGTTTTGACGCGTATTAGAGGAACACTTGTAAAACCGATGTGTTCAGATTTAGCTCGTTTCGGTCTAAAACAGCTTGTTTCGTTGTATTAAGCACGAATACATGCTTTACGCGCAGTTATAGAAGAAAAAGTTTTGAAGCGTATCAGAGACACCTGTAAAACCGATGTGTTCAGATTTAGCTCGTTTCGGTCTAAAACAGGTTGTTTCGTTGTATTAAGCACGAATACATGCTTTTCGCGCATTTATAAGAGAAAAAGTTTTGACGAGTATCACGTGGAACACTTGTAATACCGATGTGTTGTGATTTGGCTCGTTTCGGTCTAAAACAGCTTGTTTCGTTGTATTAAGCAAGAATACATGCTTTTCGCGCAGTTATAAGAGAAAAAGTTTTGACGCGTATCAGAGGAACACTTGTAAAACCGATGTGTTCAGATTTAACTCTTTTCGGACTAAAACAGCTTGTTTCGTTGTATTAAGCACGAATACATGCTTTTCGCGCAGTTATAAGGGAAAAAGTTTTGACGCGTATCACATGGACACTTGGAAAACCGATGTGTTCAGATTTAGCTCGTTTTGGTCTAAAACAGCTTGTTTCGTTGTATTAAGCACGAATACATGTTTTCGCGCAGTTATAAGAGAAAAAGTTTTGACGCGTATCAGAGGAACACTTGTAAAACCGATGTTTTTGTGATTTAGCTCGTTTCGGTCTAAAACAGCTTGTTTCGCTGTATTAAGCACGAATACATGCTTTTCGCGTAGTTATAAGAGAAAAAGTTTAGACGCGTATTAGAGAGACACTTGTAAAACCGATGTGTTGTGATTTAGCTCGTTTCGGTCTAAAACAGCTTGTTTCGTTGTATTAAGCAAGAATACATGCTTTTCGCGCAGTTATAAGAGAAAAAGTTTTGACGAGTATCACGTGGATACTTGTAAAACCGATGTGTTCAGATTTAGCTCGTTTCGGTCTAAAACAGCTTGTTTCGTTGTATTAAGCACGAATACATGCTTTTCGCGCAGTTAAAAGAGAAAAAGTTTTGACGAGTATCACGTGGAACACTTGTAATACCGATGTGTTGTGATTTAGCTCGTTTCGGTCTAAAACAGCTTGTTTCGCTGTATTAAGCAAGAATACATGCTTTTCGCGCCGTTATAAGAGAAAACGTTTTGACGCGTATCAGAGGAACACTTGTAAAACCGATGTGTTGTGATTTAGCTCATTTCGGTCTAAAACAGCTTGTTTCGCTGTATTAAGCAAGAATACATGCTTTTCGCGCAGTTATAAGAGAAAAAGTTTTGACGAGTATCACGTGGAACACTTGTAAAACCGATGTGTTGTGATTTAGCTCATTTCGGTCTAAAACAGCTTGTTTCGCTGTATTAAGCAAGAATACATGCTTTTCGCGCATTTATAAGAGAAAAAGTTTTGACGCGTATCAGAGGAACACTTGTAAAACCGATGTGTTCAGATTTAGCTCGTTTCGGTCTAAAACAGCTTGTTTCGTTGTATTAAGCACGAATACATGCTTTACGCGCAGTTATAGAAGAAAAAGTTTTGACGCGTATCAGAGACACTTGTAAAACCGATGTGTTGTGATTTAGCTCGATTCGGTCTAAAACAGCTTGTGTCGTTGTATTAAGCAAGAATACATGCTTTTCGCGCAGTTATAAGAGAAAAAGTTGACGAGTATCACGTGGATACTTGTAAAACCGATGTGTTCAGATTTAGCTCGTTTCGGTCTAAAACAGCTTGTTTCGTTGTATTAAGCACGAATACATGCTTTTCGCGCAGTTATAAGAGAAAAAGTTTTGACGAGTATCACGTGGAACACGTAATATCGATGTGTTGTGATTTAGCTCGTTTCGGTTTAAAACAGCTTGTTTCGCTGTATTAAGCAAGAATACATGCTTTTCGCGCAGTTATAAGAGAAAAAGTTTGGACGCGTATCAGAGGAACACTTGTAAAACCGATGTGTTCAGATTTAGCTCGTTTCGGTCTGAAACAGCTTGTTTCGTTGTATTAAGCACGAATACATGCTTTTCGCGCAGTTATAAGAGAAAAAGTTTAGACGCGTATCAGAGGAACACTTGTAAAACCGATGTGTTGTGATTAGCTCGTTTCGGTGTAAAACAGCTTGTTTCGTAGTATTAAGCAAGAATACATGCTTTTCGCGCAGTTATAAGAGAAAAAGTTTTGACGCGTATTAGAGGAACACTTGTAAAACCTTTGTGTTGTGATTTAGCTCGTTTCGGTCTAAAACAGCTTGTTTCGCTGTATTAAGTAAGAATACATGCTTTTCGCGCAGTTATAAGAGAAAAAGTTTTGACGCGTGTCACAGGGACACTTGTAAAACCGATGTGTTCAGATTTAGCTCGTTTCGGTCTAAAACAGCTTGTTTCGTTGTATTAAGCACGAATACATGTTTTCGCGCAGTTATAAGAGAAAAAGTTTTGACGCGTATCAGAGGAACACTTGTAAAACCGATGTTTTTGTGATTTAGCTCGTTTCGGTCTAAAACAGCTTGTTTCGCTGTATTAAGCACGAATACATGCTTTTCGCGTAGTTATAAGAGAAAAAGTTTAGACGCGTATTAGAGAGACACTTGTAAAACCGATGTGTTGTGATTTAGCTCGTTTCGGTCTAAAACAGCTTGTTTCGTTGTATTAAGCAAGAATACATGCTTTTCGCGCAGTTATAAGAGAAAAAGTTTTGACGAGTATCACGTGGATACTTGTAAAACCGATGTGTTCAGATTTAGCTCGTTTCGGTCTAAAACAGCTTGTTTCGTTGTATTAAGCACGAATACATGCTTTTCGCGCAGTTAAAAGAGAAAAAGTTTTGACGAGTATCACGTGGAACACTTGTAATACCGATGTGTTGTGATTTAGCTCGTTTCGGTCTAAAAACAGCTTGTTTCGCTGTATTAAGCAAGAATACATGCTTTTCGCGCCGTTAAAAGAGAAAACGTTTTGACGCGTATCAGAGGAACACTTGTAAAACCGATGTGTTGTGATTTAGCTCATTTCGGTCTAAAACAGCTTGTTTCGCTGTATTAAGCAAGAATACATGCTTTTCGCGCAGTTATAAGAGAAAAAGTTTTGACGCGTATCAGAGCAACACTTGTAAAACCGATGTGTTGTGATTTAGCTCGTTTCGGTCTAAAACAGCTTGTTTCGCTGTATTAAGCAAGAATACATGCTTTTCGCGCAGTTATAAGAGAAAAAGTTTTGACGCGTATCAGAGGAACACTTGTAAAGCCGATGTGTTGTGATTTAGCTCGTTTCGGTCTAAAACAGCTTGTTTCGCTGTATTAAGCAAGAATACATGCTTTTCGCGCATTTATAAGAGAAAAAGTTTTGACGCGTATCAGAGGAACACTTGTAAAACCGATGTGTTCAGATTTAGCTCGTTTCGGTCTAAAACAGCTTGTTTCGTTGTATTAAGCACGAATACATGCTTTACGCGCAGTTATAGAAGGAAAAGTTTTGACGCGTATCAGAGACACTTGTAAAACCGATGTGTTGTGATTTAGCTCGTTTCGGTCTAAAACAGCTTGTGTCGTTGTATTAAGCAAGAATACATGCTTTTCGCGCAGTTATAAGAGAAAAAGTTGACGAGTATCACGTGGATACTTGTAAAACCGATGTGTTCAGATTTAGCTCGTTTCGGTCTAAAACAGCTTGTTTCGTTGTATTAAGCACGAATACATGCTTTTCGCGCAGTTATAAGAGAAAAAGTTTTGACGAGTATCACGTGGAACACGTAATATCGATGTGTTGTGATTTGGCTCGTTTCGGTTTAAAACAGCTTGTTTCGCTGTATTAAGCAAGAATACATGCTTTTCGCGCAGTTATAAGAGAAAAAGTTTGGACGCGTATCAGAGGAATACTTGTAAAACCGATGTGTTCAGATTTAGCTCGTTTCGGTCTGAAACAGCTTGTTTCGTTGTATTAAGCACGAATACATGCTTTTCGCGCAGTTATAAGAGAAAAAGTTTAGACGCGTATCAGAGGAACACTTGTAAAACCGATGTGTTGTGATTTAGCTCGTTTCGGTGTAAAACAGCTTGTTTCGTAGTATTAAGCAAGAATACATGCTTTTCGCGCAGTTATAAGAGAAAAAGTTTTGACGCGTATTAGAGGAACACTTGTAAAACCTTTGTGTTGTGATTTAGCTCGTTTCGGTCTAAAACAGCTTGTTTCGCTGTATTAAGCAAGAATACATGCTTTTCGCGCAGTTATAAGAGAAAAAGTTTTGACGCGTGTCACAGGGACACTTGTAAAACCGATGTGTTCAGATTTAGCTCGTTTCGGTCTAAAACAACTTGTTTCGTTGTATTAAGCACGAATACATGCTTTACGCGCAGTTATAGAAGAAAAAGTTTTGACGCCTATTAGAGAGACACTTGTAAAACCGATGTGTTATGATTTAGCTCGTTTCGGTCTAAAACAGCTTGTTTCGTTGTATTAAGCAAGAATACATGCTTTTCGCGCAGTTATGAGAGAGAAAGTTTTGACGAGTATCACGTGGATACTTGTAAAACCGATGTGTTCAGATTTAGCTCGTTTTGGTCTAAAACAGCTTGTTTCGTTGTATTAAGCAAGAATACATGCTTTACGCGCAGTTATAGAAGAAAAAGTTTTGACGCGTATCAGAGAGACACTTGTAAAACCGATGTGTTGTGATTTAGCTCGTTTCGGTCTAAAACAGCTTGTTTCGTTGTATTAAGCAAGAATATATGCTTTTCGCGCAGTTATAAGAGAAAAAGTTTTGACGAGTATCACGTGGATACTTGTAAAACCGAAGTGTTCAGATTTAGCTCGTTTCGGTCTAAAACAGCTTGTTTCGTTGTATTAAGCACGAATACATGCTTTTCGCGCGGTTATAAAAGAAAACGTTTTGACGAGTATCACGTGGAACACTTGTAATACCGATGTGTTGTGATTTAGCTCGTTTCGGTCTAAAACAGCTTGTTTCGCTGTATTAGGCAAGAATACATGCTTTTCGCGCAGTTATAAGAGAAAAAGTTTTGACGCGTATCAGAGGAACACTTGTAAAACCGATGTGTTGTGATTTAGCTCATTTCGGTATAAAACAGCTTGTTTCGTTGTATTAAGCAAGAATACATGCTTTTCTCGCAGTTTTAAGAGAAAAAGTTTTGACGCGTGTCACGGACACCTGTAAAACCGATGTGTTCAGATTTAGCTCGTTTCGGTCTAAAACAGCTTGTTTCGTTGTATTAAGCACGAATACATGCTTTTCGCGCAGTTATAAGAGAAAAAGTTTTGACGAGTATCACGTGGAACACTTGTAATACCGATGTGTTGTGATTTGGCTCGTTTCGGTCTAAAACAGCTTGTTTCGTTGTATTAAGCAAGAATACATGCTTTTCGCGCAGTTATAAGAGAAAAAGTTTTGACGCGTATCAGAGGAACACTTGTAAAACCGATGTGTTCAGATTTAACTCTTTTCGGACTAAAACAACTTGTTTCGTTGTATTAAGCACGAATACATGCTTTTCGCGCAGTTATAAGGGAAAAAGTTTTGACGCGTATCACATGGACACTTGGAAAACCGATGTGTTCAGATTTAGCTCGTTTTGGTGTAAAACTGCTTGTTTCGTTGTATTAAGCACGAATACATGTTTTCGCGCAGTTATAAGAGAAAAAGTTTTGACGCGTATCAGAGGAACACTTGTAAAACCGATGTGTTCAGATTTAGCTCGTTTCGGTCTAAAACAGCTTGTTTCGTTGTATTAAGCACGAATACATGCTTTACGCGCAGTTATAGAAGAAAAAGTTTTGACGCGTATCAGAGACACTTGTAAAACCGATGTGTTGTGATTTAGCTCGTTTCGGTCTAAAACAGCTTGTGTCGTTGTATTAAGCAAGAATACATGCTTTTCGCGCAGTTATAAGAGAAAAAGTTGACGAGTATCACGTGGATACTTGTAAAACCGATGTGTTCAGATTTAGCTCGTTTCGGTCTAAAACAGCTTGTTTCGTTGTATTAAGCACGAATACATGCTTTTCGCGCAGTTATAAGAGAAAAAGTTTTGACGAGTATCACGTGGAACACGTAATATCGATGTGTTGTGATTTAGCTCGTTTCGGTTTAAAACAGCTTGTTTCGCTGTATTAAGCAAGAATACATGCTTTTCGCGCAGTTATAAGAGAAAAAGTTTGGACGCGTATCAGAGGAACACTTGTAAAACCGATGTGTTCAGATTTAGCTCGTTTCGGTCTGAAACAGCTTGTTTCGTTGTATTAAGCACGAATACATGCTTTTCGCGCAGTTATAAGAGAAAAAGTTTAGACGCGTATCAGAGGAACACTTGTAAAACCGATGTGTTGTGATTTAGCTCGTTTCGGTGTAAAACAGCTTGTTTCGTTGTATTAAGCACGAATACATGCTTTTCGCGCGGTTATAAAAGAAAACGTTTTGACGAGTATCACGTGGAACACTTGTAATACCGATGTGTTGTGATTTAGCTCGTTTCGGTCTAAAACAGCTTGTTTCGCTGTATTAGGCAAGAATACATGCTTTTCGCGCAGTTATAAGAGAAAAAGTTTTGACGCGTATCAGAGGAACACTTGTAAAACCGATGTGTTGTGATTTAGCTCATTTCGGTATAAAACAGCTTGTTTCGTTGTATTAAGCAAGAATACATGCTTTTCTCGCAGTTTTAAGAGAAAAAGTTTTGACGCGTGTCACGGACACCTGTAAAACCGATGTGTTCAGATTTAGCTCGTTTCGGTCTAAAACAGCTTGTTTCGTTGTATTAAGCACGAATACATGCTTTTCGCGCAGTTATAAGAGAAAAAGTTTTGACGAGTATCACGTGGAACACTTGTAATACCGATGTGTTGTGATTTGGCTCGTTTCGGTCTAAAACAGCTTGTTTCGTTGTATTAAGCAAGAATACATGCTTTTCGCGCAGTTATAAGAGAAAAAGTTTTGACGCGTATCAGAGGAACACTTGTAAAACCGATGTGTTCAGATTTAACTCTTTTCGGACTAAAACAACTTGTTTCGTTGTATTAAGCACGAATACATGCTTTTCGCGCAGTTATAAGGGAAAAAGTTTTGACGCGTATCACATGGACACT
This sequence comes from Amblyomma americanum, assembly GCF_052857255.1. Lineage (NCBI taxonomy): Eukaryota > Metazoa > Arthropoda > Arachnida > Ixodida > Ixodidae > Amblyomma > Amblyomma americanum. The sequence continues at coordinate 64,605 of NW_027526575.1, read as the reverse complement.
TGGAAAACCGATGTGTTCAGATTTAGCTCGTTTTGGTGTAAAACTGCTTGTTTCGTTGTATTAAGCACGAATACATGTTTTCGCGCAGTTATAAGAGAAAAAGTTTTGACGCGTATCAGAGGAACACTTGTAAAACCGATGTGTTCAGATTTAGCTCGTTTCGGTCTAAAACAGCTTGTTTCGTTGTATTAAGCACGAATACATGCTTTACGCGCAGTTATAGAAGAAAAAGTTTTGACGCGTATCAGAGACACTTGTAAAACCGATGTGTTGTGATTTAGCTCGTTTCGGTCTAAAACAGCTTGTGTCGTTGTATTAAGCAAGAATACATGCTTTTCGCGCAGTTATAAGAGAAAAAGTTGACGAGTATCACGTGGATACTTGTAAAACCGATGTGTTCAGATTTAGCTCGTTTCGGTCTAAAACAGCTTGTTTCGTTGTATTAAGCACGAATACATGCTTTTCGCGCAGTTATAAGAGAAAAAGTTTTGACGAGTATCACGTGGAACACGTAATATCGATGTGTTGTGATTTAGCTCGTTTCGGTTTAAAACAGCTTGTTTCGCTGTATTAAGCAAGAATACATGCTTTTCGCGCAGTTATAAGAGAAAAAGTTTGGACGCGTATCAGAGGAACACTTGTAAAACCGATGTGTTCAGATTTAGCTCGTTTCGGTCTGAAACAGCTTGTTTCGTTGTATTAAGCACGAATACATGCTTTTCGCGCAGTTATAAGAGAAAAAGTTTAGACGCGTATCAGAGGAACACTTGTAAAACCGATGTGTTGTGATTTAGCTCGTTTCGGTGTAAAACAGCTTGTTTCGTAGTATTAAGCAAGAATACATGCTTTTCGCGCAGTTATAAGAGAAAAAGTTTTGACGCGTATTAGAGGAACACTTGTAAAACCTTTGTGTTGTGATTTAGCTCGTTTCGGTCTAAAACAGCTTGTTTCGCTGTATTAAGCAAGAATACATGCTTTTCGCGCAGTTATAAGAGAAAAAGTTTTGACGCGTGTCACAGGGACACTTGTAAAACCGATGTGTTCAGATTTAGCTCGTTTCGGTCTAAAACAACTTGTTTCGTTGTATTAAGCACGAATACATGCTTTACGCGCAGTTATAGAAGAAAAAGTTTTGACGCCTATTAGAGAGACACTTGTAAAACCGATGTGTTATGATTTAGCTCGTTTCGGTCTAAAACAGCTTGTTTCGTTGTATTAAGCAAGAATACATGCTTTTCGCGCAGTTATGAGAGAGAAAGTTTTGACGAGTATCACGTGGATACTTGTAAAACCGATGTGTTCAGATTTAGCTCGTTTTGGTCTAAAACAGCTTGTTTCGTTGTATTAAGCAAGAATACATGCTTTACGCGCAGTTATAGAAGAAAAAGTTTTGACGCGTATCAGAGAGACACTTGTAAAACCGATGTGTTGTGATTTAGCTCGTTTCGGTCTAAAACAGCTTGTTTCGTTGTATTAAGCAAGAATATATGCTTTTCGCGCAGTTATAAGAGAAAAAGTTTTGACGAGTATCACGTGGATACTTGTAAAACCGAAGTGTTCAGATTTAGCTCGTTTCGGTCTAAAACAGCTTGTTTCGTTGTATTAAGCACGAATACATGCTTTTCGCGCGGTTATAAAAGAAAACGTTTTGACGAGTATCACGTGGAACACTTGTAATACCGATGTGTTGTGATTTAGCTCGTTTCGGTCTAAAACAGCTTGTTTCGCTGTATTAGGCAAGAATACATGCTTTTCGCGCAGTTATAAGAGAAAAAGTTTTGACGCGTATCAGAGGAACACTTGTAAAACCGATGTGTTGTGATTTAGCTCATTTCGGTATAAAACAGCTTGTTTCGTTGTATTAAGCAAGAATACATGCTTTTCTCGCAGTTTTAAGAGAAAAAGTTTTGACGCGTGTCACGGACACCTGTAAAACCGATGTGTTCAGATTTAGCTCGTTTCGGTCTAAAACAGCTTGTTTCGTTGTATTAAGCACGAATACATGCTTTTCGCGCAGTTATAAGAGAAAAAGTTTTGACGAGTATCACGTGGAACACTTGTAATACCGATGTGTTGTGATTTGGCTCGTTTCGGTCTAAAACAGCTTGTTTCGTTGTATTAAGCAAGAATACATGCTTTTCGCGCAGTTATAAGAGAAAAAGTTTTGACGCGTATCAGAGGAACACTTGTAAAACCGATGTGTTCAGATTTAACTCTTTTCGGACTAAAACAACTTGTTTCGTTGTATTAAGCACGAATACATGCTTTTCGCGCAGTTATAAGGGAAAAAGTTTTGACGCGTATCACATGGACACTTGGAAAACCGATGTGTTCAGATTTAGCTCGTTTTGGTGTAAAACTGCTTGTTTCGTTGTATTAAGCACGAATACATGTTTTCGCGCAGTTATAAGAGAAAAAGTTTTGACGCGTATCAGAGGAACACTTGTAAAACCGATGTTTTTGGGATTTAGCTCGTTTCGGTCTAAAACAGCTTGTTTCGCTGTATTAAGCACGAATACATGCTTTTCGCGCAGTTATAAGAGAAAAAGTTTAGACGCGTATTAGAGAGACACTTGTAAAACCGATGTGTTGTGATTTAGCTCGTTTCGGTCTAAAACAGCTTGTTTCGTTGTATTAAGCAAGAATACATGGTTTTCGCGCAGTTATAAGAGAAAAAGTTTTGACGAGTATCACGTGGATACTTGTAAAACCGATGTGTTCAGATTTAGCTCGTTTCGGTCTAAAACAGCTTGTTTCGTTGTATTAAGCACGAATACATGCTTTTCGCGCAGTTAAAAGAGAAAAAGTTTTGACGAGTATCACGTGGAACACTTGTAATACCGATGTGTTGTGATTTAGCTCGTTTCGGTCTAAAACAGCTTGTTTCGCTGTATTAAGCAAGAATACATGCTTTTCGCGCCGTTATAAGAGAAAACGTTTTGACGCGTATCAGAGGAACACTTGTAAAACCGATGTGTTGTGATTTAGATCATTTCGGTCTAAAACAGCTTTTTTCGCTGTATTAAGCAAGAATACATGCTTTTCGCGCAGTTATAAGAGAAAAAGTTTTGACGCGTATCAGAGGAACACTTGTAAAACCGATGTGTTGTGATTTAGCTCGTTTCGGTCTAAAACAGCTTGTTTCGCTGTATTAAGCAAGAATACATGCTTTTCGCGCAGTTATAAGAGAAAAAGTTTTGACGCGTATCAGAGGAACACTTGTAAAGCCGATGTGTTGTGATTTAGCTCGATTCGGTCTAAAACAGCTTGTGTCGTTGTATTAAGCAAGAATACATGCTTTTCGCGCAGTTATAAGAGAAAAAGTTGACGAGTATCACGTGGATACTTGTAAAACCGATGTGTTCAGATTTAGCTCGTTTCGGTCTAAAACAGCTTGTTTCGTTGTATTAAGCACGAATACATGCTTTTCGCGCAGTTATAAGAGAAAAAGTTTTGACGAGTATCACGTGGAACACGTAATATCGATGTGTTGTGATTTAGCTCGTTTCGGTTTAAAACAGCTTGTTTCGCTGTATTAAGCAAGAATACATGCTTTTCGCGCAGTTATAAGAGAAAAAGTTTGGACGCGTATCAGAGGAACACTTGTAAAACCGATGTGTTCAGATTTAGCTCGTTTCGGTCTGAAACAGCTTGTTTCGTTGTATTAAGCACGAATACATGCTTTTCGCGCAGTTATAAGAGAAAAAGTTTAGACGCGTATCAGAGGAACACTTGTAAAACCGATGTGTTGTGATTAGCTCGTTTCGGTGTAAAACAGCTTGTTTCGTAGTATTAAGCAAGAATACATGCTTTTCGCGCAGTTATAAGAGAAAAAGTTTTGACGCGTATTAGAGGAACACTTGTAAAACCTTTGTGTTGTGATTTAGCTCGTTTCGGTCTAAAACAGCTTGTTTCGCTGTATTAAGTAAGAATACATGCTTTTCGCGCAGTTATAAGAGAAAAAGTTTTGACGCGTGTCACAGGGACACTTGTAAAACCGATGTGTTCAGATTTAGCTCGTTTCGGTCTAAAACAGCTTGTTTCGTTGTATTAAGCACGAATACATGTTTTCGCGCAGTTATAAGAGAAAAAGTTTTGACGCGTATCAGAGGAACACTTGTAAAACCGATGTTTTTGTGATTTAGCTCGTTTCGGTCTAAAACAGCTTGTTTCGCTGTATTAAGCACGAATACATGCTTTTCGCGTAGTTATAAGAGAAAAAGTTTAGACGCGTATTAGAGAGACACTTGTAAAACCGATGTGTTGTGATTTAGCTCGTTTCGGTCTAAAACAGCTTGTTTCGTTGTATTAAGCAAGAATACATGCTTTTCGCGCAGTTATAAGAGAAAAAGTTTTGACGAGTATCACGTGGATACTTGTAAAACCGATGTGTTCAGATTTAGCTCGTTTCGGTCTAAAACAGCTTGTTTCGTTGTATTAAGCACGAATACATGCTTTTCGCGCAGTTAAAAGAGAAAAAGTTTTGACGAGTATCACGTGGAACACTTGTAATACCGATGTGTTGTGATTTAGCTCGTTTCGGTCTAAAAACAGCTTGTTTCGCTGTATTAAGCAAGAATACATGCTTTTCGCGCCGTTAAAAGAGAAAACGTTTTGACGCGTATCAGAGGAACACTTGTAAAACCGATGTGTTGTGATTTAGCTCATTTCGGTCTAAAACAGCTTGTTTCGCTGTATTAAGCAAGAATACATGCTTTTCGCGCAGTTATAAGAGAAAAAGTTTTGACGCGTATCAGAGCAACACTTGTAAAACCGATGTGTTGTGATTTAGCTCGTTTCGGTCTAAAACAGCTTGTTTCGCTGTATTAAGCAAGAATACATGCTTTTCGCGCAGTTATAAGAGAAAAAGTTTTGACGCGTATCAGAGGAACACTTGTAAAGCCGATGTGTTGTGATTTAGCTCGTTTCGGTCTAAAACAGCTTGTTTCGCTGTATTAAGCAAGAATACATGCTTTTCGCGCATTTATAAGAGAAAAAGTTTTGACGCGTATCAGAGGAACACTTGTAAAACCGATGTGTTCAGATTTAGCTCGTTTCGGTCTAAAACAGCTTGTTTCGTTGTATTAAGCACGAATACATGCTTTACGCGCAGTTATAGAAGGAAAAGTTTTGACGCGTATCAGAGACACTTGTAAAACCGATGTGTTGTGATTTAGCTCGTTTCGGTCTAAAACAGCTTGTGTCGTTGTATTAAGCAAGAATACATGCTTTTCGCGCAGTTATAAGAGAAAAAGTTGACGAGTATCACGTGGATACTTGTAAAACCGATGTGTTCAGATTTAGCTCGTTTCGGTCTAAAACAGCTTGTTTCGTTGTATTAAGCACGAATACATGCTTTTCGCGCAGTTATAAGAGAAAAAGTTTTGACGAGTATCACGTGGAACACGTAATATCGATGTGTTGTGATTTAGCTCGTTTCGGTTTAAAACAGCTTGTTTCGCTGTATTAAGCAAGAATACATGCTTTTCGCGCAGTTATAAGTGAAAAAGTTTGGACGCGTATCAGAGGAACACTTGTAAAACCGATGTGTTCAGATTTAGCTCGTTTCGGTCTGAAACAGCTTGTTTCGTTGTATTAAGCACGAATACATGCTTTTCGCGCAGTTATAAGAGAAAAAGTTTAGACGCGTATCAGAGGAACACTTGTAAAACCGATGTGTTGTGATTTAGCTCGTTTCGGTGTAAAACAGCTTGTTTCGTAGTATTAAGCAAGAATACATGCTTTTCGCGCAGTTATAAGAGAAAAAGTTTTGACGCGTATTAGAGGAACACTTGTAAAACCTTTGTGTTGTGATTTAGCTCGTTTCGGTCTAAAACAGCTTGTTTCGCTGTATTAAGCAAGAATACATGCTTTTCGCGCAGTTATAAGAGAAAAAGTTTTGACGCGTGTCACAGGGACACTTGTAAAACCGATGTGTTCAGATTTAGCTCGTTTCGGTCTAAAACAACTTGTTTCGTTGTATTAAGCACGAATACATGCTTTACGCGCAGTTATAGAAGAAAAAGTTTTGACGCCTATTAGAGAGACACTTGTAAAACCGATGTGTTATGATTTAGCTCGTTTCGGTCTAAAACAGCTTGTTTCGTTGTATTAAGCAAGAATACATGCTTTTCGCGCAGTTATGAGAGAGAAAGTTTTGACGAGTATCACGTGGATACTTGTAAAACCGATGTGTTCAGATTTAGCTCGTTTTGGTCTAAAACAGCTTGTTTCGTTGTATTAAGCAAGAATACATGCTTTACGCGCAGTTATAGAAGAAAAAGTTTTGACGCGTATCAGAGAGACACTTGTAAAACCGATGTGTTGTGATTTAGCTCGTTTCGGTCTAAAACAGCTTGTTTCGTTGTATTAAGCAAGAATATATGCTTTTCGCGCAGTTATAAGAGAAAAAGTTTTGACGAGTATCACGTGGATACTTGTAAAACCGAAGTGTTCAGATTTAGCTCGTTTCGGTCTAAAACAGCTTGTTTCGTTGTATTAAGCACGAATACATGCTTTTCGCGCGGTTATAAAAGAAAACGTTTTGACGAGTATCACGTGGAACACTTGTAATACCGATGTGTTGTGATTTAGCTCGTTTCGGTCTAAAACAGCTTGTTTCGCTGTATTAGGCAAGAATACATGCTTTTCGCGCAGTTATAAGAGAAAAAGTTTTGACGCGTATCAGAGGAACACTTGTAAAACCGATGTGTTGTGATTTAGCTCATTTCGGTATAAAACAGCTTGTTTCGTTGTATTAAGCAAGAATACATGCTTTTCTCGCAGTTTTAAGAGAAAAAGTTTTGACGCGTGTCACGGACACCTGTAAAACCGATGTGTTCAGATTTAGCTCGTTTCGGTCTAAAACAGCTTGTTTCGTTGTATTAAGCACGAATACATGCTTTTCGCGCAGTTATAAGAGAAAAAGTTTTGACGAGTATCACGTGGAACACTTGTAATACCGATGTGTTGTGATTTGGCTCGTTTCGGTCTAAAACAGCTTGTTTCGTTGTATTAAGCAAGAATACATGCTTTTCGCGCAGTTATAAGAGAAAAAGTTTTGACGCGTATCAGAGGAACACTTGTAAAACCGATGTGTTCAGATTTAACTCTTTTCGGACTAAAACAACTTGTTTCGTTGTATTAAGCACGAATACATGCTTTTCGCGCAGTTATAAGGGAAAAAGTTTTGACGCGTATCACATGGACACTTGGAAAACCGATGTGTTCAGATTTAGCTCGTTTTGGTGTAAAACTGCTTGTTTCGTTGTATTAAGCACGAATACATGTTTTCGCGCAGTTATAAGAGAAAAAGTTTTGACGCGTATCAGAGGAACACTTGTAAAACCGATGTGTTCAGATTTAGCTCGTTTCGGTCTAAAACAGCTTGTTTCGTTGTATTAAGCACGAATACATGCTTTACGCGCAGTTATAGAAGAAAAAGTTTTGACGCGTATCAGAGACACTTGTAAAACCGATGTGTTGTGATTTAGCTCGTTTCGGTCTAAAACAGCTTGTGTCGTTGTATTAAGCAAGAATACATGCTTTTCGCGCAGTTATAAGAGAAAAAGTTGACGAGTATCACGTGGATACTTGTAAAACCGATGTGTTCAGATTTAGCTCGTTTCGGTCTAAAACAGCTTGTTTCGTTGTATTAAGCACGAATACATGCTTTTCGCGCAGTTATAAGAGAAAAAGTTTTGACGAGTATCACGTGGAACACGTAATATCGATGTGTTGTGATTTAGCTCGTTTCGGTTTAAAACAGCTTGTTTCGCTGTATTAAGCAAGAATACATGCTTTTCGCGCAGTTATAAGAGAAAAAGTTTGGACGCGTATCAGAGGAACACTTGTAAAACCGATGTGTTCAGATTTAGCTCGTTTCGGTCTGAAACAGCTTGTTTCGTTGTATTAAGCACGAATACATGCTTTTCGCGCAGTTATAAGAGAAAAAGTTTAGACGCGTATCAGAGGAACACTTGTAAAACCGATGTGTTGTGATTTAGCTCGTTTCGGTGTAAAACAGCTTGTTTCGTTGTATTTAGCACGAATACATGCTTTTCGCGCGGTTATAAAAGAAAACGTTTTGACGAGTATCACGTGGAACACTTGTAATACCGATGTGTTGTGATTTAGCTCGTTTCGGTCTAAAACAGCTTGTTTCGCTGTATTAGGCAAGAATACATGCTTTTCGCGCAGTTATAAGAGAAAAAGTTTTGACGCGTATCAGAGGAACACTTGTAAAACCGATGTGTTGTGATTTAGCTCATTTCGGTATAAAACAGCTTGTTTCGTTGTATTAAGCAAGAATACATGCTTTTCTCGCAGTTTTAAGAGAAAAAGTTTTGACGCGTGTCACGGACACCTGTAAAACCGATGTGTTCAGATTTAGCTCGTTTCGGTCTAAAACAGCTTGTTTCGTTGTATTAAGCACGAATACATGCTTTTCGCGCAGTTATAAGAGAAAAAGTTTTGACGAGTATCACGTGGAACACTTGTAATACCGATGTGTTGTGATTTGGCTCGTTTCGGTCTAAAACAGCTTGTTTCGTTGTATTAAGCAAGAATACATGCTTTTCGCGCAGTTATAAGAGAAAAAGTTTTGACGCGTATCAGAGGAACACTTGTAAAACCGATGTGTTCAGATTTAACTCTTTTCGGACTAAAACAACTTGTTTCGTTGTATTAAGCACGAATACATGCTTTTCGCGCAGTTATAAGGGAAAAAGTTTTGACGCGTATCACATGGACACTTGGAAAACCGATGTGTTCAGATTTAGCTCGTTTTGGTGTAAAACTGCTTGTTTCGTTGTATTAAGCACGAATACATGTTTTCGCGCAGTTATAAGAGAAAAAGTTTTGACGCGTATCAGAGGAACACTTGTAAAACCGATGTGTTCAGATTTAGCTCGTTTCGGTCTAAAACAGCTTGTTTCGTTGTATTAAGCACGAATACATGCTTTACGCGCAGTTATAGAAGAAAAAGTTTTGACGCGTATCAGAGACACTTGTAAAACCGATGTGTTGTGATTTAGCTCGTTTCGGTCTAAAACAGCTTGTGTCGTTGTATTAAGCAAGAATACATGCTTTTCGCGCAGTTATAAGAGAAAAAGTTGACGAGTATCACGTGGATACTTGTAAAACCGATGTGTTCAGATTTAGCTCGTTTCGGTCTAAAACAGCTTGTTTCGTTGTATTAAGCACGAATACATGCTTTTCGCGCAGTTATAAGAGAAAAAGTTTTGACGAGTATCACGTGGAACACGTAATATCGATGTGTTGTGATTTAGCTCGTTTCGGTTTAAAACAGCTTGTTTCGCTGTATTAAGCAAGAATACATGCTTTTCGCGCAGTTATAAGAGAAAAAGTTTGGACGCGTATCAGAGGAACACTTGTAAAACCGATGTGTTCAGATTTAGCTCGTTTCGGTCTGAAACAGCTTGTTTCGTTGTATTAAGCACGAATACATGCTTTTCGCGCAGTTATAAGAGAAAAAGTTTAGACGCGTATCAGAGGAACACTTGTAAAACCGATGTGTTGTGATTTAGCTCGTTTCGGTGTAAAACAGCTTGTTTCGTAGTATTAAGCAAGAATACATGCTTTTCGCGCAGTTATAAGAGAAAAAGTTTTGACGCGTATTAGAGGAACACTTGTAAAACCTTTGTGTTGTGATTTAGCTCGTTTCGGTCTAAAACAGCTTGTTTCGCTGTATTAAGCAAGAATACATGCTTTTCGCGCAGTTATAAGAGAAAAAGTTTTGACGCGTGTCACAGGGACACTTGTAAAACCGATGTGTTCAGATTTAGCTCGTTTCGGTCTAAAACAACTTGTTTCGTTGTATTAAGCACGAATACATGCTTTACGCGCAGTTATAGAAGAAAAAGTTTTGACGCCTATTAGAGAGACACTTGTAAAACCGATGTGTTATGATTTAGCTCGTTTCGGTCTAAAACAGCTTGTTTCGTTGTATTAAGCAAGAATACATGCTTTTCGCGCAGTTATGAGAGAGAAAGTTTTGACGAGTATCACGTGGATACTTGTAAAACCGATGTGTTCAGATTTAGCTCGTTTTGGTCTAAAACAGCTTGTTTCGTTGTATTAAGCAAGAATACATGCTTTACGCGCAGTTATAGAAGAAAAAGTTTTGACGCGTATCAGAGAGACACTTGTAAAACCGATGTGTTGTGATTTAGCTCGTTTCGGTCTAAAACAGCTTGTTTCGTTGTATTAAGCAAGAATATATGCTTTTCGCGCAGTTATAAGAGAAAAAGTTTTGACGAGTATCACGTGGATACTTGTAAAACCGAAGTGTTCAGATTTAGCTCGTTTCGGTCTAAAACAGCTTGTTTCGTTGTATTAAGCACGAATACATGCTTTTCGCGCGGTTATAAAAGAAAACGTTTTGACGAGTATCACGTGGAACACTTGTAATACCGATGTGTTGTGATTTAGCTCGTTTCGGTCTAAAACAGCTTGTTTCGCTGTATTAGGCAAGAATACATGCTTTTCGCGCAGTTATAAGAGAAAAAGTTTTGACGCGTATCAGAGGAACACTTGTAAAACCGATGTGTTGTGATTTAGCTCATTTCGGTATAAAACAGCTTGTTTCGTTGTATTAAGCAAGAATACATGCTTTTCTCGCAGTTTTAAGAGAAAAAGTTTTGACGCGTGTCACGGACACCTGTAAAACCGATGTGTTCAGATTTAGCTCGTTTCGGTCTAAAACAGCTTGTTTCGTTGTATTAAGCACGAATACATGCTTTTCGCGCAGTTATAAGAGAAAAAGTTTTGACGAGTATCACGTGGAACACTTGTAATACCGATGTGTTGTGATTTGGCTCGTTTCGGTCTAAAACAGCTTGTTTCGTTGTATTAAGCAAGAATACATGCTTTTCGCGCAGTTATAAGAGAAAAAGTTTTGACGCGTATCAGAGGAACACTTGTAAAACCGATGTGTTCAGATTTAACTCTTTTCGGACTAAAACAACTTGTTTCGTTGTATTAAGCACGAATACATGCTTTTCGCGCAGTTATAAGGGAAAAAGTTTTGACGCGTATCACATGGACACTTGGAAAACCGATGTGTTCAGATTTAGCTCGTTTTGGTGTAAAACTGCTTGTTTCGTTGTATTAAGCACGAATACATGTTTTCGCGCAGTTATAAGAGAAAAAGTTTTGACGCGTATCAGAGGAACACTTGTAAAACCGATGTTTTTGGGATTTAGCTCGTTTCGGTCTAAAACAGCTTGTTTCGCTGTATTAAGCACGAATACATGCTTTTCGCGCAGTTATAAGAGAAAAAGTTTAGACGCGTATTAGAGAGACACTTGTAAAACCGATGTGTTGTGATTTAGCTCGTTTCGGTCTAAAACAGCTTGTTTCGTTGTATTAAGCAAGAATACATGGTTTTCGCGCAGTTATAAGAGAAAAAGTTTTGACGAGTATCACGTGGATACTTGTAAAACCGATGTGTTCAGATTTAGCTCGTTTCGGTCTAAAACAGCTTGTTTCGTTGTATTAAGCACGAATACATGCTTTTCGCGCAGTTAAAAGAGAAAAAGTTTTGACGAGTATCACGTGGAACACTTGTAATACCGATGTGTTGTGATTTAGCTCGTTTCGGTCTAAAACAGCTTGTTTCGCTGTATTAAGCAAGAATACATGCTTTTCGCGCCGTTATAAGAGAAAACGTTTTGACGCGTATCAGAGGAACACTTGTAAAACCGATGTGTTGTGATTTAGCTCATTTCGGTCTAAAACAGCTTTTTTCGCTGTATTAAGCAAGAATACATGCTTTTCGCGCAGTTATAAGAGAAAAAGTTTTGACGCGTATCAGAGGAACACTTGTAAAACCGATGTGTTGTGATTTAGCTCGTTTCGGTCTAAAACAGCTTGTTTCGCTGTATTAAGCAAGAATACATGCTTTTCGCGCAGTTATAAGAGAAAAAGTTTTGACGCGTATCAGAGGAACACTTGTAAAGCCGATGTGTTGTGATTTAGCTCGTTTCGGTCTAAAACAGCTTGTTTCGCTGTATTAAGCAAGAATACATGCTTTTCGCGCATTTATAAGAGAAAAAGTTTTGACGCGTATCAGAGGAACACTTGTAAAACCGATGTGTTCAGATTTAGCTCGTTTCGGTCTAAAACAGCTTGTTTCGTTGTAATAAGCACGAATACATGCTTTACGCGCAGTTATAGAAGAAAAAGTTTTGACGCGTATCAGAGACACTTGTAAAACCGATGTGTTGTGATTTAGCTCGTTTCGGTCTAAAACAGCTTGTGTCGTTGTATTAAGCAAGAATACATGCTTTTCGCGCAGTTATAAGAGAAAAAGTTGACGAGTATCACGTGGATACTTGTAAAACCGATGTGTTCAGATTTAGCTCGTTTCGGTCTAAAACAGCTTGTTTCGTTGTATTAAGCACGAATACATGCTTTTCGCGCAGTTATAAGAGAAAAAGTTTTGACGAGTATCACGTGGAACACGTAATATCGATGTGTTGTGATTTAGCTCGTTTCGGTTTAAAACAGCTTGTTTCGCTGTATTAAGCAAGAATACATGCTTTTCGCGCAGTTATAAGAGAAAAAGTTTGGACGCGTATCAGAGGAACACTTGTAAAACCGATGTGTTCAGATTTAGCTCGTTTCGGTCTGAAACAGCTTGTTTCGTTGTATTAAGCACGAATACATGCTTTTCGCGCAGTTATAAGAGAAAAAGTTTAGACGCGTATCAGAGGAACACTTGTAAAACCGATGTGTTGTGATTTAGCTCGTTTCGGTGTAAAACAGCTTGTTTCGTAGTATTAAGCAAGAATACATGCTTTTCGCGCAGTTAAAAGAGAAAAAGTTTTGACGCGTATTAGAGGAACACTTGTAAAACCTTTGTGTTGTGATTTAGCTCGTTTCGGTCTAAAACAGCTTGTTTCGCTGTATTAAGCAAGAATACATGCTTTTCGCGCAGTTATAAGAGAAAAAGTTTTGACGCGTGTCACAGGGACACTTGTAAAACCGATGTGTTCAGATTTAGCTCGTTTCGGTCTAAAACAACTTGTTTCGTTGTATTAAGCACGAATACATGCTTTACGCGCAGTTATAGAAGAAAAAGTTTTGACGCCTATTAGAGAGACACTTGTAAAACCGATGTGTTATGATTTAGCTCGTTTCGGTCTAAAACAGCTTGTTTCGTTGTATTAAGCAAGAATACATGCTTTTCGCGCAGTTATAAGAGAGAAAGTTTTGACGAGTATCACGTGGATACTTGTAAAACCGATGTGTTCAGATTTAGCTCGTTTGGTCTAAAACAGCTTGTTTCGTTGTATTAAGCAAGAATACATGCTTTACGCGCAGTTATAGAAGAAAAAGTTTTGACGCGTATCAGAGAGACACTTGTAAAACCGATGTGTTGTGATTTAGCTCGTTTCGGTCTAAAACAGCTTGTTTCGTTGTATTAAGCAAGAATACATGCTTTTCGCGCAGTTATAAGAGAAAAAGTTTTGACGAGTATCACGTGGATACTTGTAAAACCGAAGTGTTCAGATTTAGCTCGTTTCGGTCTAAAACAGCTTGTTTCGTTGTATTAAGCACGAATACATGCTTTTCGCGCAGTTATAAAAGAAAACGTTTTGACGAGTATCACGTGGAACACTTGTAATACCGATGTGTTGTGATTTAGCTCGTTTCGGTCTAAAACAGCTTGTTTCGCTGTATTAAGCAAGAATACATGCTTTTCGCGCAGTTATAAGAGAAAAAGTTTTGACGCGTATCAGAGGAACACTTGTAAAACCGATGTGTTGTGATTTAGCTCATTTCGGTCTAAAACAGCTTGTTTCGTTGTATTAAGCAAGAATACATGCTTTTCTCGCAGTTTTAAGAGAAAAAGTTTTGACGCGTGTCACGGACACCTGTATAACCGATGTGTTCAGATTTTGCTCGTTTCGGTCTAAAACAGCTTGTTTCGTTGTATTAAGCACGAATACATGCTTTTCGCGCAGTTATAAGAGAAAAAGTTTTAACGAGTATCACGTGGAACACTTGTAATACCGATGTGTTGTGATTTGGCTCGTTTCGGTCTAAAACAGCTTGTTTCGTTGTATTAAGCAAGAATACATGCTTTTCGCGCAGTTATAAGAGAAAAAGTTTTGACGCGTATCAGAGGAACACTTGTAAAACCGATGTGTTCAGATTTAACTCTTTTCGGACTAAAACAGCTTGTTTCGTTGTATTAAGCACGAATACATGCTTTTCGCGCAGTTATAAGGGAAAAAGTTTTGACGCGTATCACATGGACACTTGGAAAACCGATGTGTTCAGATTTAGCTCGTTTTGGTCTAAAACAGCTTGTTTCGTTGTATTAAGCACGAATACATGTTTTCGCGCAGTTATAAGAGAAAAAGTTTTGACGCGTATCAGAGGAACACTTGTAAAACCGATGTGTTGTGATTTAGCTCGTTTCGGTCTAAAACAGCTTGTTTCGCTGTATTAAGCACGAATACATGCTTTTCGCGCAGTTATAAGAGAAAAAGTTTAGACGCGTATCAGAGGAACAATTGTAAAACCGATGTGTTGTGATTTAGCTCGTTTCGGTCTAAAACAGCTTGTTTCGCTGTATTAAGCAGAAATACATGCTTTTCGCGCAGTGATAAGAGAAAAAGCTTTAAAGGCGTGTCACAGGGACACTTGTAAAACCGATGTGTTCAGATTTACCTCGTTTCGGTCTAAAACAGCTTGTTTCGTTGGACTAAGCACGAATACATGCTTTTCGCGCAGCTATAATAGAAAAAAGAGTTGACGCGTATCAGAGGAACACTTGTAAAACCGATGTGTTGTGATTTAGCTCGTTTCGGTCTAAAACAGCTTGTTTCGCTGCATTAAGCAAGAATACATGCTTTTCGCGCAGTTATAAGAGAAAAAAATTTGACGCGTGTCAGAGGAACACTTGTAAAACCGATGTGTTGTGATTTAGCTCGTTTTGGTCTAAAAATACATGCTTTTCGCGCAGTTATAAGAGAAATAGTTTTGACGAGTATCACGTGGATACTTGTAAAACCGATGTGTTCAGATTTAGCTCGTTTCGGTCTAAAACAGCTTGTTTCGTTGTATTAAGCAAGAATACATGCTTTTCGCGCAGTTATAAGAGAAAAAGTTTTGACGAGTATCACGTGGATACTTGTAAAACCGATGTGTTCAGATTTAGCTCGTTTCGGTCAAAAACAGCTTGTTTCGTTGTATTAAGCACGAATACATGCTTTTCGCGCCTTTATAAGAGAAAAAGTTTTGACGAGTATCAGAGGAACACTTGTAAAACCGATGTGTTGTGATTTAGCTCATTTCGGTCTAAAACAGCTTGTTTCGCTGTATTAAGCAAGAATACATGCTTTTCGCGCAGTTATAAGAGAAAAAGTTTTGACGCGTATCAGAGGAACACTTGTAAAACCGATGTGTTGTGATTTAGCTCGTTTCGGTCTAAAACAGCTTGTTTCGCTGTATTAAGCAAGAATACATGCTTTTCGCGCAGTTATAAGAGAAAAAGTTTTGACGCGTATTAGAGGAACACTTGTAAAACCGATGTGTTGTGATTTAGCTCGTTTCGGTCTAAAACAACTTGTTTCGCTGTATTAAGCAAGAATACATGCTTTTCGCGCAGTTATAAGAGAAAAAGTTTTGACGCGTATCAGAGGAACACTTGTAAAACCGATGTGTTGTGATTTAGCTCGTTTCGGTCTAAAACAGCTTGTGTCGTTGTATTAAGCAAGAATACATGCTTTTCGCGCAGTTATAAGAGAAAAAATTTTGACGCGTATTAGAGAGCTTGTTTCGTTGTATTAAGCAAGAATACATGCTTTTCGCGCAGTTATAAGAGAAAAAGTTTTGACGAGTATCACGTGGATACTTGTAAAACCGATGTGTTCAGATTTAGCTCGTTTCGGTCTAAAACAGCTTGTTTCGTTGTATTAAGCACGAATACATGCTTTTCGCGCAGTTATAAGAGAAAAAGTTTTGACGAGTATCACGTGGAACACTTGTAATACCGATGTGTTGTGATTTAGCTCGTTTCGGTCTAAAACAGCTTGTTTCGCTGTATTAAGCAAGAATACATGCTTTTCGCGCAGTTATAAGAGAAAACGTTTTGACGCGTATCAGAGGAACACTTGTAAAACCGATGTGTTGTGATTTAGCTCGTTTCGGTCTAAAAGAGCTTGTTTCGCTGTAATAAGCAAGAATACATGCTTTTCGCGCAGTTATAAGAGAAAAAGTTTTGACGCGTATCAGAGGAACACTTGTAAAACCGATGTGTAGTGATTTAGCTCGTTTCGGTCTAAAACAGCTTGTTTCGTTGTATCAAGCAAGAATACATGCTTTTCGCGCTGTTATAAGAGAAAAAGTTTTGACGAGTATCACGTGGATACTTGTAAAACCGATGTGTTCCGATTTAGCTCGTTTCGGTCAAAAACAGCTTGTTTCTTTGTATTAAGCACGAATACATGCTTTTCGCGCAGTTAAAAGAGAAAAAGTTTTGACGCGTATCAGAGGAACACTTGTAAAACCGATGTGTTGTGATTTAGCTCATTTCGGTCTAAAACAGCTTGTTTCGCTGTATTAAGCAAGAATAGATGCTTTTCGCGCAGTTATAAGAGAAAAAGTTTTGACGAGTATCACGTGGATACTTGTAAAACCGATGTGTTCAGATTTAGCTCGTTTCGGTCTAAAACAGCTTGTTTCGTTGTATTAAGCGAGAATACATGCTTTTCGCGCAGTTATAAGAGAAAATGTTTTGACGCGTATTAGAGAGACACTTGTAAAACCGATGTGTTGTGATTTAGCTCGTTTCGGTCTAAAACAGCTTGTTTCGTTGTATTAAGCACGAATACATGCTTTTCGCGCAGTTAAAAGAGAAAAAGTTTTGACGAGTATCACGTGGAACACTTGTAATACCGATGTGTTGTGATTTAGCTCGTTTCGGTCTAAAACAGCTTGTTTCGCTGTATTAAGCAAGAATACATGCTTTTCGCGCCGTTATAAGAGAAAAAGTTTTGACGCGTATCAGAGGAACACTTGTAAAACCGATGTGTTGTGATTTAGCTCATTTCGGTCTAAAACAGCTTGTTTCGCTGTATTAGGCAAGAATACAAGCTTTTCGCGCAGTTATAAGAGAAAAAGTTTTGACGCGTATCAGAGGAACACTTGTAAAACCGATGTGTTGTGATTTAGCTCGTTTCGGTCTAAAACAGCTTGTTTCGCTGTATTAAGCAAGAATACATGCTTTTCGCGCAGTTATAAGAGAAAAAGTTTTGAAGCGTATCAGAGGAACACTTGTAAAACCGATGTGTTGTGATTTAGCTCGTTTCGGTCTAAAACAGCTTGTTTCGCTGTATTAAGCAAGAATACATGCTTTTCGCGCAGTTATAAGAGAAAAAGTTTTGACGCGTATCAGAGGAACACTTGTAAAACCGATGTGTTCAGATTTAGCTCGTTTCGGTCTAAAACAGCTTGTTTCGTTGTATTAAGCACGAATACATGCTTTACGCGCAGTTATAGAAGAAAAAGTTTTGACGCGTATCAGAGACACTTGTAAAATCGATGTGTTGTGATTTTGCTCGTTTCGGTCTAAAACAGCTTGTTTCGTTGTATTAAGCAAGAATACATGCTTTTCGCGCAGTTATAAGAGAAAAAGTTTTGACGAGTATCGCGTGGATACTTGTAAAACCGATGTGTTCAGATTTAGCTCGTTTCGGTCTAAAACAGCTTGTTTCGTTGTATTAAGCACGAATACATGCTTTTCGCGCAGTTATAAGAGAAAAAGTTTTGACGCGTATCAGAGGAACACTTGTAAAACCGATGTGTTGTGATTTAGCTCGTTTCGGTCTAAAACAGCTTGTTTCGCTGTATTAAGCAAGCATACACGCTTTTCGCGCAGTTATAAGAGAAAAAGTTTTGACGCGTATCAGAGGAACACTTGTAAAACCGATGTGTTGTGATTTAGCTCGTTTCGGTCTAAAACAGCTTGTTTCGTTGTATTAAGCAAGAATACATGCTTTTCGCGCAGTTATAAGAGAAAAAGTTTTGACGAGTATCAAGTGGATACTTGTAAAACCGATGTGTTCAGATTTAGCTCGTTTCGGTCAAAAACAACTTGTTTCGTTGTATTAAGCACGAATACATGCTTTTCGCGCAGTTAAAAGAGAAAAAGTTTTGAGGAGTATCACGTGGAACACTTGTAATACCGATGTGTTGTGATTTAGCTCGTTTCGCTCTAAAACAACTTGATTCGCTGTATTAAGCAAGAATACATGCTTTTCGCGCAGTTATAAAAGAAAAAGTTTTGACGGGTATCACGTGGATACTTGTAAAACCGATGTGTTCAGATTTAGCTCGTTTCGGTCAAAAACAGCTTGTTTCGTTGTATTAAGCACGAATACATGCTTTTCGAGCAGTTAAAGGAGAAAAAGTTTTGACGAGTATCACGTGGAACACTTGTAATACCGATGTGTTGTGATTTAGCTCGTTTCGGTCTAAAACAACTTGATTCGCTGTATTAAGCAAGAATACATGCTTTTCGCGCAGTTTTAAAAGAAAAAGTTTTGACGCGTATCAGAGGAACACTTGTAAAACCGATGTGTTGTGATTTAGCTCATTTCGGTCTAAAACAGCTTGTTTCGCTGTATTAAGCAAGAATAGATGCTTTTCGCGCAGTTATAAGAGAAAAAGTTTGGACGACTATCACGTGGATACTTGTAAAACCGATGTGTTCAGATTTAGCTCGTTTCGGTCTAAAACAGCTTGTTTCGTTGTATTAAGCAAGAATACATGCTTTTTGCGCAGTTATAAGAGAAAAAGTTTTGACGCGTATTAGAGAGACACTTGTAAAACCGATGTGTTGTGATTTAGCTCGTTTCGGTCTAAAACCGCTTGTTTCGTTGTATTAAGCAAGAATACATGCTTTTCGCGCAGTTATAAGAGAAAAAGTTTTGACGAGTATCACGTGGATACTTGTAAAACCGATGTGTTCAGATTTAGCTCGTTTCGGTCTAAAACAGCTTGTTTCGTTGTATTAAGCACGAATACATGCTTTTCGCGCAGTTAAAAGAGAAAAAGTTTTGACGAGTATCACGTGGAACACTTGTAATACCGATGTGTTGTGATTTAGCTCGTTTCGGTCTAAAACAGCTTGTTTCGCTGTATTAAGCAAGAATACATGCTTTTCGCGCAGTTATAAGAGAAAAAGTTTTGAAGCGTATCAGAGGAACACTTGTAAAACCGATGTGTTGTGATTTAGCTCGTTTCGGTCTAAAACAGCTTGTTTCGCTGTATTAAGCAAGAATACATGCTTTTCGCGCAGTTATAAGAGAAAAAGTTTTGACGCGTATCAGAGGAACACTTGTAAAACCGATGTGTTGTGATTTAGCTCGTTTCGGTCTAAAACAGCTTGTTTCGTTGTATTAAGCAAGAATACATGCTTTTCGCGCAGTTATAAGAGAGAAAGTTTTGACGAGTATCACGTGGATACTTGTAAAACCGATGTGTTCAGATTTAGCTCGTTTGGTCTAAAACAGCTTGTTTCGTTGTATTAAGCAAGAATACATGCTTTACGCGCAGTTATAGAAGAAAAAGTTTTGACGCGTATCAGAGAGACACTTGTAAAACCGATGTGTTGTGATTTAGCTCGTTTCGGTCTAAAACAGCTTGTTTCGTTGTATTAAGCAAGAATACATGCTTTTCGCGCAGTTATAAGAGAAAAAGTTTTGACGAGTATCACGTGGATACTTGTAAAACCGAAGTGTTCAGATTTAGCTCGTTTCGGTCTAAAACAGCTTGTTTCGTTGTATTAAGCACGAATACATGCTTTTCGCGCAGTTATAAAAGAAAACGTTTTGACGAGTATCACGTGGAACACTTGTAATACCGATGTGTTGTGATTTAGCTCGTTTCGGTCTAAAACAGCTTGTTTCGCTGTATTAAGCAAGAATACATGCTTTTCGCGCAGTTATAAGAGAAAAAGTTTTGACGCGTATCAGAGGAACACTTGTAAAACCGATGTGTTGTGATTTAGCTCATTTCGGTCTAAAACAGCTTGTTTCGTTGTATTAAGCAAGAATACATGCTTTTCTCGCAGTTTTAAGAGAAAAAGTTTTGACGCGTGTCACGGACACCTGTATAACCGATGTGTTCAGATTTTGCTCGTTTCGGTCTAAAACAGCTTGTTTCGTTGTATTAAGCACGAATACATGCTTTTCGCGCAGTTATAAGAGAAAAAGTTTTAACGAGTATCACGTGGAACACTTGTAATACCGATGTGTTGTGATTTGGCTCGTTTCGGTCTAAAACAGCTTGTTTCGTTGTATTAAGCAAGAATACATGCTTTTCGCGCAGTTATAAGAGAAAAAGTTTTGACGCGTATCAGAGGAACACTTGTAAAACCGATGTGTTCAGATTTAACTCTTTTCGGACTAAAACAGCTTGTTTCGTTGTATTAAGCACGAATACATGCTTTTCGCGCAGTTATAAGGGAAAAAGTTTTGACGCGTATCACATGGACACTTGGAAAACCGATGTGTTCAGATTTAGCTCGTTTTGGTCTAAAACAGCTTGTTTCGTTGTATTAAGCACGAATACATGTTTTCGCGCAGTTATAAGAGAAAAAGTTTTGACGCGTATCAGAGGAACACTTGTAAAACCGATGTGTTGTGATTTAGCTCGTTTCGGTCTAAAACAGCTTGTTTCGCTGTATTAAGCACGAATACATGCTTTTCGCGCAGTTATAAGAGAAAAAGTTTAGACGCGTATCAGAGGAACAATTGTAAAACCGATGTGTTGTGATTTAGCTCGTTTCGGTCTAAAACAGCTTGTTTCGCTGTATTAAGCAGAAATACATGCTTTTCGCGCAGTGATAAGAGAAAAAGCTTTAAAGGCGTGTCACAGGGACACTTGTAAAACCGATGTGTTCAGATTTACCTCGTTTCGGTCTAAAACAGCTTGTTTCGTTGGACTAAGCACGAATACATGCTTTTCGCGCAGCTATAATAGAAAAAAGAGTTGACGCGTATCAGAGGAACACTTGTAAAACCGATGTGTTGTGATTTAGCTCGTTTCGGTCTAAAACAGCTTGTTTCGCTGCATTAAGCAAGAATACATGCTTTTCGCGCAGTTATAAGAGAAAAAAATTTGACGCGTGTCAGAGGAACACTTGTAAAACCGATGTGTTGTGATTTAGCTCGTTTTGGTCTAAAAATACATGCTTTTCGCGCAGTTATAAGAGAAATAGTTTTGACGAGTATCACGTGGATACTTGTAAAACCGATGTGTTCAGATTTAGCTCGTTTCGGTCTAAAACAGCTTGTTTCGTTGTATTAAGCAAGAATACATGCTTTTCGCGCAGTTATAAGAGAAAAAGTTTTGACGAGTATCACGTGGATACTTGTAAAACCGATGTGTTCAGATTTAGCTCGTTTCGGTCAAAAACAGCTTGTTTCGTTGTATTAAGCACGAATACATGCTTTTCGCGCCTTTATAAGAGAAAAAGTTTTGACGAGTATCAGAGGAACACTTGTAAAACCGATGTGTTGTGATTTAGCTCATTTCGGTCTAAAACAGCTTGTTTCGCTGTATTAAGCAAGAATACATGCTTTTCGCGCAGTTATAAGAGAAAAAGTTTTGACGCGTATCAGAGGAACACTTGTAAAACCGATGTGTTGTGATTTAGCTCGTTTCGGTCTAAAACAGCTTGTTTCGCTGTATTAAGCAAGAATACATGCTTTTCGCGCAGTTATAAGAGAAAAAGTTTTGACGCGTATTAGAGGAACACTTGTAAAACCGATGTGTTGTGATTTAGCTCGTTTCGGTCTAAAACAACTTGTTTCGCTGTATTAAGCAAGAATACATGCTTTTCGCGCAGTTATAAGAGAAAAAGTTTTGACGCGTATCAGAGGAACACTTGTAAAACCGATGTGTTGTGATTTAGCTCGTTTCGGTCTAAAACAGCTTGTGTCGTTGTATTAAGCAAGAATACATGCTTTTCGCGCAGTTATAAGAGAAAAAATTTTGACGCGTATTAGAGAGCTTGTTTCGTTGTATTAAGCAAGAATACATGCTTTTCGCGCAGTTATAAGAGAAAAAGTTTTGACGAGTATCACGTGGATACTTGTAAAACCGATGTGTTCAGATTTAGCTCGTTTCGGTCTAAAACAGCTTGTTTCGTTGTATTAAGCACGAATACATGCTTTTCGCGCAGTTATAAGAGAAAAAGTTTTGACGAGTATCACGTGGAACACTTGTAATACCGATGTGTTGTGATTTAGCTCGTTTCGGTCTAAAACAGCTTGTTTCGCTGTATTAAGCAAGAATACATGCTTTTCGCGCAGTTATAAGAGAAAACGTTTTGACGCGTATCAGAGGAACACTTGTAAAACCGATGTGTTGTGATTTAGCTCGTTTCGGTCTAAAAGAGCTTGTTTCGCTGTAATAAGCAAGAATACATGCTTTTCGCGCAGTTATAAGAGAAAAAGTTTTGACGCGTATCAGAGGAACACTTGTAAAACCGATGTGTAGTGATTTAGCTCGTTTCGGTCTAAAACAGCTTGTTTCGTTGTATCAAGCAAGAATACATGCTTTTCGCGCTGTTATAAGAGAAAAAG
Organism: Amblyomma americanum; assembly: GCF_052857255.1. Classification (NCBI taxonomy): domain Eukaryota; kingdom Metazoa; phylum Arthropoda; class Arachnida; order Ixodida; family Ixodidae; genus Amblyomma; species Amblyomma americanum. Next base: position 41,977 of record NW_027526575.1, on the reverse strand, counting down.
TTTTGACGAGTATCACGTGGATACTTGTAAAACCGATGTGTTCCGATTTAGCTCGTTTCGGTCAAAAACAGCTTGTTTCTTTGTATTAAGCACGAATACATGCTTTTCGCGCAGTTAAAAGAGAAAAAGTTTTGACGCGTATCAGAGGAACACTTGTAAAACCGATGTGTTGTGATTTAGCTCATTTCGGTCTAAAACAGCTTGTTTCGCTGTATTAAGCAAGAATAGATGCTTTTCGCGCAGTTATAAGAGAAAAAGTTTTGACGAGTATCACGTGGATACTTGTAAAACCGATGTGTTCAGATTTAGCTCGTTTCGGTCTAAAACAGCTTGTTTCGTTGTATTAAGCGAGAATACATGCTTTTCGCGCAGTTATAAGAGAAAATGTTTTGACGCGTATTAGAGAGACACTTGTAAAACCGATGTGTTGTGATTTAGCTCGTTTCGGTCTAAAACAGCTTGTTTCGTTGTATTAAGCACGAATACATGCTTTTCGCGCAGTTAAAAGAGAAAAAGTTTTGACGAGTATCACGTGGAACACTTGTAATACCGATGTGTTGTGATTTAGCTCGTTTCGGTCTAAAACAGCTTGTTTCGCTGTATTAAGCAAGAATACATGCTTTTCGCGCCGTTATAAGAGAAAAAGTTTTGACGCGTATCAGAGGAACACTTGTAAAACCGATGTGTTGTGATTTAGCTCATTTCGGTCTAAAACAGCTTGTTTCGCTGTATTAGGCAAGAATACAAGCTTTTCGCGCAGTTATAAGAGAAAAAGTTTTGACGCGTATCAGAGGAACACTTGTAAAACCGATGTGTTGTGATTTAGCTCGTTTCGGTCTAAAACAGCTTGTTTCGCTGTATTAAGCAAGAATACATGCTTTTCGCGCAGTTATAAGAGAAAAAGTTTTGAAGCGTATCAGAGGAACACTTGTAAAACCGATGTGTTGTGATTTAGCTCGTTTCGGTCTAAAACAGCTTGTTTCGCTGTATTAAGCAAGAATACATGCTTTTCGCGCAGTTATAAGAGAAAAAGTTTTGACGCGTATCAGAGGAACACTTGTAAAACCGATGTGTTCAGATTTAGCTCGTTTCGGTCTAAAACAGCTTGTTTCGTTGTATTAAGCACGAATACATGCTTTACGCGCAGTTATAGAAGAAAAAGTTTTGACGCGTATCAGAGACACTTGTAAAATCGATGTGTTGTGATTTTGCTCGTTTCGGTCTAAAACAGCTTGTTTCGTTGTATTAAGCAAGAATACATGCTTTTCGCGCAGTTATAAGAGAAAAAGTTTTGACGAGTATCGCGTGGATACTTGTAAAACCGATGTGTTCAGATTTAGCTCGTTTCGGTCTAAAACAGCTTGTTTCGTTGTATTAAGCACGAATACATGCTTTTCGCGCAGTTATAAGAGAAAAAGTTTTGACGCGTATCAGAGGAACACTTGTAAAACCGATGTGTTGTGATTTAGCTCGTTTCGGTCTAAAACAGCTTGTTTCGCTGTATTAAGCAAGCATACACGCTTTTCGCGCAGTTATAAGAGAAAAAGTTTTGACGCGTATCAGAGGAACACTTGTAAAACCGATGTGTTGTGATTTAGCTCGTTTCGGTCTAAAACAGCTTGTTTCGTTGTATTAAGCAAGAATACATGCTTTTCGCGCAGTTATAAGAGAAAAAGTTTTGACGAGTATCAAGTGGATACTTGTAAAACCGATGTGTTCAGATTTAGCTCGTTTCGGTCAAAAACAACTTGTTTCGTTGTATTAAGCACGAATACATGCTTTTCGCGCAGTTAAAAGAGAAAAAGTTTTGAGGAGTATCACGTGGAACACTTGTAATACCGATGTGTTGTGATTTAGCTCGTTTCGCTCTAAAACAACTTGATTCGCTGTATTAAGCAAGAATACATGCTTTTCGCGCAGTTATAAAAGAAAAAGTTTTGACGGGTATCACGTGGATACTTGTAAAACCGATGTGTTCAGATTTAGCTCGTTTCGGTCAAAAACAGCTTGTTTCGTTGTATTAAGCACGAATACATGCTTTTCGAGCAGTTAAAGGAGAAAAAGTTTTGACGAGTATCACGTGGAACACTTGTAATACCGATGTGTTGTGATTTAGCTCGTTTCGGTCTAAAACAACTTGATTCGCTGTATTAAGCAAGAATACATGCTTTTCGCGCAGTTTTAAAAGAAAAAGTTTTGACGCGTATCAGAGGAACACTTGTAAAACCGATGTGTTGTGATTTAGCTCATTTCGGTCTAAAACAGCTTGTTTCGCTGTATTAAGCAAGAATAGATGCTTTTCGCGCAGTTATAAGAGAAAAAGTTTGGACGACTATCACGTGGATACTTGTAAAACCGATGTGTTCAGATTTAGCTCGTTTCGGTCTAAAACAGCTTGTTTCGTTGTATTAAGCAAGAATACATGCTTTTTGCGCAGTTATAAGAGAAAAAGTTTTGACGCGTATTAGAGAGACACTTGTAAAACCGATGTGTTGTGATTTAGCTCGTTTCGGTCTAAAACCGCTTGTTTCGTTGTATTAAGCAAGAATACATGCTTTTCGCGCAGTTATAAGAGAAAAAGTTTTGACGAGTATCACGTGGATACTTGTAAAACCGATGTGTTCAGATTTAGCTCGTTTCGGTCTAAAACAGCTTGTTTCGTTGTATTAAGCACGAATACATGCTTTTCGCGCAGTTAAAAGAGAAAAAGTTTTGACGAGTATCACGTGGAACACTTGTAATACCGATGTGTTGTGATTTAGCTCGTTTCGGTCTAAAACAGCTTGTTTCGCTGTATTAAGCAAGAATACATGCTTTTCGCGCAGTTATAAGAGAAAAAGTTTTGAAGCGTATCAGAGGAACACTTGTAAAACCGATGTGTTGTGATTTAGCTCGTTTCGGTCTAAAACAGCTTGTTTCGCTGTATTAAGCAAGAATACATGCTTTTCGCGCAGTTATAAGAGAAAAAGTTTTGACGCGTATCAGAGGAACACTTGTAAAACCGATGTGTTGTGATTTAGCTCGTTTCGGTCTAAAACAGCTTGTTTCGTTGTATTAAGCAAGAATACATGCTTTTCGCGCAGTTATAAGAGAAAAAGTTTTGACGAGTATCAAGTGGATACTTGTAAAACCGATGTGTTCAGATTTAGCTCGTTTCGGTCAAAAACAACTTGTTTCGTTGTATTAAGCACGAATACATGCTTTTCGCGCAGTTAAAAGAGAAAAAGTTTTGAGGAGTATCACGTGGAACACTTGTAATACCGATGTGTTGTGATTTAGCTCGTTTCGGTCTAAAACAACTTGATTCGCTGTATTAAGCAAGAATACATGCTTTTCGCGCAGTTATAAAAGAAAAAGTTTTGACGGGTATCACGTGGATACTTGTAAAACCGATGTGTTCAGATTTAGCTCGTTTCGGTCAAAAACAGCTTGTTTCGTTGTATTAAGCACGAATACATGCTTTTCGAGCAGTTAAAAGAGAAAAAGTTTTGACGAGTATCACGTGGAACACTTGTAATACCGATGTGTTGTGATTTAGCTCGTTTCGGTCTAAAACAACTTGATTCGCTGTATTAAGCAAGAATACATGCTTTTCGCGCAGTTTTAAAAGAAAAAGTTTTGACGCGTATCAGAGGAACACTTGTAAAACCGATGTGTTGTGATTTAGCTCATTTCGGTCTAAAACAGCTTGTTTCGTTGTATTAGGCAAGAATACATGCTTTTCGCGCAGTTATAAGAGAAAAAGTTTTGACGAGTATCACGTGGAACACTTGTAATACCGATGTGTTGTGATTTAGCTCGTTTCGGTCTAAAACAGCTTGTTTCGCTGTATTAAGCAAGAATACATGCTTTTCGCGCAGTTATAAGACAAAACGTTTTGACGCGTATCAGAGGAACACTTGTAAAACCGATGTGTTGTGATTTAGCTCGTTTCCGTCTAAAACAGCTTGTTTCGCTGTATTAGGCAAGAATACATGCTTTTCGCGCAGTTATAAGAGAAAAAGTTTTGACGAGTATCACGTGGAACACTTGTAATACCGATGTGTTGTGATTTAGCTCGTTTCGGTCTAAAACAGCTTGTTTCGCTGTATTAAGCAAGAATACATGCTTTTCGCGCAGTTATAAGAGAAAAAGTTTTGAAGCGTATCAGAGGAACACTTGTAAAACCGATGTGTTGTGATTTAGCTCGTTTCGGTCTAAAACAGCTTGTTTCGCTGTATTAAGCAAGAATACATGCTTTTCGCGCAGTTATAAGAGAAAAAGTTTTGACGAGTATCACGTGGATACTTGTAAAACCGATGTGTTCAGATGTAGCTCGTTTCGGTCTAAAACAGCTTGTTTCGTTGTATTAAGCAAGAATACATGCTTTTCGCGCAGTTATAAGAGAAAAAGTTTTGACGCGTATTAGAGAGCTTGTTTTGTTGTATTAAGCAAGAATACATGCTTTTCGCGCAGTTATAAGAGAAAAAGTTTTGACGAGTATCACGTGGATACTTGTAAAACCGATGTGTTCAGATTTAGCTCGTTTCGGTCTAAAACAGCTTGTTTCGTTGTATTAAGCACGAATACATGCTTTTCGCGCAGTTAAAAGAGAAAAAGTTTTGACGAGTATCACGTGGAACACTTGTAATACCGATGTGTTGTGATTTAGCTCGTTTCGGTCTAAAACAGCTTGTTTCGCTGTATTAAGCAAGAATACGTGCTTTTCGCGCAGTTATAAGAGAAAAAGTTTTGAAGCGTATCAGAGGAACACTTGTAAAACCGATGTGTTGTGATTTAGCTCGTTTCGGTCTAAAACAGCTTGTTTCGCTGTATTAAGCAAGAATACATGCTTTTCGCGCAGTTATAAGAGAAAAAGTTTTGACGCGTATCAGAGGAACACTTGTAAAACCGATGTGTTCAGATTTAGCTCGTTTCGGTCTAAAACAGCTTGTTTCGTTGTATTAAGCACGAATACATGCTTTACGCGCAGTTATAGAAGAAAAAGTTTTGACGCGTATCAGAGACACTTGTAAAACCGATGTGTTGTGATTTAGCTCGTTTCGGTCTAAAACAGCTTGTTTCGTTGTATTAAGCAAGAATACATGCTTTTCGCGCAGTTATAAGAGAAAAAGTTGAGTATCACGTGGATACTTGTAAAACCGATGTGTTCAGATTTAGCTCGTTTCGGTCTAAAACAGCTTGTTTCGTTGTATTAAGCACGAATACATGCTTTTCGCGCAGTTATAAGAGAAAAAGTTTTGACGAGTATCACGTGGAACACTTGTAATACCGATGTGTTGTGATTTAGCTCGTTTCGGTCTAAAACAGCTTGTTTCGCTGTATTAAGCAAGAATACATGCTTTTCGCGCAGTTATAAGACAAAACGTTTTGACGCGTATCAGAGGAACACTTGTAAAACCGATGTGTTGTGATTTAGCTCGTTTCGGTCTAAAACAACTTGTTTCGCTGTATTAGGCAAGAATACATGCTTTTCGCGCAGTTATAAGAGAAAAAGTTTTGACGCGTATCAGAGGAACACTTGTAAAACCGATGTGTTCAGATTTAGCTCGTTTCGGTCTAAAACAACTTGTTTCGTTGTATTAAGCACGAATACATGCTTTACGCGCAGTTATAGAAGAAAAAGTTTTGACGCGTATCAGAGACACTTGTAAAACCGATGTGTTGTGATTTAGCTCGTTTCGGTCTAAAACAGCTTGTGTCGTTGTATTAAGCAAGAATACATGCTTTTCGCGCAGTTATAAGAGAAAAAGTTTTGACGCGTATTAGAGAGCTTGTTTCGTTGTATTAAGCAAGAATACATGCTTTTCGCGCAGTTATAAGAGAAAAAGTTGAGTATCACGTGGATACTTGTAAAACCGATGTGTTCAGATTTAGCTCGTTTCGGTCTAAAACAGCTTGTTTCGTTGTATTAAGCACGAATACATGCTTTTCGCGCAGTTATAAGAGAAAAAGTTTTGACGAGTATCACGTGGATACTTGTAAAACCGATGTGTTCAGATTTAGCTCGTTTCGGTCTAAAACAGCTTGTTTCGTTGTATTAAGCACGAATACATGCTTTTCGCGCAGTTATAAGAGAAAAAGTTTTGACGCGTATCAGAGGAACACTTGTAAAACCGATGTGTTGTGATTTAGCTCGTTTCGGTCTAAAACAGGTTGTTTCGTTGTATTAAGCAAGAATACATGCTTTTCGCGCAGTTATAAGAGAAAAAGTTTTGACGAGTATCAGAGGAACACTTGTAAAACCGATGTGTTCAGATTTAGCTCGTTTCGGTCAAAAACAGCTTGTTTCGTTGTATTAGGCACGAATACATGCTTTTCGCGCAGTTAAAAGAGAAAAAGTTTTGACGAGTATCACGTGGAACACTTGTAATACCGATGTGTTGTGATTTAGCTCGTTTCGGTCTAAAACAGCTTGTTTCGTTGTATTAGGCAAGAATACATGCTTTTCGCGCAGTTATAAGAGAAAAAGTTTTGACGAGTATCACGTGGAACACTTGTAATACCGATGTGTTGTGATTTAGCTCGTTTCGGTCTAAAACAACTTGATTCGCTGTATTAAGCAAGAATACATGCTTTTCGCGCAGTTACAAGAGAAAAAGTTTTGACGCGTATCAGAGGAACACTTGTAAAACCGATGTGTTGTGATTTAGCTCATTTCAGTCTAAAACAGCTTGTTTCGCTGTATTAAGCTAGAATACATGCTTTTCGCGCAGTTATAAGAGAAAAAGTTTTGACGCGTATTAGAGGAACACTTGTAAAACCGATGTGTTGTGATTTAGCTCGTTTCGGTCTAAAACAGCTTGTTTCGCTGTATTAAGCAAGAATACATGCTTTTCGCGCAGTTATAAGAGAAAAAGTTTTGACGCGTATTAGAGGAACACTTGTAAAACCGATGTGTTCAGATTTAGCTCGTTTCGGTCTAAAACAGCTTGTTTCGTTGTATTAAGCAAGAATACATGCTTTTCGCGCAGTTATAAGAGAAAAAGTTTTGACGAGTATCACGTGGATACTTGTAAAACCGATGTGTTCAGATTTAGCTCGTTTCGGTCTAGAACAGCTTGTTTCGTTGTATTAAGCACGAATACATGCTTTTCGCGCAGTTAAAAGAGAAAAAGTTTTGACGAGTATCACGTGGACCACTTGTAATACCGATGTGTTGTGATTTAGCTCGTTTCGGTCTAAAACAGCTTGTTTCGCTGTATTAAGCAAGAATACATGCTTTTCGCGCAGAGAAAAAGTTTTGAAGCGTATCAGAGACACTTGTAAAACCGATGTGTTGTGATTTAGCTCGTTTCGGTCTAAAACAGCTTGTGTCGTTGTATTAAGCAAGAATACATGCTTTTCGCGCAGTTATAAGAGAAAAAGTTTTGACGCGTATTAGAGAGCTTGTTTCGTTGTATTAAGCAAGAATACATGCTTTTCGCGCAGTTATAAGAGAAAAAGTTTTGACGAGTATCACGTGGATACTTGTAAAACCGATGTGTTCAGATTTAGCTCGTTTCTGTCTAAAACAGCTTGTTTCGTTGTATTAAGCACGAATACATGCTTTTCGCGCAGTTATAAGAGAAAAAGTTTTGACGCGTATCAGAGGAACACTTGTAAAACCGATGTGTTGTGTTTTGCTCGTTTCGGTCTAAAACAGCTTGTTTCGCTGTATTAAGCAAGAATACATGCTTTTCGCGCAGTTATAAGAGAAAAAGTTTTGACGCGTATCAGAGGAACACTTGTAAAACCGATGTGTTGTGATTTAGCTCGTTTCGGTCTAAAACAGCTTGTGTCGTTGTATTAAGCAAGAATACATGCTTTTCGCGCAGTTATAAGAGAAAAAGTTTTGACGCGTATTAGAGAGCTTGTTTCGTTGTATTAAGCAAGAATACATGCTTTTCGCGCAGTTATAAGAGAAAAAGTTTTGACGAGTATCACGTGGATACTTGTAAAACCGATGTGTTCAGATTTAGCTCGTTTCGGTCTAAAACAACTTGATTCGCTGTATTAAGCAAGAATACATGCTTTTCGCGCAGTTACAAGAGAAAAAGTTTTGACGCGTCTCAGAGGAACACTTGTAAAACCGATGTGTTGTGATTTAGCTCCTTTCAGTCTAAAACAGCTTGTTTCGCTGTATTAAGCTAGAATACATGCTTTTCGCGCAGTTATAAGAGAAAAAGTTTTGACGCGTATTAGAGGAACACTTGTAAAACCGATGTGTTGTGATTTAGCTCGTTTCGGTCTAAAACAACTTGTTTCGCTGTATTAAGCAAGAATACATGCTTTTCGCGCAGTTATAAGAGAAAAAGTTTTGACGATTATCACGTGGATACTTGTAAAACCGATGTGTTCAGATTTAGCTCGTTTCGGTCTAGAACAGCTTGTTTCGTTGTATTAAGCACGAATACATGCTTTTCGCGCAGTTAAAAGAGAAAAAGTTTTGACGAGTATCACGTGGACCACTTGTAATACCGATGTGTTGTGATTTAGCTCGTTTCGGTCTAAAACAGCTTGTTTCGCTGTATTAAGCAAGAATACATGCTTTTCGCGCAGTTATAAGAGAAAAAGTTTTGACGCGTATCAGAGGAACACTTGTAAAACCGATGTGTTCAGATTTAGCTCGTTTCGGTCTAAAACAGCTTGTTTCATTGTATTAAGCACGAATACATGCTTTACGCGCAGTTATAGAAGAAAAAGTTTTGACGCGTATCAGAGACACTTGTAAAACCGATGTGTTGTGATTTAGCTCGTTTCGGTCTAAAACAGCTTGTTTCGTTGTATTAAGCAAGAATACATGCTTTTCGCGCAGTTATAAGAGAAAAAGTTGACGAGTATCACGTGGATACTTGTAAAACCGATGTGTTTAGATTTAGCTCGTTTCGGTCTAAAACAGCTTGTTTCGTTGTATTAAGCACGAATACATGCTTTTCGCGCAGTTATAAGAGAAAAAGTTTTGACGAGTATCACGTGGAACACTTGTAATACCGATGTGTTGTGATTTAGCTCGTTTCGGTCTAAAACAGCTTGTTTCGCTGTATTAAGCAAGAATACATGCTTTTCGCGCAGTTATAAGACAAAACGTTTTGACGCGTATCAGAGGAACACTTGTAAAACCGATGTGTTGTGATTTAGCTCGTTTCGGTCTAAAACAACTTGTTTCGCTGTATTAGGCAAGAATACATGCTTTTCGCGCAGTTATAAGAGAAAAAGTTTTGACGCGTATCAGAGGAACACTTGTAAAACCGATGTGTTCAGATTTAGCTCGTTTCGGTCTAAAACAACTTGTTTCGTTGTATTAAGCACGAATACATGCTTTACGCGCAGTTATAGAAGAAAAAGTTTTGACGCGTATCAGAGACACTTGTAAAACCGATGTGTTGTGATTTAGCTCGTTTCGGTCTAAAACAGCTTGTGTCGTTGTATTAAGCAAGAATACATGCTTTTCGCGCAGTTATAAGAGAAAAAGTTTTGACGCGTATTAGAGAGCTTGTTTCGTTGTATTAAGCAAGAATACATGCTTTTCGCGCAGTTATAAGAGAAAAAGTTGAGTATCACGTGGATACTTGTAAAACCGATGTGTTCAGATTTAGCTCGTTTCGGTCTAAAACAGCTTGTTTCGTTGTATTAAGCACGAATACATGCTTTTCGCGCAGTTATAATAGAAAAAGTTTTGACGAGTATCACGTGGATACTTGTAAAACCGATGTGTTCAGATTTAGCTCGTTTCGGTCTAAAACAGCTTGTTTCGTTGTATTAAGCACGAATACATGCTTTTCGCGCAGTTATAAGAGAAAAAGTTTTGACGCGTATCAGAGGAACACTTGTAAAACCGATGTGTTGTGTTTTGCTCGTTTCGGTCTAAAACAGCTTGTTTCGCTGTATTAAGCAGGAATACATGCTTTTCGCGCAGTTATAAGAGAAAAAGTTTTGACGCGTATCAGAGGAACACTTGTAAAACCGATGTGTTGTGATTTAGCTCGTTTCGGTCTAAAACAGCTTGTTTCGTTGTATTAAGCAAGAATACATGCTTTTCGCGCAGTTATAAGAGAAAAAGTTTTGACGAGTATCAGAGGAACACTTGTAAAACCGGTGTTCAGATTTAGCTCGTTTCGGTCAAAAACAGCTTGTTTCGTTGTATTAAGCACGAATACATGCTTTTCGCGCAGTTAAAAGAGAAAAAGTTTTGACGAGTATCACGTGGAACACTTGTAATACCGATGTGTTGTGATTTAGCTCGTTTCGGTCTAAAACAGCTTGTTTCGTTGTATTAGGCAAGAATACATGCTTTTCGCGCAGTTATAAGAGAAAACGTTTTGACGAGTATCACGTGGAACACTTGTAATACCGATGTGTTGTGATTTAGCTCGTTTCGGTCTAAAACAACTTGATTCGCTGTATTAAGCAAGAATACATGCTTTTCGCGCAGTTACAAGAGAAAAAGTTTTGACGCGTATCAGAGGAACACTTGTAAAACCGATGTGTTGTGATTTAGCTCATTTCAGTCTAAAACAGCTTGTTTCGCTGTATTAAGCTAGAATACATGCTTTTCGCGCAGTTATAAGAGAAAAAGTTTTGACGCGTATTAGAGGAACACTTGTAAAACCGATGTGTTGTGATTTAGCTCGTTTCGGTCTAAAACAGCTTGTTTCGTTGTATTAAGCACGAATACATGCTTTACGCGCAGTTATAGAAGAAAAAGTTTTGACGCGTATCAGAGACACTTGTAAAACCGATGTGTTGTGATTTAGCTCGTTTCGGTCTAAAACAGCTTGTTTCGTTGTATTAAGCAAGAATACATGCTTTTCGCGCAGTTATAAGAGAAAAAGTTGAGTATCACGTGGATACTTGTAAAACCGATGTGTTCAGATTTAGCTCGTTTCGGTCTAAAACAGCTTGTTTCGTTGTATTAAGCACGAATACATGCTTTTCGTGCAGTTATAAGAGAAAAAGTTTTGACGAGTATCACGTGGAACACTTGTAATACCGATGTGTTGTGATTTAGCTCGTTTCGGTCTAAAACAGCTTGTTTCGCTGTATTAAGCAAGAATACATGCTTTTCGCGCAGTTATAAGACAAAACGTTTTGACGCGTATCAGAGGAACACTTGTAAAACCGATGTGTTGTGATTTAGCTCGTTTCCGTCTAAAACAGCTTGTTTCGCTGTATTAGGCAAGAATACATGCTTTTCGCGCAGTTATAAGAGAAAAAGTTTTGACGCGTATTAGAGGAACACTTGTAAAACCGATGTGTTGTGATTTAGCTCGTTTCGGTCTAAAACAACTTGTTTCGCTGTATTAGGCAAGAATACATGCTTTTCGCGCAGTTATAAGAGAAAAAGTTTTGACGCGTATCAGAGGAACACTTGTAAAACCGATGTGTTCAGATTTAGCTCGTTTCGGTCTAAAACAACTTGTTTCGTTGTATTAAGCACGAATACATGCTTTACGCGCAGTTATAGAAGAAAAAGTTTTGACGCGTATCAGAGACACTTGTAAAACCGATGTGTTGTGATTTAGCTCGTTTCGGTCTAAAACAGCTTGTGTCGTTGTATTAAGCAAGAATACATGCTTTTCGCGCAGTTATAAGAGAAAAAGTTTTGACGCGTATTAGAGAGCTTGTTTCGTTGTATTAAGCAAGAATACATGCTTTTCGCGCAGTTATAAGAGAAAAAGTTTTGACGAGTATCACGTGGATACTTGTAAAACCGATGTGTTCAGATTTAGCTCGTTTCGGTCTAAAACAGCTTGTTTCGTTGTATTAAGCACGAATACATGCTTTTCGCGCAGTTATAAGAGAAAAAGTTTTGACGCGTATCAGAGGAACACTTGTAAAACCGATGTGTTGTGTTTTGCTCGTTTCGGTCTAAAACAGCTTGTTTCGCTGTATTAAGCAAGAATACATGCTTTTCGCGCAGTTATAAGAGAAAAAGTTTTGACGCGTATCAGAGGAACACTTGTAAAACCGATGTGTTGTGATTTAGCTCGTTTCGGTCTAAAACAGCTTGTTTCGTTGTATTAAGCAAGAATACATGCTTTTCGCGCAGTTATAAGAGAAAAAGTTTTGACGAGTATCAGAGGAACACTTGTAAAACCGATGTGTTCAGATTTAGCTCGTTTCGGTCAAAAACAGCTTGTTTCGTTGTATTAAGCACGAATACATGCTTTTCGCGCAGTTAAAAGAGAAAAAGTTTTGACGAGTATCACGTGGAACACTTGTAATACCGATGTGTTGTGATTTAGCTCGTTTCGGTCTAAAACAGCTTGTTTCGTTGTATTAGGCAAGAATACATGCTTTTCGCGCAGTTATAAGAGAAAAAGTTTTGACGAGTATCACGTGGAACACTTGTAATACCGATGTGTTGCGATTTAGCTCGTTTCGGTCTAAAACAGCTTGTTTCGCTGTATTAAGCAAGAATACATGCTTTTCGCGCAGTTATAAGACAAAACGTTTTGACGCGTATCAGAGGAACACTTGTAAAACCGATGTGTTGTGATTTAGCTCGTTTCCGTCTAAAACAGCTTGTTTCGCTGTATTAGGCAAGAATACATGCTTTTCGCGCAGTTATAAGAGAAAAAGTTTTGACGCGTATTAGAGGAACACTTGTAAAACCGATGTGTTGTGATTTAGCTCGTTTCGGTCTAAAACAACTTGTTTCGCTGTATTAGGCAAGAATACATGCTTTTCGCGCAGTTATAAGAGAAAAAGTTTTGACGCGTATCAGAGGAACACTTGTAAAACCGATGTGTTCAGATTTAGCTCGTTTCGGTCTAAAACAACTTGTTTCGTTGTATTAAGCACGAATACATGCTTTTCGCGCAGTTATAAAAGAAAAAGTTTTGACGAGTATCACGTGGATACTTGTAAAACCGATGTGTTCAGATGTAGCTCGTTTCGGTCTAAAACAGCTTGTTTCGTTGTATTAAGCAAGAATACATGCTTTTCGCGCAGTTATAAGAGAAAAAGCTTTGACGCGTATTAGAGAGCTTGTTTTGTTGTATTAAGCAAGAATACATGCTTTTCGCGCAGTTATAAGAGAAAAAGTTTTGACGAGTATCACGTGGATACTTGTAAAACCGATGTGTTCAGATTTAGCTCGTTTCGGTCTAAAACAGCTTGTTTCGTTGTATTAAGCACGAATACATGCTTTTCGCGCAGTTAAAAGAGAAAAAGTTTTGACGAGTATCACGTGGAACACTTGTAATACCGATGTGTTGTGATTTAGCTCGTTTCGGTCTAAAACAGCTTGTTTCGCTGTATTAAGCAAGAATACATGCTTTTCGCGCAGTTATAAGAGAAAAAGTTTTGAAGCGTATCAGAGGAACACTTGTAAAACCGATGTGTTGTGATTTAGCTCGTTTCGGTCTAAAACAGCTTGTTTCGCTGTATTAAGCAAGAATACATGCTTTTCGCGCAGTTATAAGAGAAAAAGTTTTGACGCGTATCAGAGGAACACTTGTAAAACCGATGTGTTCAGATTTAGCTCGTTTCGGTCTAAAACAGCTTGTTTCGTTGTATTAAGCACGAATACATGCTTTACGCGCAGTTATAGAAGAAAAAGTTTTGACGCGTATCAGAGACACTTGTAAAACCGATGTGTTGTGATTTAGCTCGTTTCGGTCTAAAACAGCTTGTTTCGTTGTATTAAGCAAGAATACATGCTTTTCGCGCAGTTATAAGAGAAAAAGTTGAGTATCACGTGGATACTTGTAAAACCGATGTGTTCAGATTTAGCTCGTTTCGGTCTAAAACAGCTTGTTTCGTTGTATTAAGCACGAATACATGCTTTTCGCGCAGTTATAAGAGAAAAAGTTTTGACGCGTATCAGAGGAACACTTGTAAAACCGATGTGTTCAGATTTAGCTCGTTTCGGTCTAAAACAGCTTGTTTCGTTGTATTAAGCAAGAATACATGCTTTTCGCGCAGTTATAAGAGAAAAAGTTTTGACGAGTATCACGTGGATACTTGTAAAACCGATGTGTTCAGATTTAGCTCGTTTCGGTCTAGAACAGCTTGTTTCGTTGTATTAAGCACGAATACATGCTTTTCGCGCAGTTAAAAGAGAAAAAGTTTTGACGAGTATCACGTGGACCACTTGTAATACCGATGTGTTGTGATTTAGCTCGTTTCGGTCTAAAACAGCTTGTTTCGCTGTATTAAGCAAGAATACATGCTTTTCGCGCAGAGAAAAAGTTTTGAAGCGTATCAGAGACACTTGTAAAACCGATGTGTTGTGATTTAGCTCGTTTCGGTCTAAAACAGCTTGTGTCGTTGTATTAAGCAAGAATACATGCTTTTCGCGCAGTTATAAGAGAAAAAGTTTTGACGCGTATTAGAGAGCTTGTTTCGTTGTATTAAGCAAGAATACATGCTTTTCGCGCAGTTATAAGAGAAAAAGTTTTGACGAGTATCACGTGGATACTTGTAAAACCGATGTGTTCAGATTTAGCTCGTTTCGGTCTAAAACAGCTTGTTTCGTTGTATTAAGCACGAATACATGCTTTTCGCGCAGTTATAAGAGAAAAAGTTTTGACGCGTATCAGAGGAACACTTGTAAAACCGATGTGTTGTGTTTTGCTCGTTTCGGTCTAAAACAGCTTGTTTCGCTGTATTAAGCAAGAATACATGCTTTTCGCGCAGTTATAAGAGAAAAAGTTTTGACGCGTATCAGAGGAACACTTGTAAAACCGATGTGTTGTGATTTAGCTCGTTTCGGTCTAAAACAGCTTGTTTCGTTGTATTAAGCAAGAATACATGCTTTTCGCGCAGTTATAAGAGAAAAAGTTTTGACGAGTATCAGAGGAACACTTGTAAAACCGATGTGTTCAGATTTAGCTCGTTTCGGTCAAAAACAGCTTGTTTCGTTGTATTAAGCACGAATACATGCTTTTCGCGCCGTTAAAAGAGAAAAAGTTTTGACGAGTATCACGTGGAACACTTGTAATACCGATGTGTTGTGATTTAGCTCGTTTCGGTCTAAAACAGCTTGTTTCGTTGTATTAGGCAAGAATACATGCTTTTCGCGCAGTTATAAGAGAAAAAGTTTTGACGAGTATCACGTGGAACACTTGTAATACCGATGTGTTGTGATTTAGCTCGTTTCGGTCTAAAACAACTTGATTCGCTGTATTAAGCAAGAATACATGCTTTTCGCGCAGTTACAAGAGAAAAAGTTTTGACGCGTATCAGAGGAACACTTGTAAAACCGATGTGTTGTGATTTAGCTCATTTCAGTCTAAAACAGCTTGTTTCGCTGTATTAAGCTAGAATACATGCTTTTCGCGCAGTTATAAGAGAAAAAGTTTTGACGCGTATTAGAGGAACACTTGTAAAACCGATGTGTTGTGATTTAGCTCGTTTCGGTCTAAAACAACTTGTTTCGCTGTATTAAGCAAGAATACATGCTTTTCGCGCAGTTATAAGAGAAAAAGTTTTGACGCGTATCAGAGGAACACTTGTAAAACCGATGTGTTCAGATTTAGCTCGTTTCGGTCTAAAACAGCTTGTTTCGTTGTATTAAGCAAGAATACATGCTTTTCGCGCAGTTATAAGAGAAAAAGTTTTGACGATTATCACGTGGATACTTGTAAAACCGATGTGTTCAGATTTAGCTCGTTTCGGTCTAAAACAGCTTGTTTCGTTGTATTAAGCACGAATACATGCTTTTCGCGCAGTTAAAAGAGAAAAAGTTTTGACGAGTATCACGTGGACCACTTGTAATACCGATGTGTTGTGATTTAGCTCGTTTCGGTCTAAAACAGCTTGTTTCGCTGTATTAAGCAAGAATACATGCTTTTCGC
This sequence comes from Amblyomma americanum, assembly GCF_052857255.1. Lineage (NCBI taxonomy): Eukaryota > Metazoa > Arthropoda > Arachnida > Ixodida > Ixodidae > Amblyomma > Amblyomma americanum. The sequence goes on along the minus strand of NW_027526575.1, from coordinate 26,192 downwards.
GCAGAGAAAAAGTTTTGAAGCGTATCAGAGGAACACTTGTAAAACCGATGTGTTGTGATTTAGCTCGTTTCGGTCTAAAACAGCTTGTTTCGCTGTATTAAGCAAGAATACATGCTTTTCGCGCAGTTATAAGAGAAAAAGTTTTGACGCGTATCAGAGGAACACTTGTAAAACCGATGTGTTCAGATTTAGCTCGTTTCGGTCTAAAACAGCTTGTTTCATTGTATTAAGCACGAATACATGCTTTACGCGCAGTTATAGAAGAAAAAGTTTTGACGCGTATCAGAGACACTTGTAAAACCGATGTGTTGTGATTTAGCTCGTTTCGGTCTAAAACAGCTTGTTTCGTTGTATTAAGCAAGAATACATGCTTTTCGCGCAGTTATAAGAGAAAAAGTTGACGAGTATCACGTGGATACTTGTAAAACCGATGTGTTCAGATTTAGCTCGTTTCGGTCTAAAACAGCTTGTTTCGTTGTATTAAGCACGAATACATGCTTTTCGCGCAGTTATAAGAGAAAAAGTTTTGACGAGTATCACGTGGAACACTTGTAATACCGATGTGTTGTGATTTAGCTCGTTTCGGTCTAAAACAGCTTGTTTCGCTGTATTAAGCAAGAATACATGCTTTTCGCGCAGTTACAAGAGAAAAGGTTTTGACGCGTATCAGAGGAACACTTGTAAAACCGATGTGTTGTGATTTAGCTCGTTTCGGTCTAAAACAGCTTGTTTCGCTGTATTAAGCTAGAATACATGCTTTTCGCGCAGTTATAAGAGAAAAAGTTTTGACGCGTATTAGAGGAACACTTGTAAAACCGATGTGTTGTGATTTAGCTCGTTTCGGTCTAAAACAACTTGTTTCGCTGTATTAAGCAAGAATACATGCTTTTCGCGCAGTTATAAGAGAAAAAGTTTTGACGCGTATCAGAGGAACACTTGTAAAACCGATGTGTTCAGATTTAGCTCGTTTCGGTCTAAAACAACTTGTTTCGTTGTATTAAGCACGAATACATGCTTTACGCGCAGTTATAGAAGAAAAAGTTTTGACGCGTATCAGAGACACTTGTAAAACCGATGTGTTGTGATTTAGCTCGTTTCGGTCTAAAACAGCTTTGACGCGTATTAGAGAGCTTGTTTCGTTGTATTAAGCAAGAATACATGCTTTTCGCGCCGTTATAAGAGAAAAAGTTTTGACGAGTATCACGTGGATACTTGTAAAACCGATGTGTTCAGATTTAGCTCGTTTCGGTCTAAAACAGCTTGTTTCGCTGTATTAAGCAAGAATACATGCTTTTCGCGCAGAGAAAAAGTTTTGAAGCGTATCAGAGACACTTGTAAAACCGATGTGTTGTGATTTAGCTCGTTTCGGTCTAAAACAGCTTGTGTCGTTGTATTAAGCAAGAATACATGCTTTTCGCGCAGTTATAAGAGAAAAAGTTTTGACGCGTATTAGAGAGCTTGTTTCGTTGTATTAAGCAAGAATACATGCTTTTCGCGCAGTTATAAGAGAAAAAGTTTTGACGAGTATCACGTGGATACTTGTAAAACCGATGTGTTCAGATTTAGCTCGTTTCGGTCTAAAACAGCTTGTTTCGTTGTATTAAGCACGAATACATGCTTTTCGCGCAGTTATAAGAGAAAAAGTTTTGACGCGTATCAGAGGAACACTTGTAAAACCGATGTGTTGTGTTTTGCTCGTTTCGGTCTAAAACAGCTTGTTTCGCTGTATTAAGCAAGAATACATGCTTTTCGCGCAGTTATAAGAGAAAAAGTTTTGACGCGTATCAGAGGAACACTTGTAAAACCGATGTGTTGTGATTTAGCTCGTTTCGGTCTAAAACAGCTTGTTTCGTTGTATTAAGCAAGAATACATGCTTTTCGCGCAGTTATAAGAGAAAAAGTTTTGACGAGTATCAGAGGAACACTTGTAAAACCGATGTGTTCAGATTTAGCTCGTTTCGGTCAAAAACAGCTTGTTTCGTTGTATTAAGCACGAATACATGCTTTTCGCGCCGTTAAAAGAGATAAAGTTTTGACGAGTATCACGTGGAACACTTGTAATACCGATGTGTTGTGATTTAGCTCGTTTCGGTCTAAAACAGCTTGTTTCGTTGTATTAGGCAAGAATACATGCTTTTCGCGCAGTTATAAGAGAAAAAGTTTTGACGAGTATCACGTGGAACACTTGTAATACCGATGTGTTGTGATTTAGCTCGTTTCGGTCTAAAACAACTTGATTCGCTGTATTAAGCAAGAATACATGCTTTTCGCGCAGTTACAAGAGAAAAAGTTTTGACGCGTATCAGAGGAACACTTGTAAAACCGATGTGTTGTGATTTAGCTCATTTCAGTCTAAAACAGCTTGTTTCGCTGTATTAAGCTAGAATACATGCTTTTCGCGCAGTTATAAGAGAAAAAGTTTTGACGCGTATTAGAGGAACACTTGTAAAACCGATGTGTTGTGATTTAGCTCGTTTCGGTCTAAAACAACTTGTTTCGCTGTATTAAGCAAGAATACATGCTTTTCGCGCAGTTATAAGAGAAAAAGTTTTGACGCGTATCAGAGGAACACTTGTAAAACCGATGTGTTCAGATTTAGCTCGTTTCGGTCTAAAACAGCTTGTTTCGTTGTATTAAGCAAGAATACATGCTTTTCGCGCAGTTATAAGAGAAAAAGTTTTGACGATTATCACGTGGATACTTGTAAAACCGATGTGTTCAGATTTAGCTCGTTTCGGTCTAAAACAGCTTGTTTCGTTGTATTAAGCACGAATACATGCTTTTCGCGCAGTTAAAAGAGAAAAAGTTTTGACGAGTATCACGTGGACCACTTGTAATACCGATGTGTTGTGATTTAGCTCGTTTCGGTCTAAAACAGCTTGTTTCGCTGTATTAAGCAAGAATACATGCTTTTCGCGCAGAGAAAAAGTTTTGAAGCGTATCAGAGGAACACTTGTAAAACCGATGTGTTGTGATTTAGCTCGTTTCGGTCTAAAACAGCTTGTTTCGCTGTATTAAGCAAGAATACATGCTTTTCGCGCAGTTATAAGAGAAAAAGTTTTGACGCGTATCAGAGGAACACTTGTAAAACCGATGTGTTCAGATTTAGCTCGTTTCGGTCTAAAACAGCTTGTTTCATTGTATTAAGCACGAATACATGCTTTACGCGCAGTTATAGAAGAAAAAGTTTTGACGCGTATCAGAGACACTTGTAAAACCGATGTGTTGTGATTTAGCTCGTTTCGGTCTAAAACAGCTTGTTTCGTTGTATTAAGCAAGAATACATGCTTTTCGCGCAGTTATAAGAGAAAAAGTTGACGAGTATCACGTGGATACTTGTAAAACCGATGTGTTCAGATTTAGCTCGTTTCGGTCTAAAACAGCTTGTTTCGTTGTATTAAGCACGAATACATGCTTTTCGCGCAGTTATAAGAGAAAAAGTTTTGACGAGTATCACGTGGAACACTTGTAATACCGATGTGTTGTGATTTAGCTCGTTTCGGTCTAAAACAGCTTGTTTCGCTGTATTAAGCAAGAATACATGCTTTTCGCGCAGTTACAAGAGAAAAGGTTTTGACGCGTATCAGAGGAACACTTGTAAAACCGATGTGTTGTGATTTAGCTCGTTTCGGTCTAAAACAGCTTGTTTCGCTGTATTAAGCTAGAATACATGCTTTTCGCGCAGTTATAAGAGAAAAAGTTTTGACGCGTATTAGAGGAACACTTGTAAAACCGATGTGTTGTGATTTAGCTCGTTTCGGTCTAAAACAACTTGTTTCGCTGTATTAAGCAAGAATACATGCTTTTCGCGCAGTTATAAGAGAAAAAGTTTTGACGCGTATCAGAGGAACACTTGTAAAACCGATGTGTTCAGATTTAGCTCGTTTCGGTCTAAAACAACTTGTTTCGTTGTATTAAGCACGAATACATGCTTTACGCGCAGTTATAGAAGAAAAAGTTTTGACGCGTATCAGAGACACTTGTAAAACCGATGTGTTGTGATTTAGCTCGTTTCGGTCTAAAACAGCTTTGACGCGTATTAGAGAGCTTGTTTCGTTGTATTAAGCAAGAATACATGCTTTTCGCGCCGTTATAAGAGAAAAAGTTTTGACGAGTATCACGTGGATACTTGTAAAACCGATGTGTTCAGATTTAGCTCGTTTCGGTCTAAAACAGCTTGTTTCGTTGTATTAAGCACGAATACATGCTTTTCGCGCAGTTATAAGAGAAAACGTTTTGACGCGTATCAGAGGAACACTTGTAAAACCGATGTGTTGTGATTTAGCTCGTTTCGGTCTAAAACAGCTTGTTTCGTTGTATTAAGCAAGAATACATGCTTTTCGCGCAGTTATAAGAGAAAAAGTTTTGACGAGTATCACGTGGATACTTGTAAAACCGATGTGTTCAGATTTAGCTCGTTTCGGTCAAAAACAGCTTGTTTCGTTGTATTAAGCACGAATACATGCTTTTCGCGCAGTTAAAAAAGAAAAAGTTTTGACGAGTATCAGAGACACCTGTAAAACCGATGTGTTCAGATTTAGCTCGTTTCGGTCTAAAACTACGAAACAAGCTGTTTCAAACCGAAACGAGCTAAATCTGAACACATCGGTTTTACAAGTGTCCCTGTGACACGCGTCAAAACTTTTTCTCTTATAACTGCGCGAAAAGCATGTATTCTTGCTTAATACAACGAAACAAGCTGTTTTAGACCGAAACGAGCTAAATCACAACACATCGGTTTTACAAGTGTCTCTGATACGCGTCAAAACTTTTTCTTCTATAACTGCGCGTTAAGCATGTATTCGTGCTTAATACAACGAAACAAGCTGTTTTAGACCGAAACGAGCTAAATCTGAACACATCGGTTTTACAAGTGTCCCTGTGACACGCGTCAAAACTTTTTCTCTTATAACTGCGCGAAAAGCATGTATTCTTGCTTAATACAGCGAAACAAGCTGTTTTAGACCGAAACGAGCTAAATCACAACACATCGGTATTACAAGTGTTTCACGTGATACTCGTCAAAACTTTTTCTCTTTTAACTGCGCGAAAAGCATGTATTCGTGCTTAATACAACGAAACAGGCTGTTTTTGACCGAAACGAGCTAAATTTGAACACATCGGTTTTACAAGTATCCACGTGATACTCGTCAAAACTTTTTCTCTTATAACTGCGCGAAAAGCATGTATTCTTGCTTAATACAACGAAACAAGCTGTTTTAGACCGAAACAAGCTAAATCTGAACACATCGGTTTTACAAGTATCCACGTGATACTCGTCAATACTTTTTCTCTTATAACTGCGCGAAAAGCATGTATTCTTGCTTAATACAGCGAAACAAGCTTTTTTAGACCGAAATGAGCTAAATCACAACACATCGGTTTTACAAGTGTTCCTCTGATACGCGTCAAAACTTTTTATTTTATAACTGCGCGAAAAGCATGTATTCTTGCTTAATACAGCGAATCAAGCTGTTTTAGACCGAAACGAGCTAAATCACAACACATCGCTATTACAAGTGTTCCTCTGATACCCGTCAAAACTTTTTCTCTTATAACTGCGTGAAAAGCATGTATTCTTGCTCAATACAGCGAAACAAGCTGTTTTAGACCGAAATGAGCTAAATCACAACACATCGGTTTTACAAGTGTTCCTCTGATACGCGTCAAAACTTTTTCTCTTATAACTGCGCGAAAAGCATGTATTCTTGCTTAATACAGCGAAACAAGCTGTTTTAGACCGAAACGACCTAAATCACAACACATCGGTATTACAAGTGTTCCACGTGATACTCGTCAAAACTTTTTCTCTTATAACTGCGCGAAAAGCATGTATTCGTGCTTAATACAACGAAACAAGCTGTTTTAGACCGAAACGAGCTAAATCTGAACACATCGGTTTTACAAGTATCCACGTGATACTCGTCAAAACTTTTTCTCTTATAACTGCGCGAAAAGCATGTATTCTTGCTTAATACAACGAAACAAGCTGTTTTAGACCGAAACGAGCTAAATCACAACACATCGGTTTTACAAGTGTCTCTCTAATACGCGTCAAAACTTTTTCTCTTATAACTGCGCGAAAAGCATGTATTCTTGCTTAATACAGCGAAACAAGCTGTTTTAGACCGAAACGAGCTAAATCACAACACAAAGGTTTTACAAGTGTTCCTCTGATACGCGTCAAAACTTTTTCTCTTATAACTGCGCGAAAAGCATGCATTCTTGCTTTTTACTACGAAACAAGCTGTTTCAGACCGAAACGAGCTAAATCTGAACACATCGGTTTTACAAGTGTCCCTGTGACACGCGTCAAAACTTTTTCTCTTATAACTGCGCGAAAAGCATGTATTCTTGCTTAAACAGCGAAACAAGCTGTTTTAGACCGAAATGAGCTAAATCACAACACATCGGTTTTACAAGTGTTCCTCTGATACGCGTCAAAACTTTTTCTCTTATAACTGCGCGAAAAGCATGTATTCTTGCTTAATACAGCGAAACAAGCTGTTTTAAACCGAAACGAGCGAAATCACAACACATCGGTATTACAAGTGTTCCACGTTATACTCGTCAAAACTTTTTCTCTTATAACTGCGCGAAAAGCATGTATTCGTGCTTAATACAACGAAACAAGCTGTTTTAGACCGAAACGAGCTAAATCTGAACACATCGGTTTTACAAGTATCCACGTGATACTCAAAACTTTTTCTCTTATAACTGCGCGAAAAGCATGTATTCTTGCTTAATACAACGAAACAAGCTGTTTTAGACCGAAACGAGCTAAATCACAACACATCGGTTTTACAAGTGTCTCTGATACGCGTCAAAACTTTTTCTTCTATAACTGCGCGTAAAGCATGTATTCTTGCTTAATACAACGAAACAAGCTGTTTTAGACCGAAACGAGCTAAATCTGAACACATCGGTTTTACAAGTATCCACGTAATACTCGTCAAAACTTTTTCTCTTATAACTGCGCGAAAAGCATGTATTCTTGCTTAATACAACGAAACAAGCTGTTTTAGACCGAAACGAGCTAAATCACAACACATCGGTTTTACAAGTGTCTAATACGCGTCAAAACTTTTTCTTCTATAACTGCGCCTAAAGCATGTATTCGTGCTTAATACAACGAAACAAGTTGTTTTAGACCGAAACGAGCTAAATCTGAACACATCGGTTTTACAAGTGTCCCTGTGACACGCGTCAAAACTTTTTCTCTTATAACTGCGCGAAAAGCATGTATTCTTGCTTAATACAGCGAAACAAGCTGCTTTAGACCGAAACGAGCTAAATCACAACACAAAGGTTTTACAAGTGTTCCTCTGATACGCGTCGAAACTTTTTCTCTTATAACTGCGCGAAAAGCATGTATTCTTGCTTAATACTACGAAACAAGCTGTTTTAGACCGAAACGAGCTAAATCACAACACATCGGTTTTACAAGTGTTCCTCTGATACGCGTCTAAACTTTTTCTCTTATAACTGCGCGAAAAGCATGTATTCGTGCTTAATACAACGAAACAAGCTGTTTCAGACCGAAACGAGCTAAATCTGAACACATCGGTTTTACAAGTGTCGCTGTGACACGCGTCAAAACTTTTTCTCTTATAACTGCGCGAAAAGCATGTATTCTTGCTTAATACAGCGAAACAAGCTGTTTTAGACCGAAATGAGCTAAATCACAACACATCGGTTTTACAAGTGTTCCTCTGATACGCGTCAAAACTTTTTCTCTTATAACTGCGCGAAAAGCATGTATTCTTGCTTAATACAGCGAAACAAGCTGTTTTAAACCGAAACGAGCTAAATCACAACACATCGGTATTACAAGTGTTCCACGTGATACTCGTCAAAACGTTTTCTCTTATAACTGCGCGAAAAGCATGTATTCGTGCTTAATACAACGAAACAAGCTGTTTTAGACCGAAACGAGCTAAATCTGAACACATCGGTTTTACAAGTATCCACGTGATACTCGTCAAAACTTTTTCTCTTATAACTGGGCGAAAAGCATGTATTCTTGCTTAATACAACGAAACAAGCTGTTTTAGACCGAAACGAGCTAAATCACAACACATCGGTTTTACAAGTGTCTCTGATACGCGTCAAAACTTTTTCTTCTATAACTGCGCGTAAAGCATGTGTTCGTGCTTAATACAACGAAACAAGCTGTTTCAGACCGAAACGAGCTAAATCTGAACACATCGGTTTTACAAGTGTCCCTGTGACACGCGTCAAAACTTTTTCTCTTATACTGCGCGAAAAGCATGTATTCTTGCTTAAACAGCGAAACAAGCTGTTTTAGACCGAAATGAGCTAAATCACAACACATCGGTTTTACAAGTGTTCCTCTGATACGCGTCAAAACTTTTTCTCTTATAACTGCGCGAAAAGCATGTATTTTTGCTTAATACAGCGAAACAAGCTGTTTTAAACCGAAACGAGCGAAATCACAACACATCGGTATTACAAGTGTTCCACGTGATACTCGTCAAAACTTTTTCTCTTATAACTGCGCGAAAAGCATGTATTCTTGCTTAATACAACGAAACAAGCTGTTTTAGACCGAAACGAGCTAAATAACAACACATCGGTTTTACAAGTGTCTCTCTGATACGCGTCAAAACTTTTTCTTCTATAACTGCGCGTAAAGCATGTATTCTTGCTTAATACAACGAAACAAGCTGTTTTAGACCGAAACGAGCTAAATCTGAACACATCGGTTTTACAAGTATCCACGTAATACTCGTCAAAACTTTTTCTCTTATAACTGCGCGAAAAGCATGTATTCTTGCTTAATACAGCGAAACAAGCTGCTTTAGACCGAAACGAGCTAAATCACAACACAAAGGTTTTACAAGTGTTCCTCTGATACGCGTCAAAACTTTTTCTCTTATAACTGCGCGAAAAGCATGTATTCTTGCTTAATACTACGAAACAAGCTGTTTTAGACCGAAACGAGCTAAATCACAACACATCGGTTTTACAAGTGTTCCTCTGATACGCGTCTAAACTTTTTCTCTTATAACTGCGCGAAAAGCATGTATTCGTGCTTAATACAACGAAACAAGCTGTTTCAGACCGAAACGAGCTAAATCTGAACACATCGGTTTTACAAGTGTCGCTGTGACACGCGTCAAAACTTTTTCTCTTATAACTGCGCGAAAAGCATGTATTCTTGCTTAATACAGCGAAACAAGCTGTTTTAGACCGAAATGAGCTAAATCACAACACATCGGTTTTACAAGTGTTCCTCTGATACGCGTCAAAACTTTTTCTCTTATAACTGCGCGAAAAGCATGTATTCTTGCTTAATACAGCGAAACAAGCTGTTTTAAACCGAAACGAGCTAAATCACAACACACCGGTATTACAAGTGTTCCACGTGATACTCGTCAAAACTTTTTCTCTTATAACTGCGCGAAAAGCATGTATTCGTGCTTAATACAACGAAACAAGCTGTTTTAGACCGAAACGAGCTAAATCTGAACACATCGGTTTTACAAGTATCCACGTGATACTCGTCAAAACTTTTTCTCTTATAACTGGGCGAAAAGCATGTATTCTTGCTTAATACAACGAAACAAGCTGTTTTAGACCGAAACGAGCTAAATCACAACACATCGGTTTTACAAGTGTCTCTCTAATACGCGTCAAAACTTTTTCTCTTATAACTGCGCGAAAAGCATGTATTCTTGCTTAATACAGCAAAACAAGCTGTTTTAGACCGAAACGAGCTAAATCACAACACAAAGGTTTTACAAGTGTTCCTCTGATACGCGTCAAAACTTTTTCTCTTATAACTGCGCGAAAAGCATGTATTCTTGCTTTTTACTACGAAACAAGCTGTTTCAGACCGAAACGAGCTAAATCTGAACACATCGGTTTTACAAGTGTCCCTGTGACACGCGTCAAAACTTTTTCTCTTATAACTGCGCGAAAAGCATGTATTCTTGCTTAATACAACGAAACAAGCTGTTTTAGACCGAAACGAGCTAAATCTGAACACATCGGTTTTACAAGTGTTCCTCTGATACGCGTCAAAACTTTTTCTCTTATAACTGCGCGAAAACATGTATTCTTGCTCAATACAGCGAAACAAGCTGTTTTAGACCGAAACGAGCTAAATCACAACACAAAGGTTTTACAAGTGTTCCTCTGATACGCGTCAAAACTTTTTCTCTTATAACTGCGCGAAAAGCATGTATTCTTGCTTTTTACTACGAAACAAGCTGTTTCAGACCGAAACGAGCTAAATCTGAACACATCGGTTTTACAAGTGTCCCTGTGACACGCGTCAAAACTTTTTCTCTTATAACTGCGCGAAAAGCATGTATTCTTGCTTAAACAGCGAAACAAGCTGTTTTAGACCGAAATGAGCTAAATCACAACACATCGGTTTTACAAGTGTTCCTCTAATACGCGTCAAAACTTTTTCTCTTATAATGCGAAAAGCATGTATTCTTGCTTAATACAGCGAAACAAGCTGTTTTAAACCGAAACGAGCGAAATCACAACACATCGGTATTACAAGTGTTCCACGTGATACTCGTCAAAACTTTTTCTCTTATAACTGCGCGAAAAGCATGTATTCGTGCTTAATACAACGAAACAAGCTGTTTTAGACCGAAACGAGCTAAATCTGAACACATCGGTTTTACAAGTATCCACGTGATACTCAAAACTTTTTCTCTTATAACTGCGCGAAAAGCATGTATTCTTGCTTAATACAACGAAACAAGCTGTTTTAGACCGAAACGAGCTAAATCACAACACATCGGTTTTACAAGTGTTCCTCTGATACGCGTCAAAACTTTTCTCCTATAACTGCGCGAAAAGCATGTATTCTTGCTTAATACAGCGAAAGAAGCTGTTTTAGACCGAAACGAGCTAAATCACAACACATCGGTTTTACAAGTGTTCCTCTGATACGCGTCTAAACTTTTTCTCTTATAACTGCGCGAAAAGCATGTATTCGTGCTTAATACAACGAAACAAGCTGTTTCAGACCGAAACGAGCTAAATCTGAACACATCGGTTTCACAAGTGTCCCTGTGACACGCGTCAAAACTTTTTCTCTTATAACTGCGCGAAAAGCATGTATTCTTGCTTAATACAGCGAAACAAGCTGTTTTAGACCGAAATGAGCTAAATCACAACACATCGGTTTTACAAGTGTTCCTCTGATACACGTCAAAACTTTTTCTCTTATAACTGCGCGAAAAGCATGTATTCTTGCTTAATACAGCGAAACAAGCTGTTTTAGACCGAAACGAGCTAAATCACAACACAAAGGTTTTACAAGTGTTCCTCTGATACGCGTCAAAACTTTTTCTCTTATAACTGCGCAAAAAGCATGTATTCTTGCTTATTACTACGAAACAAGCTGTTTCAAACCGAAACGAGCTAAATCTGAACACATCGGTTTTACAAGTGTCCCTGTGACACGCGTCAAAACTTTTTCTCCTATAACTGCGCGAAAAGCATGTATTCTTGCTTAATACAACGAAACAAGCTGTTTTAGACCGAAACGAGCTAAATCACAACACATCGGTTTTACAAGTGTCTCTGATACGCGTCAAAACTTTTTCTTCTATAACTGCGCGTAAAGCATGTATTCGTGCTTAATACAACGAAACAAGCTGTTTTAGACCGAAACGAGCTAAATCTGAACACATCGGTTTTACAAGTGTTCCTCTGATACGCGTCAAAACGTTTTCTCTTATAACTGCGCGAAAAGCATGTATTCTTGCTTAATACAGCGAAACAAGCTGTTTTAGACCGAAACGAGCTAAATCACAACACATCGGTTTTACAAGTGTTCCTCTGATACGCGTCAAAACTTTTTATTTTATAACTGCGCGAAAAGCATGTATTCTTGCTTAATACAGCGAATCAAGCTGTTTTAGACCGAAACGAGCTAAATCACAACACATCGGTATTAGAAGTGTTCCTCTGATACGCGTCAAAACTTTTTCTCTTATAACTGCGCGAAAAGCATGTATTCTTGCTCAATATAGCGAAACAAGCTGTTTTAGACCGAAATGAGCTAAATCACAACACATCGGTTTTACAAGTGTTCCTCTGATACGCGTCAAAACTTTTTCTCTTATAACTGCGCGAAAAGCATGTATTCTTGCTTAATACAGCGAAACAAGCTGTTTTAGACCGAAACGAGCTAAATCACAACACATCGGTTTTACAAGTGTTCCTCTGATAGCGTCAAAACTTTTTCTCTTATAACTGCGCGAAAAGCATGTATTCTTGCCTAATACAACGAAACAAGCTGTTTTAAACCGAAACGAGCTAAATCACAACACATCGGTTTTACAAGTGTCTCTCTAATACGCGTCAAAACTTTTTCTCTTATAACTGCGCGAAAAGCATGTATTCTTGCTTAATACAACGAAACAAGCTGTTTTAGACCGAAACGAGCTAAATCTGAACACATCGGTTTTACAAGTATCCACGTGATACTCGTCAAAACTTTTTCTCTTATAACTGCGCGAAAAGCATGTATTCTTGCTTAATACAGCGAAACAAGCTGTTTTAGACCGAAATGAGCTAAATCACAACACATCGGTTTTACAAGTGTTCCTCTGATACGCGTCAAAACTTTTTCTTTTATAACTGCGCGAAAAGCATGTATTCTTGCTTAATACAGCGAATCAAGTTGTTTTAGACCGAAACGAGCTAAATCACAACACATCGGTACTACAAGTGTTCCACGTGATACTCGTCAAAACTTTTTCTCTTATAACTGCGCGAAAAGCATGTATTCTTGCTTAATACAGCGAAACAAGCTGTTTTAGACCGAAACGAGCTAAATCACAACACATCGGTATTACAAGTGTTCCACGTGATACTCGTCAAAACTTTTTCTCTTATAACTGCGCGAAAAGCATGTATTCGTGCTTAATACAACGAAACAAGCTGTTTTAGACCGAAACGAGCTAAATCTGAACACATCGGTTTTACAAGTATCTACGTGATACTCGTCAAAACTTTTTCTCTTATAACTGCGCGAAAAGCATGTATTCTTGCTTAATACAACGAAACAAGCTGTTTTAGACCGAAACGAGCTAAATCACAACACATCGGTTTTACAAGTGTCTCTCTAATACGCGTCAAAACTTTTTCTCTTATAACTGCGCGAAAAGCATGTATTCTTGCTTAATACAACGAAACAAGCTGTTTTAGACCGAAACGAGCTAAATCTGAACACATCGGTTTTACAAGTATCCACGTGATACTCGTCAAAACTTTTTCTCTTATAACTGCGCGAAAAGCATGTATTCTTGCTTAATACAACGAAACAAGCTGTTTTAGACCGAAACGAGCTAAATCACAACACATCGGTTTTACAAGTGTCTCTCTGATACGCGTCAAAACTTTTTCTTCTATAACTGCGCGTAAAGCATGTATTCTTGCTTAATACAACGAAACAAGCTGTTTTAGACCGAAACGAGCTAAATCTGAACACATCGGTTTTACAAGTATCCACGTAATACTCGTCAAAACTTTTTCTCTTATAACTGCGCGAAAAGCATGTATTCTTGCTTAATACTACGAAACAAGCTGTTTTAGACCGAAACGAGCTAAATCACAACACATCGGTTTTACAAGTGTTCCTCTGATACGCGTCTAAACTTTTTCTCTTATATCTGCGCGAAAAGCATGTATTCGTGCTTAATACAACGAAACAAGCTGTTTCAGACCGAAACGAGCTAAATCTGAACACATCGGTTTTACAAGTGTCGCTGTGACACGCGTCAAAACTTTTTCTCTTATAACTGCGCGAAAAGCATGTATTCTTGCTTAATACAGCGAAACAAGCTGTTTTAGACCGAAATGAGCTAAATCACAACACATCGGTTTTACAAGTGTTCCTCTGATACGCGTCAAAACTTTTTCTCTTATAACTGCGCGAAAAGCATGTATTCTTGCTTAATACAGCGAAACAAGCTGTTTTAAACCGAAACGAGCTAAATCACAACACATCGGTATTACAAGTGTTCCACGTGATACTCGTCAAAACTTTTTCTCTTATAACTGCGCGAAAAGCATGTATTCGTGCTTAATACAACGAAACAAGCTGTTTTAGACCGAAACGAGCTAAATCTGAACACATCGGTTTTACAAGTATCCACGTGATACTCGTCAAAACTTTTTCTCTTATAACTGGGCGAAAAGCATGTATTCTTGCTTAATACAACGAAACAAGCTGTTTTAGACCGAAACGAGCTAAATCACAACACATCGGTTTTACAAGTGTCTCTGATACGCGTCAAAACTTTTTCTTCTATAACTGCGCGTAAAGCATGTATTCGTGCTTAATACAACGAAACAAGCTGTTTTAGACCGAAACGAGCTAAATCTGAACACATCGGTTTTACAAGTGTTCCTCTGATACGCGTCAAAACGTTTTCTCTTATAACTGCGCGAAAAGCATGTATTCTTGCTCAATACAGCGAAACAAGCTGTTTTAGACCGAAATGAGCTAAATCACAACACATCGGTTTTACAATTGTTCCTCTGATACGCGTCAAAACTTTTTCTCTTATAACTGCGCGAAAAGCATGTATTCTTGCTTAATACAGCGAAACAAGCTGTTTTAGACCGAAACGACCTAAATCACAACACATCGGTATTACAAGTGTTCCACGTGATACTCGTCAAAACTTTTTCTCTTATAACTGCGCGAAAAGCATGTATTCGTGCTTAATACAACGAAACAAGCTGTTTTAGACCGAAACGAGCTAAATCTGAACACATCGGTTTTACAAGTATCCACGTGATACTCGTCAAAACTTTTTCTCTTATAACTGCGCGAAAAGCATGTATTCTTGCTTAATACAACGAAACAAGCTGTTTTAGACCGAAACGAGCTAAATCACAACACATCGGTTTTACAAGTGTCTCTCTAATACGCGTCAAAACTTTTTCTCTTATAACTGCGCGAAAAGCATGTATTCTTGCTTAATACAGCGAAACAAGCTGTTTTAGACCGAAACGAGCTAAATCACAACACAAAGGTTTTACAAGTGTTCCTCTGATACGCGTCAAAACTTTTTCTCTTATAACTGCGCGAAAAGCATGTATTCTTGCTTTTTACTACGAAACAAGCTGTTTCAGACCGAAACGAGCTAAATCTGAACACATCGGTTTTACAAGTGTCCCTGTGACACGCGTCAAAACTTTTTCTCTTATATCTGCGCGAAAAGCATGTATTCTTGCTTAAACAGCGAAACAAGCTGTTTTAGACCGAAATGAGCTAAATCACAACACATCGGTTTTACAAGTGTTCCTCTGATACGCGTCAAAACTTTTTCTCTTATAACTGCGCGAAAAGCATGTATTCTTGCTTAATACAGCGAAACAAGCTGTTTTAAACCGAAACGAGCGAAATCACAACACATCGGTATTACAAGTGTTCCACGTGATACTCGTCAAAACTTTTTCTCTTATAACTGCGCGAAAAGCATGTATTCGTGCTTAATACAACGAAACAAGCTGTTTTAGACCGAAACGAGCTAAATCACAACACATCGGTTTTACAAGTGTCTCTCTGATACGCGTCAAAACTTTTTCTTCTATAACTGCGCGTAAAGCATGTATTCTTGCTTAATACAACGAAACAAGCTGTTTTAGACCGAAACGAGCTAAATCTGAACACATCGGTTTTACAAGTGTCCCTGTGACACGCGTCAAAACTTTTTCTCTTATAACTGCGCGAAAAGTATGTATTCTTGCTTAATACAGCGAAACAAGCTGCTTTAGACCGAAACGAGCTAAATCACAACACATCGGTTTTACAAGTGTTCCTCTGATACGCGTCTAAACTTTTTCTCTTATAACTGCGCGAAAAGCTTGTATTCTTGCTTAATACAGCGAAACAAGCTGTTTTAGACCGAAATGAGCTAAATCACAACACATCGGTTTTACAAGTGTTCCTCTGATACACGTCAAAACTTTTTCTCTTATAACTGAGCGAAAAGCATGTATTCTTGCTTAATACAGCGAAACAAGCTGTTTTAGACCGAAACGAGCTAAATCACAACACAAAGGTTTTACAAGTGTTCCTCTGATACGCGTCAAAATTTTTCTCTTATAACTGCGCAAAAAGCATGTATTCTTGCTTATTACTACGAAACAAGCTGTTTCAAACCGAAACGAGCTAAATCTGAACACATCGGTTTTACAAGTGTCCCTGTGACACGCGTCAAAACTTTTTCTCCTATAACTGCGCGAAAAGCATGTATTCTTGCTTAATACAACGAAACAAGCTGTTTTAGACCGAAACGAGCTAAATCACAACACATCGGTTTTACAAGTGTCTCTGATACGCGTCAAAACTTTTTCTTCTATAACTGCGCGTAAAGCATGTATTCGTGCTTAATACAACGAAACAAGCTGTTTTAGACCGAAACGAGCTAAATCTGAACACATCGGTTTTACAAGTGTTCCTCTGATACGCGTCAAAACTTTTTCTCTTATAACTGCGCGAAAAGCATGTATTCTTGCTTAATACAGCGAAACAAGCTGTTTTAGACCGAAACGAGCTAAATCACAACACATCGGTTTTACAAGTGTTCCTCTGATACGCGTCAAAACTTTTTATTTTATAACTGCGCGAAAAGCATGTATTCTTGCTTAATACAGCGAATCAAGCTGTTTTAGACCGAAACGAGGTAAATCACAACACATCGGTATTAGAAGTGTTCCTCTGATACGCGTCAAAACTTTTTCTCTTATAACTGCGCGAAAAGCATGTATTCTTGCTCAATATAGCGAAACAAGCTGTTTTAGACCGAAATGAGCTAAATCACAACACATCGGTTTTACAAGTGTTCCTCTGATACGCGTCAAAACTTTTTCTCTTATAACTGCGCGAAAAGCATGTATTCTTGCTTAATACAGCGAAACAAGCTGTTTTAGACCGAAACGAGCTAAATCACAACACATCGGTTTTACAAGTGTTCCTCTGATAGCGTCAAAACTTTTTCTCTTATAACTGCGCGAAAAGCATGTATTCTTGCCTAATACAACGAAACAAGCTGTTTTAAACCGAAACGAGCTAAATCACAACACATCGGTTTTACAAGTGTCTCTCTAATACGCGTCAAAACTTTTTCTCTTATAACTGCGCGAAAAGCATGTATTCTTGCTTAATACAACGAAACAAGCTGTTTTAGACCGAAACGAGCTAAATCTGAACACATCGGTTTTACAAGTATCCACGTAATACTCGTCAAAACTTTTTCTCTTATAACTGCGCGAAAAGCATGTATTCTTGCTTAATACAGCGAAACAAGCTGTTTTAGACCGAAATGAGCTAAATCACAACACATCGGTTTTACAAGTGTTCCTCTGATACGCGTCAAAACTTTTTCTTTTATAACTGCGCGAAAAGCATGTATTCTTGCTTAATACAGCGAATCAAGTTGTTTTAGACCGAAACGAGCTAAATCACAACACATCGGTACTACAAGTGTTCCACGTGATACTCGTCAAAACGTTTTCTCTTATAACTGCGCGAAAAGCATGTATTCTTGCTTAATACAGCGAAACAAGCTGTTTTAGACCGAAACGAGCTAAATCACAACACATCGGTATTACAAGTGTTCCACGTGATACTCGTCAAAACTTTTTCTCTTATAACTGCGCGAAAAGCATGTATTCGTGCTTAATACAACGAAACAAGCTGTTTTAGACCGAAACGAGCTAAATCTGAACACATCGGTTTTACAAGTATCTACGTGATACTCGTCAAAACTTTTTCTCTTATAACTGCGCGAAAAGCATGTATTCTTGCTTAATACAACGAAACAAGCTGTTTTAGACCGAAACGAGCTAAATCACAACACATCGGTTTTACAAGTGTCTCTCTAATACGCGTCAAAACTTTTTCTCTTATAACTGCGCGAAAAGCATGTATTCTTGCTTAATACAACGAAACAAGCTGTTTTAGACCGAAACGAGCTAAATCTGAACACATCGGTTTTACAAGTATCCACGTGATACTCGTCAAAACTTTTTCTCTTATAACTGCGCGAAAAGCATGTATTCTTGCTTAATACAACGAAACAAGCTGTTTTAGACCGAAACGAGCTAAATCACAACACATCGGTTTTACAAGTGTCTCTCTGATACGCGTCAAAACTTTTTCTTCTATAACTGCGCGTAAAGCATGTATTCTTGCTTAATACAACGAAACAAGCTGTTTTAGACCGAAACGAGCTAAATCTGAACACATCGGTTTTACAAGTATCCACGTAATACTCGTCAAAACTTTTTCTCTTATAACTGCGCGAAAAGCATGTATTCTTGCTTAATACTACGAAACAAGCTGTTTTAGACCGAAACGAGCTAAATCACAACACATCGGTTTTACAAGTGTTCCTCTGATACGCGTCTAAACTTTTTCTCTTATATCTGCGCGAAAAGCATGTATTCGTGCTTAATACAACGAAACAAGCTGTTTCAGACCGAAACGAGCTAAATCTGAACACATCGGTTTTACAAGTATCCACGTGATACTCGTCAAAACTTTCTCTCTTATAACTGGGCGAAAAGCATGTATTCTTGCTTAATACAACGAAACAAGCTGTTTTAGACCGAAACGAGCTAAATCACAACACATCGGTTTTACAAGTGTCTCTGATACGCGTCAAAACTTTTTCTTCTATAACTGCGCGTAAAGCATGTATTCGTGCTTAATACAACGAAACAAGCTGTTTTAGACCGAAACGAGCTAAATCTGAACACATCGGTTTTACAAGTGTTCCTCTGATACGCGTCAAAACTTTTTCTCTTATAACTGCGCGAAAAGCATGTATTCTTGCTCAATACAGCGAAACAAGCTGTTTTAGACCGAAATGAGCTAAATCACAACACATCGGTTTTTCAATTGTTCCTCTGATACGCGTCAAAACTTTTTCTCTTATAACTGCGCGAAAAGCATGTATTCTTGCTTAATACAGCGAAACAAGCTGTTTTAGACCGAAACGACCTAAATCACAACACATCGGTATTACAAGTGTTCCACGTGATACTCGTCAAAACTTTTTCTCTTATAACTGCGCGAAAAGCATGTATTCGTGCTTAATACAACGAAACAAGCTGTTTTAGACCGAAACGAGCTAAATCTGAACACATCGGTTTTACAAGTATCCACGTGATACTCGTCAAAACTTTTTCTCTTATAACTGCGCGAAAAGCATGTATTCTTGCTTAATACAACGAAACAAGCTGTTTTAGACCGAAACGAGCTAAATCACAACACATCGGTTTTACAAGTGTCTCTCTAATACGCGTCAAAACTTTTTCTCTTATAACTGCGCGAAAAGCATGTATTCTTGCTTAATACAGCGAAACAAGCTGTTTTAGACCGAAACGAGCTAAATCACAACACAAAGGTTTTACAAGTGTTCCTCTGATAGGCGTCAAAACTTTTTCTCTTATAACTGCGCGAAAAGCATGTATTCTTGCTTTTTACTACGAAACAAGCTGTTTCAGACCGAAACGAGCTAAATCTGAACACATCGGTTTTACAAGTGTCCCTGTGACACGCGTCAAAACTTTTTCTCTTATATCTGCGCGAAAAGCATGTATTCTTGCTTAAACAGCGAAACAAGCTGTTTTAGACCGAAATGAGCTAAATCACAACACATCGGTTTTACAAGTGTTCCTCTGATACGCGTCAAAACTTTTTCTCTTATAACTGCGCGAAAAGCATGTATTCTTGCTTAATACAGCGAAACAAGCTGTTTTAAACCGAAACGAGCGAAATCACAACACATCGGTATTACAAGTGTTCCACGTGATACTCGTCAAAACTTTTTCTCTTATAACTGCGCGAAAAGCATGTATTCGTGCTTAATACAACGAAACAAGCTGTTTTAGACCGAAACGAGCTAAATCTGAACACATCGGTTTTACAAGTATCCACGTGATACTCAAAACTTTTTCTCTTATAACTGCGCGAAAAGCATGTATTCTTGCTTAATACAACGAAACAAGCTGTTTTAGACCGAAACGAGCTAAATCACAACACATCGGTTTTACAAGTGTCTCTCTGATACGCGTCAAAACTTTTTCTTCTATAACTGCGCGTAAAGCATGTATTCTTGCTTAATACAACGAAACAAGCTGTTTTAGACCGAAACGAGCTAAATCTGAACACATCGGTTTTACAAGTGTCCCTGTGACACGCGTCAAAACTTTTTCTCTTATAACTGCGCGAAAAGCATGTATTCTTGCTTAATACAGCGAAACAAGCTGCTTTAGACCGAAACGAGCTAAATCACAACACATCGGTTTTACAAGTGTTCCTCTGATACGCGTCTAAACTTTTTCTCTTATAACTGCGCGAAAAGCATGTATTCGTGCTTAATACAACGAAACAAGCTGTTTCAGACCGAAACGAGCTAAATCTGAACACATCGGTTTTACAAGTGTCGCTGTGACACGCGTCAAAACTTTTTCTCTTATAACTGCGCGAAAAGCATGTATTCTTGCTTAATACAGCGAAACAAGCTGTTTTAGACCGAAATGAGCTAAATCACAACACATCGGTTTTACAAGTGTTCCTCTGATACGCGTCAAAACTTTTTCTCTTATAACTGCGCGAAAAGCATGTATTCTTGCTTAATACAGCGAAACAAGCTGTTTTAAACCGAAACGAGCTAAATCACAACACATCGGTATTACAAGTGTTCCACGTGATACTCGTCAAAACTTTTTCTCTTATAACTGCGCGAAAAGCATGTATTCGTGCTTAATACAACGAAACAAGCTGTTTTAGACCGAAACGAGCTAAATCTGAACACATCGGTTTTACAAGTATCCACGTGATACTCGTCAAAACTTTTTCTCTTATAACTGGGCGAAAAGCATGTATTCTTGCTTAATACAACGAAACAAGCTGTTTTAGACCGAAACGAGCTAAATCACAACACATCGGTTTTACAAGTGTCTCTGATACGCGTCAAAACTTTTTCTTCTATAACTGCGCGTAAAGCATGTATTCGTGCTTAATACAACGAAACAAGCTGTTTCAGACCGAAACGAGCTAAATCTGAACACATCGGTTTTACAAGTGTCCCTGTGACACGCGTCAAAACTTTTTCTCTTATAACTGCGCGAAAAGCATGTATTCTTGCTTAAACAGCGAAACAAGCTGTTTTAGACCGAAATGAGCTAAATCACAACACATCGGTTTTACAAGTGTTCCTCTGATACGCGTCAAAACTTTTTCTCTTATAACTGCGCGAAAAGCATGTATTTTTGCTTAATACAGCGAAACAAGCTGTTTTAAACCGAAACGAGCGAAATCACAACACATCGGTATTACAAGTGTTCCACGTGATACTCGTCAAAACTTTTTCTCTTATAACTGCGCGAAAAGCATGTATTCGTGCTTAATACAACGAAACAAGCTGTTTTAGACCGAAACGAGCTAAATCACAACACAAAGGTTTTACAAGTGTTCCTCTGATACGCGTCAAAACTTTTTCTCTTATAACTGCGCGAAAAGCATGTATTCTTGCTTTTTACTACGAAACAAGCTGTTTCAGACCGAAACGAGCTAAATCTGAACACATCGGTTTTACAAGTGTCCCTGTGACACGCGTCAAAACTTTTTCTCTTATAACTGCGCGAAAAGCATGTATTCGTGCTTAATACAACGAAACAAGCTGTTTTAGACCGAAACGAGCTAAATCTGAACACATCGGTTTTACAAGTGTTCCTCTGATACGCGTCAAAACTTTTTCTCTTATAACTGCGCGAAAAGCATGTATTCTTGCTTAATACAGCGAAACAAGCTGTTTTATACCGAAACGACCTAAATCACAACACATCGGTATTACAAGTGTTCCACGTGATACTCGTCAAAACTTTTTCTCTTATAACTGCGCGAAAAGCATGTATTCGTGCTTAATACAACGAAACAAGCTGTTTTAGACCGAAACGAGCTAAATCTGAACACATCGGTTTTACAAGTATCCACGTGATACTCGTCAAAACTTTTTCTCTTATAACTGCGCGAAAAGCATGTATTCTTGCTTAATACAACGAAACAAGCTGTTTTAGACCGAAACGAGCTAAATCACAACACATCGGTTTTACAAGTGTCTCTCTAATACGCGTCAAAACTTTTTCTCTTATAACTGCGCGAAAAGCATGTATTCTTGCTTAATACAGCAAAACAAGCTGTTTTAGACCGAAACGAGCTAAATCACAACACAAAGGTTTTACAAGTGTTCCTCTGATACGCGTCAAAACTTTTTCTCTTATAACTGCGCGAAAAGCATGTATTCTTGCTTTTTACTACGAAACAAGCTGTTTCAGACCGAAACGAGCTAAATCTGAACACATCGGTTTTACAAGTGTCCCTGTGACACGCGTCAAAACTTTTTCTCTTATAACTGCGCGAAAAGCATGTATTCTTGCTTAAACAGCGAAACAAGCTGTTTAAAGCCGAAATGAGCTAAATCACAACACATCGGTTTTACAAGTGTTCCTCTGATACGCGTCAAAACTTTTTCTCTTATAACTGCGCGAAAAGCATGTATTCTTGCTTAATACAGCGAAACAAGCTGTTTTAAACCGAAACGAGCGAAATCACAACACATCGGTATTACAAGTGTTCCACGTGATACTCGTCAAAACTTTTTCTCTTATAACTGCGCGAAAAGCATGTATTCGTGCTTAATACAACGAAACAAGCTGTTTTAGACCGAAACGAGCTAAATCTGAACACATCGGTTTTACAAGTATCCACGTGATACTCAAAACTTTTTCTCTTATAACTGCGCGAAAAGCATGTATTCTTGCTTAATACAACGAAACAAGCTGTTTTAGACCGAAACGAGCTAATCACAAACACATCGGTTTTTACAAGTGTTCCTCTGATACGCGTCAAAACTTTTTCTCCTATAACTGCGCGAAAAGCATGTATTCTTGCTTAATACAGCGAAACAAGCTGTTTTAGACAGAAACGAGCTAAATCACAACACATCGGTTTTACAAGTGTTCCTCTGATACGCGTCTAAACTTTTTCTCTATAACTGCGCGAAAAGCATGTATTCGTGCTTAATACAACGAAACAAGCTGTTTCAGACCGAAACGAGCTAAATCTGAACACATCGGTTTTACAAGTGTTCCTCTGATACGCGTCAAAACTTTTTCTCTTATAACTGCGCGAAAAGCATGTATTCTTGCTCAGTACAGCGAAACAAGCTGTTTAGACCGAAATGAGCTAAATCACAACACATCGGTTCTTCAATTGTTCCTCTGATACGCGTCAAAACTTTTTCTCTTATAACTGCGCGAAAAGCATGTATTCTTGCTTAATACAGCGAAACAAGCTGTTTTAGACCGAAACGACCTAAATCACAACACATCGGTATTACAAGTGTTCCACGTGATACTCGTCAAAACTTTTTCTCTTATAACTGCGCGAAAAGCATGTATTCGTGCTTAATACAACGAAACAAGCTGTTTTAGACCGAAACGAGCTAAATCTGAACACATCGGTTTTACAAGTATCCACGTGATACTCGTCAAAACTTTTTCTCTTATAACTGCGCGAAAAGCATGTATTCTTGCTTAATACAACGAAACAAGCTGTTTTAGACCGAAACGAGCTAAATCACAACACATCGGTTTTACAAGTGTCTCTCTAATACGCGTCAAAACTTTTTCTCTATAACTGCGCGAAAAGCATGTATTCTTGCTTAATACAGCGAAACAAGCTGTTTTAGACCGAAACGAGCTAAATCACAACACAAAGGTTTTACAAGTGTTTCCTCTGATACGCGTCAAAACTTTTTCTCTTATAACTGCGCGAAAAGCATGTATTCTTGCTTTTTACTACGAAACAAGCTGTTTCAGACCGAAACGAGCTAAATCTGAACACATCGGTTTTACAAGTGTCCCTGTGACACGCGTCAAAACTTTTTCTCTTATATCTGCGCGAAAAGCATGTATTCTTGCTTAAACAGCGAAACAAGCTGTTTTAGACCGAAATGAGCTAAATCACAACACATCGGTTTTACAAGTGTTCCTCTGATACGCGTCAAAACTTTTTCTCTTATAACTGCGCGAAAAGCATGTATTCTTGCTTAATACAGCGAAACAAGCTGTTTAAACCGAAACGAGCGAAATCACAACACATCGGTATTACAAGTGTTCCACGTGATACTCGTCAAAACTTTTTCTCTTATAACTGCGCGAAAAGCATGTATTCGTGCTTAATACAACGAAAACAAGCTGTTTTAGACCGAAACGAGCTAAATCTGAACACATCGGTTTTACAAGTATCCACGTGATACTCAAAACTTTTTCTCTTATAACTGCGCGAAAAGCATGTATTCTTGCTTAATACAACGAAACAAGCTGTTTTAGACCGAAACGAGCTAAATCACAACACATCGGTTTTACAAGTGTCTCTCTGATACGCGTCAAAACTTTTTCTTCTATAACTGCGCGTAAAGCATGTATTCTTGCTTAATACAACGAAACAAGCTGTTTTAAGACCGAAACGAGCTAAATCTGAACACATCGGTTTTACAAGTGTCCCTGTGACACGCGTCAAAACTTTTTCTCTTATAACTGCGCGAAAAGCATGTATTCTTGCTTAATACAGCGAAACAAGCTGCTTTAGACCGAAACGAGCTAATCACAACACATCGGTTTTAGAAGTGTTCCTCTGATACGCGTCTAAAACTTTTTCTCTTATAACTGCGCGAAAAGCATGTATTCGTGCTTAATACAACGAAACAAGCTGTTTCAGACCGAACGAGCTAAATCTGAACACATCGGTTTTACAAGTGTCGCTGTGACACGCGTCAAAACTTTTTCTCTTATAACTGCGCGAAAAGCATGTATTCTTGCTTAATACAGCGAAACAAGCTGTTTTAGACCGAAATGAGCTAAATCACAACACATCGGTTTTACAAGTGTTCCTCTGATACGCGTCAAAACTTTTTCTCTTATAACTGCGCGAAAAGCATGTATTCTTGCTTAATACAGCGAAACAAGCTGTTTTAAACCGAAACGAGCTAAATCACAACACATCGGTATTACAAGTGTTCCACGTGATACTCGTCAAAACTTTTTCTCTTTATAACTGCGCGAAAAGCATGTATTCGTGCTTAATACAACGAAACAAGCTGTTTTAGACCGAAACGAGCTAAATCTGAACACATCGGTTTTACAAGTATCCACGTGATACTCGTCAAAACTTTTTCTCTTATAACTGGGCGAAAAGCATGTATTCTTGCTTAATACAACGAAACAAGCTGTTTTAGACCGAAACGAGCTAAATCACAACACATCGGTTTACAAGTGTCTCTGATACGCGTCAAAACTTTTTCTTCTATAACTGCGCGTAAAGCATGTATTCGTGCTTAATACAACGAAACAAGCTGTTTCAGACCGAAACGAGCTAAATCTGAACACATCGGTTTTACAAGTGTCCCTGTGACACGCGTCAAAACATTTTTCTCTTATAACTGCGCGAAAAGCATGTATTCTTGCTTAAACAGCGAAACAAGCTGTTTTAGACCGAAATGAGCTAAATCACAACACATCGGTTTTACAAGTGTTCCTCTGATACGCGTCAAAACTTTTTCTCTTATAACTGCGCGAAAAGCATGTATTTTTGCTTAATACAGCGAACAAGCTGTTTTAAACCGAAACGAGCGAAATCACAACACATCGGTATTACAAGTGTTCCACGTGATACTCGTCAAAACTTTTTCTCTATAACTGCGCGAAAAGCATGTATTCGTGCTTAATACAACGAAACAAGCTGTTTTAGACCGAAACGAGCTAAATCACAACACAAAGGTTTTACAAGTGTTCCTCTGATACGCGTCAAAACTTTTTCTCTATAACTGCGCGAAAAGCATGTATTCTTGCTTTTTACTACGAAACAAGCTGTTCAGACCGAAACGAGCTAAATCTGAACACATCGGTTTTACAAGTGTCCCTGTGACACGCGTCAAAACTTTTTCTCTTATAACTGCGCGAAAAGCATGTATTCGTGCTTAATACAACGAAACAAGCTGTTTTAGACCGAAACGAGCTAAATCTGAACACATCGGTTTTACAAGTGTTCCTCTGATACGCGTCAAAACTTTTTCTCTTATAACTGCGCGAAAAGCATGTATTCTTGCTTA